>NC_134086.1:94965826-95275654 GCF_000715075.1 Nicotiana tabacum | reverse complement strand
ACAATGATTTGCACCATTTCCTTCTCTTTGTTCTATTTTCCACTTGGCGTCACTGATGCATTAGAAGTTCTAGTAAACTGTAGATATTTCACAGTGTAGTACCTACTATACAAACCATGTCACTCCATCCAATCAACATCTTCGACATTTCAGGTAATCTAAAACAACAATCCCCTCATTAAGCCAAGTGATACTTATGCTCTCATGAAAACATTTGAAACACACATCGCCTAAGTTCTAGCATTGATCAAATTTTAGAATCTATCAGAGTCCATCATGAATCTTTTTTCTGCACAAGGGAAATGAATTCATTTGGGTACTCTCTTTGCAATAAAGCTCAGCTTAGGACTAAATTTAGACTAATATGCTGGCAATTTTCAGGGCCAAGCTACTGTTCAGGACCAGATTTGCAAATTTCTTTCATTTATCAAGTCAATGCTCCCTAAAGGTGTATCATCATCTCAGTTCTCAGAGTTTCCCCACATCAATTTACTGCTCAAATCTATTTCCACCATTAAGTTCCATGCAGCAGATATGAATAAGTTCAATGGCATTAGCAATAGGTGATACTTGCCAACTCCCAGAGTGAATGTTAAAAGTTAAAATTGATCATTAGTCAAATCTTATCCCTTTCATTATGGCATGTTTATCATTTTGTTGAGTGGAATTTTGCTTGTACAGTTCTTTTTACTTGAATATAGGTTTGCAGTTTAGCCTTATTGTAATGAAATTGAAGGGGGGCCTTGGAGCAATAGTAAAGTTGTCACTGACTCTTGCATCAGGGAAGGCTGCCTACATCACACCCCTTTGGAGTGCGGCCCTTTCACGGGCCTTCCATGAATGTTGGCTGCCCTCTTATTATTGCAATGACATTGGAATTATATGTCAATTTTTCCTTGTAAAGTGTAGTTACAATACTTACAAGTACTTCCAACCAACTAGCATATAAAAGAAACGGAATTTGTACAGAAGAATCAATGAAAAGATGGCGGGCATTACCTCATCAGACCACAATTTAAGAACCTCTAGATTAGGAGAATACTTGAGTAATAATATCATAGCTTGCATGAAATCTTCATCAACATCCACATACAGCTTTAAGATCTTCAGCTTATAAAAAGAGATTGGAGCGAGTCTTACTGTGCGAACCGCTTCATAAAGATCCTACAGCAGCAAAAAAGAAGAAATGAGAGTGTTTTTCGATAATCAGTTGTGAAATTAAGAGATTAATTGAAAAGCTACAAGCGAGCTCTTACAATGACTTAGAGATACTTAGACTGTATATTTTTTTGATAAGTACTTAGACTGCTCATTAGGGGCGAAGCCACAGTGATGGTTGTTGGTTCAGCCAAACCCAATAGCTTTTGTTCAAACCATGTATTTGTATTAAGAAATTCAATGAATATGTAAAAATTATTAATTTAGAATCCAATAACTTAAAAGGATTATAATCTCAAACCCATAAGGTTCAAATCCTAGCTCCGCCTCTGTTGCTCATACAATCTAAGTATTCAAACAACGTATTGACACTTTATATTTCTTTAATACTTCTATTTCCCTTTTATGCTTAACCTAAAGAGAGAACTATACCCAAATAGTCGGCTTGCATAGCTTCAAAACTGATGTAGAAGGAACCTCCTTGATCAGCTTATATATGCCATTTTCTTCACGAGATCCACTCATATCAATAAAGAAGATGCGAACGTCTTCTATTGAAAAGAGATTCTCGAAGATTATATCCTTTGGCATTGGAGCTTGATATTTGAAGAACTTGAGATTGGGGCAACAAATTTTGACTTCCCAATTGCAGTAACTCTCCACATAATGATTGTCATTTACTAAAGTAAAATAAATAAGAGATGTTGAAGCAATATCAAGTAGAGCCATAGCTCCTAAACCACATTCCTCTAAGATCAACCTTTCAAGGAGATGACATTTTGAGAACAAGCAACTTGTCAAATGCTCGTCTGACAACTCGACATCCTCAAGATGAAGCAGTTTCAGCTGATGAAATCCCAAATGATTAGGCAGTTTAAGTATGTTCCCGGACAAGCGTAGTTTTAAAATTTGCAAAGATTCACAAGTTGCAAGACAATATGGTAACTCAAATGGCTCACCAAGATTAAAACTTAATACAAGCTCTTGAACATTTCGCCTTGTTGACACATGAATCCACCGCAAAATAGCAAACTTATCAAAGATATTGGCACAACAGAGAAGAAACCGAACAAGTTTAGTGGCGCTTTGGTAAATTAAGACCCAATTGATAAAGTCCTTGAATTCCTCACCATTTCCGAGTTACAAGGCCGATTGATCCGTTGTGAATAAAATCGATCAAGATCAAAGTGCAAGTAAGGCATAGTAGTCCATATATACTTCCATCTTTTTGGCAATAAACTCAACTGAACCACATCAAAAATAAAGAGAGATGAAAGGATGTTGTGCAGGATATCATCTGGCAATGAACTTATTCTATCAATCCCTTTACTTGTACTGCCACAAATCTTAGGTTTTCTGGTTGAGGTTTCCATTATATCTTTCGATTAAAAAGCAAAAAAATACCAACAAATTACCTTGTCTCAGACATTTGAGCCGAAAGGGTACCCAAATAGCAAAACTCAAGGAATGGAGTTCTTCACAGTCATCTCGGGAACTTATTGTAGAGAAGGCGGGAACGACGGAGACGCGTCTGTGCCGCTGTGAAAAGGATTTCCCGCCTTTGGGGGGAGAAAAAATGAAAAAATAAATGACACTTTATTAACCTACTAGTTAATTTGCTTAAAACATGGCTGAATAAGTAATGGCATATAAAAGAAAATCAATCTCTACTTGTAAAAATTTCTTTCACGATTTTACTATGAACTATTACGATGGATAATAACATATCAGAATTGGTATTATATTAATAATGAAAAGTCTTTTACACAATTAAAAATTAAATATTTGTCTTTACTTACTAAGTTCTAACTTCAGATAAAAAACCCCGTACTTCGACTAAATGAAGTGAATCTCATAGTACTATAGTGCTCCACTATCTAAGACACAAAAACAATGCTTTAAATAACAACTTAAAAAATTAAGATTAATGAATCCAGTTTTGGTCTTACTAAAATAGTATAGGAAAAAGGAGATGATTATTAAGAAGCTTTAACGTATAGACAGTAGAATAGTCCCTAGCTAAACTGATTTATTTGTTATTTACTATCATACTATCAAGTGTTTGGTGCTTGTGCTGCTATTGGTGGTGCTTCTTTCGCTTTGGTTAATATGGCTTCACTGACACTATTCTTAGCCTCAACCTTAGGCTTTGTATCCTTGTATCCATTTTAATTGCCGCAAAAATAAAGTCATGTAAAGCATTTAGGCCACTAATAATATTATTATCAGTCAAAGATTTAGCCGTCAAATTAGATTCAACAGCAATATACTTTTTAAAAAAAAAACTAAAAAGAGGTTATATTAGTATGATATGGAATAACCAATTTCATGTTTAGCATAATACCAACGCTCTGGTTATCATACCATTCAGTAAATGCCATTTTTAATAAAGATGACTTGGACTATTTCAAAGGTTACGAAACCATATTAAGCAAGAACCATAAGCAGAAATAAGCATGTCTCAGAATTTTATTAATAATAAAAGCTATAGTCATAACATTTATAACAACAAAGATTTACACAGCACAAATCAAGCCTGTGGCACTAGCAGCTTCATCTCAAGGCACCTCATTCTCTAGTATTGGAGGGTAACCACATTACATTTGAAACTCTTATTAAGCTAGCCTTAAATCATTTAAATTCTCTTTCATTCTAATATAAGTACAGAGGAAATAAATGATCTTCTTCACAGACAAAAAAGAAATTCAGGGCTTCCCAAAATCCGAGCAGAAGTGGCTACCATAATTAAACCCATTGGACACCCACAATGATAATTGGTTCATGAGATTTTCTTGACCTCACCTCCAATATCAACCAAATGGACCAGTAGAGTCATGCTTTTAGCTTCTTCATCAAAAGATAGTCGTATTTGATGTTTCTATAAACTCTCCTCACAAATAGATTTGAGTCCGAAATTTCAATAGCACCTAAATTTGAATGACCAAAATGACATGGTTGATATATAGTAATATATTATCAAGAAAAAATGCCATGACATTTCGCTAGAATTCACATAACCAATAGATTAAATATGAGAGAAATGGTTTAAATAGAACTTGTATATATACTCACTGTAAAAAAATCCTAAGCCAAGATAAAATTTAATATTCTATACACATCTAAAGTAGAAATTGGGAAAGAAGAACCTTGACATCTTAGCCTTAACATAATAGTAGTAATATACCGAGCACAGGAAGACAGACAATTGTAGAGACCACTGAGAAAATGAAGTCTGCCACCACTGAAAATTCTCAGAAGCTAATAACAACATATGTTGTCGTAATGGTGCTATAGATAGTAACAACACTATAATAAGAATTAGAAAGAGCAAATTCATAAACCTATAAGCATAATACATAAGCAGAAACTAAACTCAACGAATCAAGATAGTGGAAGAGCATAAATTCTAAAACAGATCCATGATGATGCATGGATCTTTCCATTTTATAGAAGTGTTCAAATATTTCAGGGAAAAAAAAAGAAGGAAACTTATGTCACATAAGCACATATAAAAAGGTTTAGATGCATAACTTACGTGTTTGATGTCAAATGCTCGCCATACTTAAAACTTGATCCTTCTGTATTCCTATAAAATAACAACAGCAAAGTTTCTCCAATAAATCTGAAACAACAATAGGAAATAGTCTTTTTGAAAAAAAAACATCGATAGTAGTTCTAATGCTCATGAAACAGCTAAATAACAATCAAAACTAATTGAACAACAAAAGTTAAAAGGACTACATCATACTTACACTAATTCCAACTGAAGCGGAGCACTTACTGATCATACCATATTCAAGAACATATAAGAATTACCATTCGCATGATAAATAATATGCTCCCAATGTAAATACATCTCAAAGTTTATCCCACAAAATTCGATACCTTCTGATTCCATCAAAATACACACTGAGAAGAAAATAAAGAAAAAAGCAAAAGGATGCAGGATGGACATAAAATGGGCTAATAAAAATGAAGAGGCATAGGACACACACCAAAATCTGAAAAGAATTAAAAATAAAATATAGCTGAGCGAAAGACCAAAATACTTAATTGCCTCTTTTTCAGTTTAAACTTTTGGCAATCATTATGTGGAAGACTTTAAGAAGGTTAAAGGGAAAACAAAAGAACCAAAAATCTTTAAAGGGGCAGAATATAGAGTGAAAAAGGCAAAAAAAGGTCCAAAAAATATATAATAAATAACATTCATGAAAAGGTTTGTGACGCTACTTCGATAAAAGCTCATGATATCTAAGTTTCAAGCGAAGGATGAAGAAATAAAGAGATGATTAATTAAGCTCTAATTTATCACAACATATAACCACGACGTTGTCCAGGATCAACTCTTGTATAAACAACTGGAATACTTGCTGCTAGCACCACTACCTTTTGACGTGTATTAAAACAATGATATCAGAATAGCCCGCCGTTCT
Organism: Nicotiana tabacum; assembly: GCF_000715075.1. Classification (NCBI taxonomy): domain Eukaryota; kingdom Viridiplantae; phylum Streptophyta; class Magnoliopsida; order Solanales; family Solanaceae; genus Nicotiana; species Nicotiana tabacum. The sequence continues at coordinate 95,270,063 of NC_134086.1, read as the reverse complement.
CATGGTATCTACAAAGCAAAGTCTACTATCATAACCCAAAATCCAACAAAATAAATTCTGAGAAAAAAAAGTGCTAACAAAGAGAAACGTCCAAGTGTCCGCTCTTTTACTTAAAATGAATATTCAAAATGTTCAAATATTACTCCAACCAATTTCAGAGTTCTCATCTCAATCTGGAATGACAAAGGCACCATCTTTACTTCACTATGTATCCGTGTGAGAAAGGTAACATTTTACCTCATTACATATCCAAATGAGAAAAGCAACATCGTTATCTCATTATGTGTCCATGAACAATTGACGGGTCATTTTATCCATGCATAAATGTTAGATGAAAGTTTTATTAAGTGAACACATTCAAGATTAAGTAAATCTTACAAAATGGACAATAAAATGACCGAAAGATACAAACATATCAACCTAAAGATGAAGAAAAATCAAGAATATGAGACGTAGAAATATATCTCTTAGATTCAAATAATTATATAAGTTTCACGAATAAAGAACAATATCAATTAGAGTTGGGCACAATACTTTTTTTTCCTCGGAGAAGGAAAGCGGGAAGGGTGTTCAACCTCTCTTTTCTACCACTTTGCTTGTTCCTTTGTGTGACGACCATATAAGTACAATTTCAACATGGAGTTTGATCAAGAATCTCCATATACCTCAGGTTACAGGCAAGTATAAACATAATGGAAACAAAAAAAATTATGTCACTTTTAACATACTAAGCATACTTCAATATCATTATAAAACCTATATATGCTGCAAACACCAATTTCAGAAGCTATTTTCATTTTTCCTTCCTTTTTCACACTTTTTTGTTAACACATAAATTTCAATCTCAGGATAAACAATGTAAAATCCAAATAAAAAAGAAGAAGAAAAACAGTAGGAAAAAATTTCACCGGAATCAACATTCTCGGACATATTGGTTCTAATGACTGTAGTGCAAGGTCAGGGAAAACCAATATAAATGCCTGCAATAGAAGAAGTCACCAGGCAGCTCAAACACAGACTGAATCAGCTTCTGCAATGATTTGAATTATGCAGTGGTGATGTGCTCAGGCTGCACGCCGCAGCAATATATATATATATATATATATATATATATATATATATATATATATATATAGTTCGCCTCAAACCAGTTTCAAGCTACTTCCCAGAAACAGTGAAAGGCCATATGCAGTATCGGATGCACGTATCTTCTCCGAACAATTAAAATGACAAAAGACAAATATACTTAATTCACGGTCTAATAAATTAATTGATTAAGGATCAACCTCCTTAAAATAGTCCCATAGGGATGTAGTTACCAGAGAATGATTTTACTTCTTACATTTCCTTTCTTTCACCTATTTCCTTTTCTACAACTTCTGTGTTAAATTCATGTATTGATCTTCAAGCATAACACAAGAAGGTAGAGCAGGAAAAGTATAATAGTGGTAATATTGCAACACTCTATATTTAATGAATCTTTAGATCCTTAGTTATTGATTAGGGAAAAAAGTATAGTATTGTAGAATATTTAAAGACATTGTTCTAAAAGAAATTATTAGTAATATAACATTCTTCAACTTCATATCAACGACACAGTTAGTATCAATTATGAAAAAATCATAGTAGTTACGAATCTTTGGATTTTTTGAAACTATTTTAGAATTTGTACATCCTTAGTTATTGATTAGGGAACAAAAGTATACTTTCATTGAATATTGACATTATAAGTTCTGATTTAGAGGGAAAAAATAATAGCGAAGAAAGTTTGGACTGTACCTCATGCCTTTGATGTATTTTTGCATACTTGTTTGTCCACACCAATACAATTAGATTAGGGTTCATACAAGTTAGAAAGAGTCAAATATATAAGAGTAAGGCGTAAATGATAAATATAGAGTGAATACCTGAAACAGTGGTCGGGTGATGGTGTTCTTTGGATGTCTTCATTGGCGTCGAAGGAAACGGAATTTGTATAAGCATAGAGAAAGAAGAAATACAAAAAGAAGGCAGATGAGTTGAGTTTATAGAAATAAAATAAAAAAGTTAGAAGTCTGGGGGAAATTGAACAGGGAAAAGGGGGTTGAAGATTTTTTTCGAAGTGGTGCGTGTATAAGCAGTTGGGTATGCGAAGCATTTTCGTTCTTCTTCAATTTGAGGTTTAAGTTGCTGAAAAACCTAAAGCGGAGGAAATTCAATTGTTGTTATTTAAGAGGATTCGTGTCGACTAGGCCCATTGAGGGGTAAATGCTTGGAAAAATAATATTATAATGCCGCTCTTAAAATAATAACTCAAAAATGTATATTTTTTGTATATATATACATATTTTGTATGTCATATACAAAAATTATGCAATTTTATACATTTTTTTGGCTATCAAATATAAATAATTTTTGGCGCGAACCCAAGGCTTCCTACCAAAAAATTCTCCATTTTCAAGATTCAAATTGAAGACTTCCGATCCCGACCCTATTACCACATGATGGTATACGTATATCAAATTCTTATTACTCATCCCACTTACTAGGTGATTTTCTATTTACGACATTATAATATTTCATCAAAGTTCTAATTGATTAGGTAATAATATTTCATCAATCTTCCTTAAACAGGTAATAAATTATTAAAAATCTACAACCTTCTCTCCTTTATTACTTGATGTTTTGATCATTTCTTTTTTTACTATCCCTTTTACATTTCTAATGCCTTTGAAAGAGTAGTCCTTGTTGGGCGTGAATGAACTTCAATACTTTGACAATATTTTTCTCAACTCTGAAACTTATATATATATATATATATATATATATATATATATATATATATATATATATATATATATATATATATATATATATATATATATATATATATATATATATATATATATATATATATATATATATATATATATATATATATATATATATATATATATATATATATATATATATATATATATATATATATATATCTTATAACATTCAAAGAAGGGTTTCAAGTAACGTTTCTTTTCTTCTTCTCTATGATGCAAAATTCAACAAATGAATAATCAAGCTTGAGATTCGAAGGGAATTATCATGGAACTAGGAATGCAATGTAAGATTAAAATATAAGAGTATAGAAGATGTACTTGTGTGGTTTCTCATTTCTTAACAATGGAGCTTTACGAGTAGTTGCACATGTATGTACATTGTGATTACATTGTATGAACAAGGGGAAGTTGCAGAAGTGTTTCAACTTCAGGGAGGAAACACACACACACACACACTCTCCCACATAAAATTGCCCATCGGATCTAATTACCTAATTCTTTGTTGGCCCCCAGCCATGTGAAATGTAAGAATTTGCAAGTTGAGTTGGGGTTGACCATATAGAACTTCAAAACATGTTAACAAATTGCAAAATAAAATTTGGCATCAAGCTACCGCCATTCAATTAGAAGAAGGTATTTAACCCAGTCACGAGGAGAATCAACACAAAAAAAAACACGTCAACGAAGCCTTGAGGCACCTGTTGAGGATCTTGGCTTGGCATCGGACAAAATATGACATGCGAAGTTGCACCGTAACAGAAGAAAACTCTCGCCAGATTGGGCTAATGAAAATTGGATCTCTACCACTCACAATAACAGCAAGCAGTCCTTATAGGCTAAAAATGCTGTCCATGAATATTTGAGCTAGAGAGTGTGCTGTATAAGGATGAGCAAGGAACAAGAAATGGCCATATTCACTGAGCTTATCAACTATGACGCAAAAGACATCAAGAAATGTTTCTATGAAATCCATATTGATTACAGACCAAACAATGTGAGAATAAGAAGGGGTTGCCGAAAACATTGGTATGCTGAAACATCATAATTGTCTTTTTGACACTTGTAACCCCTTGGGATGCAGCAATTCCCGGGACCCTGCGTGAATGCAGGATGCTTCGTGCTACCCCTTTAAATGAAGTTAACCACACCCTGCTTGATACTTTACCATAGAAAAAAGACATGACCTTCTTTGTTACTCTATAGCAGTTCAAACAAGAAAGGCCAATACAAGTTTCATAACCATCACGATTCCATGTAATTTTTTATACAGTTCGGTTCTGATTTGAACCTTGAAGAGAATCTCAATAAGAGTACATCCAGAAATTCGAATAATCCTCTCCCAAGTCGAGTCATTTTTAATATCTATTGTACCATTTTGGACAACTTGGTATGGGCTTGGCATCAAGAAATGTCAGAACAACGTGTGAAGAAGTTCTTGGAAACTTCAAAACCTCCTCATTTGCCTCTTCTGATTTATCAGCATTGTCGTTCCAGACAATCGTCAATTTTTCCAATACTCGTGCATTCTTCAGAAAAACCTAAGTAGTTCTATCTCGTGTTCTTCACCTTTGAAACCAGTCAACTTAATTGACTTTAGATGAGATTCCAAGCACACGATGCTTTCATCAGGATCAAGCAGCTGCCTATTCACACCCCAGTCCTCAATCTAGCAAACAGTTGAGAGTCAGAGGAGAAACCACTTAATCAAGCACAATAGAATCTTATGTCGAAATAACAATAAGCAATCATTCAGCAGTGGGGGGAAGCCTGGTATGCACGGGGTCCGGGGAAGGGCCAAACCACAAGGATCTATTGTCGCAGTGTAAGCAAATATTCCTCTGTTAAAAGATAAATTTCAAACAGGATTCACGATTTGGGCTTGGCATCAAGAAACTTCAGAACAACGTTTGAAAGTTCTAGGAAACTTCAAAACATCCTCTGATGCCTCTTCTGATTTATCAGCATGCTTGTCCCAGACAATCGTCAGTATTTCCAATACTCGTGCATTCTTCAGAAAAAACCTTAGTAGTTCTACCAAGTACTCTTCACCTTTGAAACCAGTAAACAGAATCGACTTTAGATGAGACTCCAAGCATGCAATGCTTTCATCAGGATCATGCATCTGCAAATTCTCCCTCCAGCCTCCATTCTAGCACACAATTGAGAGTCAGAGGAGAAACCACATCATTGGGCACAGTAAAACGCTTATATTGAAACAATAATAAATAACAATAATCAACCATTCAGCAGTGTAAGCAACCATTTCCACCATTATAAGTGAAAATGTCAAACAAGATTCACTTCCAAAATGTTTTAGACCATTTCCTTCTCTTTGGAATGTTACTTTTTCCCTAGACATCACTGATGCACTAAAAATTCCAGTTATCTGTTCATATTTCATGGTGCTTACCATAGTCTATTCAACCTATGCAATCCATCTAACAAACATCTTACTCATATCAGGTCATCTAAACCAGCATCCCCTAAATAAGCCAAGTGAATTTATTCTAGTGCTCCCTTTAGACCACATCTCTTGTGCATGAAAATATTTGAACACACATCTCCAAAATTCTAGCATGGCAATGGTTGATTTCAGAATCTGTAAGTATCAATTATGCATCTTTCTTTACAAGGGAAATGAATTAATTTGGGTAATTTAAATCAAGCTCACCTTAGAACCATATTTAGATACTATGATTATTGGGAATTTTTTTAATCAAGATACTGTTAAGGACCAGATTCGCAACTCCTCCTTCATTTATCAACTTAATGCTCCCTAAAGTTATATGATCATCTCAGTTCGTCTTACACTTTTCCCACATCAATTCACATTCAAATCATTTCTACCATAAGTTTCATGCAGCAAACATAAATAAACTCAATGGCACGAGTATACAGGTGATACTTGTCAACTGACAAAGTGAACATTAAAAGTTAAAATTAATGATTAGACAGATCATATCTCTTCTTCACTAACTGTGGATCTGGGGAGGCTAGTGTGTACGCAGACCTTACCCCTACCTTGTGAGGTTATCTCTTATTCACTGTGGCATGTTTATCATTCTAGTGAGAGTAAATTTTGTTAGTTCGGTTTTTGCTTTACTCGAATATAGGTTTATTTTTTTTATGACAGTAGTGTACGGCCCAACTTGCAAGCATGACGCACCTCAACAATTCCACCGGTTACCTACCTCCCTCCAACATATATATATCGGGTAACTCTACCCACCAACACTTTGACAGATGGAAAAGAAATCACATAGTGTTTCTTTGCTTCTGTTGGGATTAGAGCTTGAGACCTAATGGTTTTCCTCTCACTTCATTGATCAATATCAAAGTGCAAGTAAGGGATTGTAGTGCATATATATATTTCCATCTTTTTGACAATAGACTAAACTTAACCACATCAAAGATACAGAGAGATGAAAGGATGTTGTGGAGTACATCGTCCATCAATCCCTTTACTTGTATTACCGGAGATCTTGAGTTTTCTTTTTGATGTTTGCATTCAGTGGCGGAGGCAGAATCTCCACGAAGAGGGTTAGTGGGAATTGAACTCATGACCTTATGTAGATTTTGAACCCCCTTGACCACTAAACTACACTTTTGGATTGTGTTAAGGGGGTTCAAAACTTAATATATAGAGGTAAAAAACAGATTTTGTCTTATATATACAGTGTAATTTTTCGGTAAAGGGGGTTCGGGTAACCCCTTGCGCCCCCCTAAATCCGCCCCTGTTTGCATTATATATACCGATTTGAACGACAAAAAATCATAAAAATATCAACAAAATTACCTTGCCTCAATGATTTGATAGAAAAACTCAAGAATGGATTTCGAACAAGGCGCTACCACTCACTATGAGCCCTAGAGAGGAAAAGAGCGACAGGCTCACCATTTGGGGTTTGTCCCATTGTGTGAAGATTTTCCCTTTTCCCGCTTTTGGGAAAAAGAAAGAAATTGTTGAGGTTTTCCCAAAATTAAGTAGGCATTTGAACAATGTGCAGTTGAAGTTGAAAATATTTGAAATTAAAGTTTAGGAAATATTCTCAGTTACAAATACTGAATTTCAGTATTATTATTATTATTAACGGCCATAGGATTACTCTTTCGTTATTTTAAAAAAAAAAAATCTAGACAGGGACTACCTTTTTCAAATGTTCCAGAAAAGACTAAAACAACATACTGTAGGTTGCAAGTAAAAGAGGAGAGAATATTGTTAATTTGCTATCATTATTTATGCAAGGAACACAAATTCAATTTTACAAATTTACTTAAAAGCTTGACGAAATAATTTGATTATTTAATGCATTAGAACATTAAAATTAGATAGGAATAGTAATACACCAGCAAATTGATAATCACTTTGGAGATGGGATGAATGAAAAGAAATTTGACATGCATTTATACATGTGTAGGAAAATAAGGTTTTGCTGGCAGTAGGTTAATAGAGGGCAAATACTTATCTGCGCCCGATATATATCAAATTAAGTGATCACTTCATAGGAGATAGTATTCTTCTATTCAAATTGTAAGTGGTTAAGAGAGGTATTTCCTTGAATATATATTAAAGGGTAAATTTTTACTGTTAATGAAGAGTCCATTTATCTTTTCCTTTAAATGCCGTCAAGAGTTTTAAGTAACATGTTTTAGTTTCTGGTTCTGTATGATGCAAAATTCAACTAATGCATAATTAAGCTTGAGAATTGAAGGGAAATTATCAGGGAAGTAGGGTTCCAAGATAAGACCAACAAGAACGCAGGTCAAAATCTGGTTGTGAAGTTTCTTACTACAATGCAGCTTTAAAAGTACCTGTACATGTAATGTATGTGTACATTGTAATAGTAACCGATTGTTAAGGAGCTAAGCCACATAATGACTAGTAACTAACTCCTGCAAAAATCATCCTAGCAAATACCATCTGCATTTAGGGAAGAAAGAAGGAAAACAAGCTCATAACTCAAACCAACTTTTCAAGAGGCTGCAGGATCTGTAGGAAATTTTGTTCATTTGATGAGGTGTGGTGTCACGATCCAAAACACGACCCGTCGTGATGGCGCCTAGCGATGATACTAGGCCAGCTGACATTACCAAAACGCTTTCAACAATAACCAGAAATAACCAAAACTCTTAAAATTAGGGGTTCAAAACCAAACCGAAACCGAAAACCGAAGCTTAATGGCTTATTGGTATCGGGTTAACGGTTTAACGGACCCGTTTCGGGTCCTAAATAATCAGAACAGAAACCCTAACGCATACTCCATCTCGTCCTCTCACCACCGTCTCCCTCTCCCTCTCGCCATTGCCACCGTCTCCATCTCGCCAAGTAGCCGAAAGTTGAGACAATTTTGCGGGAATTTTTTAGAGTTTAAGGTTTGGCTCTCTTTCCAAATGTACCTTCTCTAAATCATTTGACGTTTCATTTCGAATTGGGCCGTAATCTTCCCACCATTTTATTCCTTTTCTAAGTAAAAAGTAACAACGGAAAAGTTAAATGAGTTTGTTTGCATGGATTTTTCCTTAGATGAGCCAACAAAACGTAGGTTGTTTGCAAGGAATTTTCCTCAGATGAGCCAACAAAACGTAGGTTCTAGACACATTTATCTAAGCATGAAGCTTTAGTTTTCATCCCGTATAACATTGCTTTAACTTTTTATCATATGTTCTAACAATTTTCTTCTTAATCTTATTGCGGGGAATTGATTCCTAACAAATTTAGCATACTTTGAATTAGGCCGATAAATCGCCCGATAACCACCCGATAAGAGCTAAACTGATACCAATTCGCCCGATATCTTATCGGGTGGCTAGCAAATTAATATATTTAAAAGCCGATAACCGATAAGCCAAACCGTTAAGAGTAAATAACCGCTCAATCTGCCTGATAAGCAGACCTACTTAAAATAACTGAAATCTTTGCCATAAAACAGGGTGAACCCCAAAACATAAGTACGGAAATAAAGCCCGACATCGGGATGTCACTAGTCATGAGTATCTAACATACCCGACCCAAAAGTAACAAGACGTAACATAGTCTGGAATCAAAAAATACAGAAAATAAGGATAGATAGGGAAGAAGAAAGCAGGGTTGCGAACGCCGGCAGCTACCTCGCGATCTCCAATGACCAGCTACGAGTACTATCAACAACCTCTGCATCCAACAGCTCCTGGATCCACACACGTGGTGCAGGGAATAACGTGAGTACGTCAACTCAGTAAGTAATAATAATAAATAAGGAACTGAAGATAGTGACGAGCTACACAGTTTTAGTTCATTTCAATAATTTCAAAAAGGAAAATAGCCATGCTTCCTAAGTTTCGATAATTCAAGTCAAGTCAATTTATTTCAGGCAAGTTCAAGTAAAACCAGATAAGAATATCTTTCAACAGTTTTCAAAATATGGATATAAGGCAATTATGAGCATCAATAATGTAATCATATACTGCCTCTCAGGCAATCATCTCTCAGTCCTCCCAATCACTCTAACCTCCTAGTCACTCATTCCTCACAATCACTCGGCACTCGCACTCAGTAGGTACATGCGCTCACTAGGGGTGTGAAGACTCCAGAGGGGCTCCTTCAGCCCAAGCATCATAACAAGCCAATTATGGCACAAATCAATCAGGCCCTCGACCTCACTCGGTCATAAATCAATAAAACATGTTACGGCGTGCAGTCCGATCCCACTAATATCCTCACAATCAGGCATTCGACCTCATTCAGTCATCAATCTCTCCAGCCTCTACGCTCTCAGAAATCAGGAAAATCGGCCCAAACAGCAATAACATGAAGTATCAGATAGAATATAGAGACTGGGATATGATATACGAGTAAAAACTGTGACTGAGTACAAATAGCATTTAACAGGCAATTCAACATGTAACGCGGCCCCTACGGGACCTAACGATGCCAACATATAGCCTAAACATGGTTTCTAACATGATTTAGAGTCGATCTTTCATAACACATAGGGAGCATATAGCTAATAGCATGTTGTTCAACTTTATATTTCTACGGGACGGACCAAGTCACAATCTCCTCAACATGTTGTTCAACTTTACAGTTCTACGGGACGGACCAAGTCACAATCCCCTCGATGCACGCCCGTACGTCCATCACCTAACATGTATGTCACCTCCAAAATAGTCACAAGACATAATGTCCGAGGTTTCATACCTTCAAGACCAGATTTAAATTGTTACTTACCTCAATCCGAGCAAAATCCTACTCTGCGATGCCTTTGCCTCTCGAATCGGCCTCCAAACGTCCCGAATCTAGCCAAAAGTAATACAACACAATCAATATATGTCAAAGGAACCAATTCCACCAGAAAACTACTAAATTCGTCTCAAATCCCGAAATTAACTTAAACCCGACCCGCATCTCGAAATCCAACAAAAGTCACAAAACTAGAAAGCCCATTCACTCATGAGTCTACCCATACCAATTTCATCAAAATTCGACATCATTTGATCCCTCAAATACCGAAATAATCCTCTCCAAAATTCCAAGCCCTAACCCCCTTATTTCACTTCAATAATCCTACTAATTAGGTAGGAAATCAACATGAAAACACCATAGCTAATGATAATAGAGCTCAAGCAACTTACCTTCGTGAAAATGGTGGAAATGAGCAAAAATTCGCAAAGTCTTCTATTTATAGGTTCTGCCTAGGTTTTTCGCACTTGCCGCTCAATATGCGCTTTTGCGGTGCTGCTTGTGCGCAAAAATCTCCGCATCTGCGGAAAACCACTTAAATCCCCATCTCCACACCTGCACTCCTTATCCGCTTCGCGACCTCACAGGTGCAGAAAAGACCTCGCACATGCGGCCACTGCCAGACCTCCTCTCTCCCGCTTCTGCGGGCAACTACCCTCTGCTGCGGGCTCGCAGATGCGTACGACCAGTCGCACCTACGGTCTTCCCCAATCCAACACACTTCCGCACCTGCGGCAATACCCTCGCAGGTGCGATTACACCAGCAACAGGCCAACTTCAGCAATTCTCCAAACTTCAAACTTGATCCGTTAACCACCCGAAACACACCCGAGGCCCCCGGGACCTCAACCCAACATGCCAACAAGTCATATAACCCTATACGAACTTAGTCGAACCTTCGAATCACTCAAAACAACATCAAAACACCAAATTACCCCTCGGATTCAAGCCTAAGAACCTCTAAACTTCCAAAATCCGCAAACGACACCAAAACCTATCAAATCACGTCCGAATGACCTCAAATTTTGCACACACGTCAGAAATGACACCACGAACCTATTCCCAACTTTCGAAATTCCATTCCGACCCCGATATCAAAATTTACACTGTCGACCAAAATCGCCAAAATTCTAACTTTCACCAATTCAAGCCTAATTCTACCACGGGCCTCCAAATCACATTCCAGACGGGTTCCCAAGTCCAAAATCACCTAACGGAGATAACGGAACCATCAAAATTCAAATCCAAGATCGTTTACACATAAGTCAACATCCAGTCAACTTTTCCATCTTAAACTCTCCTAAGAGACTAAATGTCTCAATTTACTCCAAAACCACTCCGAACCCGAACCAACTGACCCGGTAAGATATAATACAGCTGAAGAACACAAATGAAGCAGAAAAATGGGGAACGAGGTTGTAACTCACGAAACGACCGGCCTTGTCGTTACACGTGGGCCCACTGCCTTTGCCTTTTCTTGATTATTCTCCTGTATAGGACAGCCTCAGTAGTTGGGAAAAGGTGGATGAGCTAAATCAACCATAGGAGGATAATTAGATGAGCAGAGAGAGCAAAAAATGGCCTTCAACTAAGTTATACACAAAAAAAAAAAAAGAGAGAGAGGACATCTATGCACCTGTTGAGGAAGTTGAAGCTTAATTGTAGGCCCTTGTTTCTCCTTCAGCAACAACATGATATGATCCAAAGTATTTAAAAGTGAGTTTGTGGACAGGTTTATGAACAAGGTAAAGTTGTCTATAGTGCTGCTACTTCAGGAAAACACACACAAAAACAAACAAACAAAATCTCCCACATGAAATTGCCCATCGGATGTGTGATTATCTTCTAATTACCTTATTCTTTGATGACACCTTACCAAGTGAAATGTAAGAATTAATTGCAACTTAAGCTCTCTTTGAGTAAGTGAAATATCGAGCACCTCCAAAGTAGAATCACCAATCAAGTAAGGCAAATGAGTTTGGACTTTGGGGGGAGGTTGACCAGATAGAACTTCAAAAGAAGTTAACTGAATTGCGAAATGAGATGTGGTATTCTACCATCATTCATCTAGAATAAAATACCGAACCCAGTCAGGAGGAGAAAAACACAAAAACACATCAAATAAGCCATGAGATGCCTGTTGAGGATCTCAGTTTGGCTTCAGACTGAGGATGATATTTTCAAGTGTGTAGTTGCACTCCTAACAGAAAAAACACTCTTTCCAGATTGAGCTGATGAAAATTGGATCTTTACCGCTCACAATAACAGCAAGCATTCCATATAGCTAAAGATGTTGTCCAGGAATATTTGAGCTAGTGGGTGTGCTGTATAAGGACGGGCGAGGGACAAGAAAGCATAGTTGCTGAGCTTATCAAATATGACCTAAACAACTTCATTCCCTTTAAACATTAGGAAGTGTGTCTATGAAGTCCATATTGATCGCAGATCAAACAGTGTGAGGATAAAAAGTGGTTGCAGAAACATTGGTTTTGCTGAAGCATCATAATTGTTTCTTCGACACTTGTAAAAGAAATTAACCACATCCTGCTTACCTTGCAGTAGAAATAAGACATGACCTTCCTAGTTACTCTATAGCAGTTCAAGCATATACGCAAAACAGCCAGAGAAGTTTCATAAACATCAAGACCTCATGTAATTTCTTATTTAGTATGGCTGACTTGGATCTTTAAGAGCAATTTCAATAAAAGTACATCCAACAATAGAATAATGATCTCCCAGGTCAAGTCATTTTTAATATCTAGTGTACCAGTTAGGAGAACTTGGTTTGGGCTTGGCACCACGAAATGTCAGAAAAACGTGTGAAGACGTTCTAGGAAACTTCAAAACCTCAACTGATGCCTTTTCTGATTTAGAAGCATACTCGTCCCAAACAATCGTCAGCTTTTCCAAAACTTGTGCATTCTTCAGAAAAAACCTTAGTAGTTCTATCTCGTTTTGTTGACCTTTGAAACCATTCAACTGAATTGACTTTAGATGAGATTCCAAGCATACAATGCTTTCATCAGGATCATGCAGCTTCCAATTCACACTCCAGAATTCATCCTAGCAGACAGTTGAGAGTCAGAGGAGAAACCAGTAACCACTTGATCGAGAATAGTAAACACTTATATTGAAACAACAACAAATAACAATAACCAATCATTCAGCAGCGTAAGCAACCATTTTCCTCCATTACAAGTGAAAATGTCAAACAAGATTCACTTCCAAAATGTTTTGAGCCATTTCCTTCTCTTTGGAATTTTTATTTCCCCCCTAGGCATCACAGATGCATTAAAAGTTCCAGTGATCTGTTAGTATTTCAGAGTATGGTACCTGCTATTCAAACCATGCCATCCATCTAACGAACATCTTGCTCATCTCAGGTCATCTAAACTAGCAATCCCCTCATTAAGCCAAGTGAATTTATACTAATGCTCCCTTTAGACCACATTGCTTGCGCATGAGAAGATTTGAAACACACATCTCCAGAGTTCTAGCTTCGAATTGAGTTGATTTCAGAATCTGTCAATTATGCATCTTTCTTTTACGAGGGAAATGAACTACGGGTAAGCTCCCTCTCCGGTAAACCTCAGCTTAGAACCAAAGTTAGAGTATACGGTTGTTGGCAATTTTTTTTAACAAGGTATCATTCAGGGCCACGTTTACAATTTCTCCTTCATTTATTAACTTAATGCTCCTTAAAGTTGTAGCATCATCTCAGTACTTCTTAAACTTTCCCCACTGGAATTCACGGTTCAAATCCATTTTACCATTAAATTCATGCAGCATACATGATTAAATCAATGGCATGAGTAAACAATTCTAGCAGCCAATTCCCAAGGTGGATGTTAAAAGTTAAAACTCTTGACTAGTCATGTCTACCTCTTTCATTGTGGCATATTTATCATTTAGGTAAGAGGAATTTTGCTTGTTAGATTCTGCTTTACTCGAATATATATTCACAGTTTAGCATTGTTACAATGACATTGCAATTATCAGTGAACTTTTCCTTGGAAAGTTTAGTGACGTCAGTTTTCAAGCGTAAATTCACCACCTTCAGTTATTGAAAGAATCCTTTCATGTTAATCAACTTCTAGTTTTACAAAACTTACAAGTCCTTACGACCAACTACCATATAAAAGAAACAGAATTTTTACGCAGATTTCGGGAAAGGATGAAGAGCTTTACCTCGGACCACAATTTTAGAACCTCCAGATTAGGAGAATATTTGAGCAATAACATCATGACTTGCATAACATCTTCATCAATTCCCACTTTCAGTTTTAAGGACTTCAGCTTATAAAAGGAGACGCGAGAGAGTCTTCCTTTTGATTCGCTTCATACAGACCCTGCAGCAGCAAATAAGAATATTTTTTTTTTCCCGATAACTAAGAAAGTAAGAAGTGAAAAATTTATTGGTTAAGAGACTAATATGAAAAGCTACCGACAAGTTCCCCAGACGACTTAGAATACTGACTGTATTTTTTTAAATAAATACTTAGACAGTAAATATACTTTTAATAAGTAGTCAGACTCTATGTCAAAAAATATATAGTTAAGTATTCAAAAAATGTAATTACGTTGTATATCTTTTCAGTACTCCAATATTCCTTTTCTAGTTAAGCTAAAGAGATAAGCTTACCGAAAAGGAAGCCTTGCATAGCTTCAAAACTGATGTAGAAGGAACCTCTTTGATCATCTTATGCACGAGTATACCAGTTTCTTCAAGTGAGCGGATCCTATCAGTAAAGACGATACGAACATCTTCTATTGAAAACAGATTCTCAAAGATTATATCCTTTGGCATTGGAGCTTTATATTTTAAGAACTTGAGATTGGGGCAACAAATTTTGACTTCACAATCGCCATAACTCTCCACATTATAATAGTCAGTTCCAAAAGTAACATAAATAAGAGATGTTGAAGCAATATCAAGTAGTGTCATGGCTCCTAAACTACATTCGTGTAAAATCAAATTTTCGAGGAGGTGACATTTTGAGAACAAACAATTTGTCAATTGCTGGTCTGATAACTCCACGTTCTCAAGATGGAGCAATTTCAGTTGACAAAATCCCAAATGATTAGGCAGTTTGAGTATGTCCCCAGACAAGTTTAGCTTTAAAACTTGCAAAGATTCACAAGATGCAACACAATATGGTAACTCAAATGGCTCATCAAGACAAAATTCTAACAAAAGTTCTTGAACATTTCGCCTTGTTGTAGCATGAATCCACCGAAAAATATCTACTTTATCAAAGATACCGTAGATATCGACAATGAGAACAAAACGGACAAGATAGTTGCCCTTTGGGAAATTAAGACCCAATTGATAAAATCTTTGAATTTCTCAGTCATTTCCATATTACAAAGCCGTTTGAGCCGTTCTGAATAAAATTTATCAAAATCAAAGTGCAAGTAAGGCATAGTAGTCCATATGTATTTCCATCTTTTAGACAGTACACTCAACTGAACCACATCAAAAATAAATAGAGATGAAAGGATGTTGTGGAGTACATCATCTGGTAAAGCGCTTATTCTATCGATCCCTTTACTTGTACTGCCGCAAATCTTAGCTTTACTTGTTGATGTTTCCATTATCTCTTTCGATTAGAAAGCAGAAAATACCAACAAATTACCTTTCCCCGGATATTTGATAGGTCGAATTGCGTACCCGAATAGTAAAACTAATAATGGATTTCCTCATAATCATCTCGGGAACTGAATGCGACCACTCTCTATGAACCCTAGAGAGGAAAAAAGCGACAGAAATTTGGCCCTTTCAATGTAGAGCCCGTTTGGCTTAGCTGATTTTGATTTAGGGTACCTGATAAATAAGCATGATAACCATTAGGTGTGATGAAAAGTATCTTTTTTAAATGCTCAAATTAATTTAAAAAATAAGCAGTTATGTGTTTAAATAAAAGTGTTGAAATTAATAATATGTAGCTGAAAAATGGAGTATATGAAAGTTTTGTTTTAAAAAAAAGTATTTTAGGGATAGAATAGTAAATATTTTGGTCAAACTTAAAGTGCTTATAAGCTGAAATTTGATAAGCTGGAGGAGACCAACTTATGACTTTTGATTTATTTTTGGCTTATAAGCACTTAACTTATAAGCGTTTTTAATTTTACAAAACGCGCAGATAAGCCAAAAAGTGTTTATAAGCCAGTTTGACCAGCTTATAAGCTTAGCCAAACATCCTCTTAGTGGTCTCCGTCTATGTGAAAAGGTTTTCCTGCCTTCGGAAGAAAAATGTAAAGGTTTTTCCCAAAGAGTGCTGCTATTCGGCCAAACTCAGTGTGGCCCAACAATGAAACTCGTGAAATACCAGTAAAACCCTTATTTTCACATTTGACTTAATGGCCATTTTTCCCTCCAAAATTAGTTAATAAATTTTGATTATTCCAAAACATTGATCCCATAAATCATCATTCTCTCATGCATAGGAAGATAAAAAACCTTCGTATATACGGATGACAGCCTTCGTATATTTTCTCATTACGTTTTTTTAAATACAATTATGTATTTTTTTTAAATGCAATTTATATGGATGGGAAGATCAAAAGTCTATTATGTATACATAATATTGTTTTTTCATTTATACGTTATTCCTTGTCATACCATATACTTATGCTAAGAGAGCTTTCATTAAACACATAATTCACCACCCTTCCCTAAACCTAAACATGAATGCTAACCTAGAAACTAGTTTGAAGCCATTAAACCCGAATAACGGCCTAGAAACTAGGTCGGAGCAACTAAAGAATGCATTACACATATCATTGGGGTTGAATTCGGACGGCAGTTTGATGAACGAAGATGAGTCAATCGACATTGATTCAGACGGCAACTTCAATGATGGATAAAATCATGTTGACGATGCTGCTGATGAAGATGATGATGATGATGATGACGGCCATTATTTAGAGGAAGGGGAGAAGTTGGAGAGGACAGGGAAATGCCTAATGAGTTCAATGAAGAAGATCTCATAATTGGTCCAATTACTGGGATGCGGTTCAGTAGTAAGGATGTTATGTTTGATTTTTACAAAGAACATGCAAGATTACCGGGGTTTTGCATTGTCAAAAGAACATCAAATAAAAAAGTTGGTGATATTATTAGTTATGTGCAATATGGTTGTGATACGTCAAGGAAACCAAGGAATAAGCATGTTACCAAGAGGAGGAACTGTCGTGCTAGAATAAATAGAATTTTGGAGGAGAATGGTTCATGGCGTATTTCAAATGTGGTTAAAAAACATAATCATCAATTGGAACCAGCACTATCGCGATTGATGGTTGGACACAGATCGCTTAGTAAGTCTCTTAAGAGAACTCTTGCAGTCAAAGATATTGCTGGCTTAAGACCCTCAAAAAATATAAGAGTCGCTGAAGTACTTGTTGGTGGCCCCGAAAATCTGGGTTGTACACCAAAGGACTGTAGAAATTATATTTTGAAGAGTAAAAAGCTTCAGTTGCAAGAAGGGGATGCACAATCATTACTCAAGTTCTTCAGTGACATGCAACAAAACGATAGGGAATTTTACTGCTCCGTAGATGTGGATAGTTTTGGTCAATTTCGTAATGTCGTATGGGTTCATTCACACTCTAAAGTTGCATATGAGGAGTTCCATGATGTAATATGCCTTGATACCACATACCTTGTGAATCGATACAATATGCCATTTGCTTCATTTGCTGGTGTCAATCAGTATAGGCAGTCCATACTTTTGGGATGTGCTCTTATGTCTAGTGAGGATATAACAAGTTACAAAATGGTGCTATCTACATGGCTTGGGGCTCAAAACAATGTTCATCCATTAGCTATCATGACTGACCAATGTGATAGTATTAAGGCTGTCATCAATGCATTGATGCCAAATACGGTACATAGATATTGTATATGGCACATATTCGCAAAGTTGCCTACGAAGTTAAGTAGAGTTCTTGATGATAAGATTGCAAAGGCAGAATTTAAGGCTTTAGTCCTTGATAGCATTAACATTGGTAAGTTTGATAGACGATGGACTGATTGTATTAAAAGATATAACTTAGATGGAAGGGATTGGTTTTATAAGCTTTATTTGGAGAAGGAGAAATGAGTTCATGTATACCTAAATTACCACTTTTGGGCTGGGATGTTGTCCACACAAAGAAGTGAAGGAATGCATGCTTTCTTTGACGGATTCATCACCCGACAAAGCACTTTAAAGCTATTTGTTCAGCAATATGAGTAGCCATAGGAGCTAAGTTCGAGAAAGAATTGGAAGCTGAATATGAGCCAAGGTGCTTTGAACCAAAATGTTTATCTGAATTTGCATGGGAGGAAAAATTTCAAACATGTTATACTCGTGAAGTGTTTGAATTTTTTCAAGTACAGTTAAGGAAACTGTACCATTGTGAAATCAGCACCCCTGAAGACCATCAAGCAACAGTTGGAGTGGAGAATTACATTATCGCAGATTATTCATTCAGGAGTTTTAACACTAGAGATCCATTTGTATTCACGGTTGAATATACACCTATTGGCGAATATCTAAGTTGCAACTGCAAGTGGTTTGAAATAAGAGGTATTCTATGATGCCATATACTTAAGGTGTTGTCTCATAAGAGGATTAAAAACGTTAATGAGAGGTATATATTGAGAAGGTGGAGAAAAAATATTGTTCCTCCGCACTTGAAACGTTTCTTTCTTGGAGCTTACCCACGTGTGACTTCTGAATACATGATGTACAGGGAACTATTAAAGCATTTTGAATAGGTTTGTGATATTGCATTGGACACTGAAGTGATGAGGCGATATATTAAGTATCATTTGAACATATTGGAGCGTGACCTTTTGAATTGGGATGATGATCATATGATAGTTCCAAATTGGATATTGGAAGATACACATGATGGTGTGGGTGAGGGTGAGGGTGGGGGTGAATGTGAGGGTGAGGGTGAGGGTGAGGGTGAGGGTGAGGGTGGGGGTGAAGGTGAGGGTGAGGGTGAGGGTGAAGGAAGAAATATAAGAGATCCTAGATATGTAGCTTCTTGTGGACGTCCAGGGTTGAACAGATATAGAGGGCGAATTGATTCATACTTTAGAAGTTCACAAACAGGTGATGGAAGTGGAGTTAGAGGTAATATGAGGGGTAGAGGTGGTGGTAGAGGTGTTGACAGAGGTGGTGGTAGAAGTGGTAGTAGAGGTGGTGGTAGAGGTGGTGGAAAAACTGGGTTAGCGGAAGGAATAGAGGTAAAGTATAACAAATTAATATTATATTTCTTTTCGAAAAATACATTGTTTATTAGTGTTATTTACTCTATACAGCAAGATGATGCAACAGTACCACCACATAGTAGTTTGCCTGATCTAAACGATGAAGCAAATTGGGAAATAGAAGACTTGACCGTTTAGCTTGAGATGATTTAAGTTTGAATCTTATTTAATTTGATTTGAGATAGAATTTTTTGAATTTTTTGACTTTGTTTTGTAATAATTTAAACGTATGGTATTATAATTGTCATTGTTAAATATTTCTTCATTTTATTGTTACTTCATTTTAGTTTAGAGGACTAGACTAGCAAAATGTGATTAGTTGCATCTAGTACAAATCGTGAAAGACTTCAGAACATTATAATCAGTTCAAACTAAGAACTAAAATACTCACATTCAGTTATTAAAACTCTACCCTTCAACCCTACTTTCAACATTCAACTTAAAACCCTACCTTCAACACCTATCTTGGTATCCCTACCTTCAACCCTTACATTGCACGTTTTTCCCCCAGAAAATTTCAACATTCAACTGCAACCAATTTCTAACCCTAACTTCAACCAAATACTCCAAGAGTTCATTGTAAAATTAGTGTAATCGTTCCTCTTTGAATATAAAATCTACCCATTTAACTTCCCTATGTAGCATTTACTAGATCTTACAATACATTATTAACCTATTTAACTTCCCTATGAAGCATTTACTATTATTTTATATTATTACTATTATTATTATTATTATTTTCTTCTGTATTTTTGCTCTTTATTTCCCTTTCAATATTTTTGTATATTGAAATGGTAGATATAAAGGACACTGCCACCGTAAGGGAGAATTAACAAAAAAAAGCATTACTAAACATTCCATTAAAAAAGAAAATTATTATGGTAAAGAAGACCAATATGACGATTGTAATTTCATAAAATTAACACATCAACATACATGAAAATAAAAAATAGTAAAGGGATAGAAAAACACAACAAAAATCCTAATCAATTTCAACCGAATTATTATCAGAAGTTCCTTCTCCCTTCAATTCAACATTGAAGTCAACATATAGTGGTGCAATATCAACCAACGTAAATTTGACTATGAAACCTCGCTTGACATAATTGTCCAAAACAAAAAGTTTCTAGCATGCATTGAACCTTCTTCTATCACCAACACTCATATTTACATACCACAATTGCCACGATAGTAAAGAAGCGCGGTGTCCACTGTTAGAGGGAGATGCTTGTATTTTTCTAGGAATATACTTTAAAAAAACATTACTATTAAGTTTCGGAAAATATGAAACTGAATCAACATATACAATACTAGCGCATATATATTTTCTGGAGTTAAGGTGTAAGAAATAAAAGTATTTTATGTAAAAAAAATCAGTTAGGATTAACTCAAGAAGTTATGTAATATTCAAAGAAATAATGTTTAAAATATATAATAATTTACCAGATCGTCGTAGTTGATGTATGAATCAGTCATAACCACTTCAAATGTTGGAGGACTCTTTTCTTCATTATCACTGCTAGTAGAAGAGTAAGATAGATCTCGTTTGGTAGAGGGAGAGGCATCCATAATTTAGGGTTTGTAGGTGAGTGTATTTTTCATAGTTTAGGGTTTGAGTATGTGACTATATATGGGGGGCCAACCCAGTCCTAAAAATATTTCAAATTTGAGCGGCTTTTTTTTTGTTCAATTTTGGCAAATTAATGGTGTTGGTAGAAATAAATAGTGTTGGTTGATATAAATGGTGTTAGTTGAAATAAATGGTGTTAGATGAAATAAATGTGTTATTTTGTCTTCTGTCATGACCCTAACCCGGACCTGGTCGTGATGGCGCCTCTCGTGAAGACAAGGTCAGCCGACACATTTCCAATTCATTTTAAGAAATTTAAAGTAGTACAAATTAAGTCATTAAACATAATAAAATCCCAAAATACGGTGAATAATATAATTTGCGGAAACAACACGGCCCGACATCGGGATGTCACCAATCATGAGCATCTATCAATATACTACAAGTGTGAAGAGTCTACATAGTCTAATATAGAGCTAAAACAGAGAATTTAATATAAGGGAAGAAGCTCTGGGCTGCGAACACCGGCAGCTACCTAGAGAATCTCTGAATCCGCCTGAGCTGGAAGGATCAACACTCACTAGCGGGACCTGAAGTGCCTGAATCTGCACACGGGGTGCAGTAAATAAAGGCTGAGAAATATGAAATCACGTAAGGCACATTACATGCTATAATGAAGCAGTAAAAGCCAGTAAAAACAGTGAATCAGTGAAGATATGTAAAGTCATTTTAGTTCAGTTTAAACTTCATGAAATGCTTTTTTAACAATTAAGCATGTAAATGACAGGCAACTAGGAAAGATAAACACATAAAGGTTGGCCTTTGGGCAATATCATAGAACAACACCAGCCCCTCAGGCTATATCTCACATCACAATGGGTACCCGCACTCACTGGGGGTGTGCAGACTCCTGGAGGAGCCTCTTACGACCCAAGCGCAATATCAAGTCATCTCGTGGCATAATCACATAAGCTCTCGGCCTTATATCAACAAGCCACCTCGTGGCATACAAATCTCAGGCCCTCGGCCTCATAATCATAATCAGTGTTTCCTCACAACATAGGCCCTCGACCTTACTTAGTCAGAATCTCACAAGCCACTCGGACAACAGTAAAACATGATGCTCAGCCCAAAATATCATTTAACATATTATTTTAAGTGTTAAAGTAGAGTAAACATGGTTGAGTTATGAAAATAGTAGAATATGGCATGACTGAGTACAAGTATAAAGTCAAAACAGTGAGGAAATATTAGTAAAAATCCCATAAGGGTACAAATAGTTAGCACGAGACCCAAATATGGCATTCAGCCTAAAACATGATGATAGCAAATAGTTTCAATCAATTACGCAGAAAAACAGTCATTCGGGATGGACTGAGTCACAATCCCCAATAGTGTACGACCCCACTCTTGTCATTTAGCGTGTGTGTCACCTAAATATAGCATAACGATGTGTGATCCGGGGTTTCATACCCTCAAGACAACATTTACAATCATTACTCACCTCAATTCGGTCCAAACTCTAGCCCGCGATGCCTTTGCCCCTCGAATCGTCCTCTACTCGCGTCGAATCTATCCAAAATCAGAATCACGACATCAAAATATGCTAAGGGAACGAAGCCCAAGCGAAAATAATCAATTTATAGCATAAATTCCGAAATTACCAAAACCCGACCCCCGGACCCACATATTGGAATTCGATAAAATTTACATCAATAGATTCCTTATCTCCCCACGAGTTCATATATATCAAAAGTACCAAATCCGACTACAAATGGTCCCTTAAATCCCCAAGTCTAGTTTCCCCAAACTTTGATCCTTAAATTCCATCAATTATAGCTCTAATCCGTGAAATAATACCATAGGAACGAGTTTTAGGTCCAAAATTCTTACCTCAATGAAGTTCCCTTGAAATCCTTCTTTAAATCGCCCAAAAAGCTCCAAAAACCGACTTAAAAATGGTGGAATATCTCAAACATCGCGAAGGAATAAATTTATATGTTCTAGCCTAGGCATTTCGCATATGTGGCCCCATCTACCGCTTCTGCGGTACCGTTTTTGCAGTCCAATATGCCGCTTCTGCGGTTCTCACTTATTCCCCAGCTTTCACATCTGCGATGCACCTTCCGCACCTGCGCTATCGCAGGTGTGGCTCCTCAACCGCTTCTGCGGCTCCAGCCTTCCTAGCCCCTTTCCGCTTCTGCGATTCCTAAATCGCTTCTGCGAGATCGCACCTGCGGTCCCCTAGCCGCATGTGCGGTTATGACAGCAAATTCCACACTTCAACTGCCAAACCAAATTTCCAAACTCTCCATCAACCATCTAAAATCACATCGAGGCCCCTGGGACCTCAACCAAAAACACAAACATATCCCATAACCTTATTCAAACTCGTACCAATCTTCAAAACACCCCAAACAACATCGAATCAACCAAAACATATCGGATTCAAGCCTAAGTTTCCAAAATCTTTCGAATTACGCTTTTGACCAAAAAGTATACCAAACCACGTCCGAACGACCTGAAATTTAGCACACCCATCCTAAATAACCCAACGGATCTACTGCAACTCCCGGAATTCCATTCCGACCCCTATATCAAAATGTCACCTACCAACCGGAAAATGCCAAAAATCTAATTTCGACAATTTAAGTCTAAATCTACTACGGACCTCCAAAACACATTCCGATCATGCTCCTAAGTCTCAAATCACCTCCTGAAGCTATCCGAACAATCAGAACTCACATCTGAGCCCTCTAACTCATAAGTCAACATCCAATTGACTTTTCCATCTTAAGCTTCCTCAAAAGAGACTAAGTATCTCAAACCTTACCAATCTTTTTCGAACCCGAGCCAACCAACCTGATCACACATAAAATCGATACATAAAGCAATAAGAAGCAGAAATGGGGAAAATAGAGCGGTAACTCATGAGACAACTGGATGGGTCGTCACATCCCCCTCTTAAACAAACGTTCGTCCTCAAACGAGTTAAGAAACATACCTAAAGCCTCAAACAGGTGAGGATATCTGCTCCGCATCTCCCGCTCGGTCTCCCAGGTAGCCTCCTCCACAGGCTGACCTCTCCACTGCACTTTCACTGAAGCTATATACTTTGATCTCAACTTTCGAACCTGACGCTCCAAAATAGTTGTTGGCTCCACATTATAAGTCAAATCACCATCCAACTGAACCGTGCTGAAATCCAGAATATAAGATGGATCCCCAATATACTTCCGAAGCATAGAAACATGAAATACCGGATGCACACTCGAGAAGCTGGGGGCAAAGCAAGCTCATAAGCCACCTCTCCAATCCTTCGAAGCACCTCAAAAGGTCCAATGAACCGAGGACTCAATTTACCCTTCTTCCCAAAACTCATAAGACCCTTCATGGGTGAACCCTTCAACAGAACCTTCTCACCAACTATGTAGGACACATCCCGAACCTTCCGGTTGGCATAACCCTTTTGCCTCGACTGCACTGTACGAAGCCTCTCCCGAATACCTTCACCTTTTCTAAAGCATCCTGCACCAAGTCTGTTCCCAATAGCCTAGCCTCACCCGGCTCAAACCAACCAACTGGAGATCTACACCGCCTCCCATACAAAGCCTCATATTGAGCCATCTGAATACTCGACTGGTAGCTGTTGTTATAAGCAAACACTGCAAGCGGTAGAAACTGATCCTATTACCCTTCGAAATCAATGACACAAGCACACAACATGTCCTCCAATATTTGAATAGTGCACTCAGACTGCCCGTCCATATGAGGGTGAAAAGTTGTGCTCAACTCAACCTAAGTACCCAACTCTCGCTGCACAGACCTTCAAAACTGCAAAGTAAATCGAGTACCTCTATCTGAAATGATGGAAACCGGAACACCATGCAAACGAACAATCTCTCAGATATAGATCCCTGCCAACCGCTCTGAAGAATAGGTAGTACACACAGGAATGAAGTGTACGGACTTGGTCAGCCGATCCACAATCACCCAATAGCATCGAACTTCTTCAAAGTCCGTGGAAGTCCAACTACAAAATCCATAGTGATCCTCCCCCACTTCCACTTTGGAATATCCATCCACTGAAGCAAGTCACCCGGTCTCTGATGCTCATATTTTACCTGCTGACAATTGAGACACCGCGCTACAAATCCCACAATATCCTTCTTCATTCTTCTCCACCAATAATGTAGTCTCAGATCCTGATACATCTTCACGGCACCCGGATGAATGGAATACCGCGAACTATGGGCCTCCTCCAAGATCAACTCCCGAAGCCCATCCACATTGGGCACACATACCCGACCCTGCATCTTCAACACCCCATCATCACCAATAGTCACATCTCCAGCATCATCGTGTTGAACTCTATCCTTAAGGACAAGAAAATGAGGATCATTATACTGATGCTCTCTGATGCGATCATATAAGGAAGACCGAGAAATCACACAAGCCAATAATTGACTGGGCTCCGAAATATCTAACCTCACGAACCGATTGGCCAAGGCCTGAACGTTAACTGCAAAAGGTCTCTCCCCAACTGGAATATATGCCAAACTCCCCATACTCATCGCCTTTTGGCTCAAAGCATCGGCCAACACATTGGCCTTACCCAGATGGTGCAATATAGTGATATCATAATCCTTTAGCAACTCCAACCATCTCCGCTACCTCAAATTGAGATCCTTCTATTTGAACAAGTGTTGGAGGCTACGATGATCAGTAAACACCTCACAAGACACACCATACAAGTAATGCCTCCAAATCTTCAACGCGTGAACTATGGCAGCCAACTCCAAATCACGAACACGGTAGTTTTTCTTATGGGGCTTCAACTAACAAGAAGCATAAGCAATAACTCTACCCTCCTACATCAATACACACCCTATACCAACTTTCGAAGCATCACAATACACGGTATATGAACCTGAAGTTGATGGCAAAACCAACACTAGAGTTGTGGTCAAGGCTGTCTTGAGCTTCTGAAAGCTCTCCTCACACTCATCCGACCATACAAATGAAGCACCCTTCTGAGTCATCTTGGTCAAGGGCGATGCGATAGATGAGAATCCCTGAACAAACTGGCGATAATAACCCGCCAAACCAAGAAAGCTACGAATCTCTGTGGTTGAGGACGGTCTGGGACAAATTTGAACCGCCTCTATCTTCTTTGGATCAACCTGAATACCCTCGCTGGACACCACGTGCCCCAAGAAAGCCACTGAATTGAGCCAAAACTCACACTTGGAGAATTTTACATAAAGCTTCTCCTCCCTCAATCTCTGCAACACAACTCTCAAATGCTCCGTGTGCTCCTCTTGACCATGTAAATACACCAGAATATCATCAATGAAGACTATGATAAACGAGTCAAGATAAGGCTGGAACACGTTGTTCATCAAATGCATGAACGTTGCTGGGGCATTGGTCAGCCCAAAAGACATCACCAAGAACTTATAATGACCATATCAGGTCTTGAAAGTCGTCTTAAGAATATCTGAGTCCTTTATCTTCAACTGGTGATAACCTGAACGGAGATCAATCTTGGAGAACACTCTTACTCCCTGAAGCTGGTTGAATAAATCATCAATGCGAGGCAAATTATACTTGTTCTTAACTGTTACTTTGTTTAATTGCCTATAATCAATGCACATCCTCATAGTGCCATCCTTTTTCTTCATAAATAGAACCGGCGCACCCCAAGGTGATACACTAGGCCGAATGAACCCCTTATCAAGGAGTTCCAGAAGCTGCTCCTTTAACTCCTTCAACTCCGCTAGTGCCATACGATACAACGGAATAGAAATGGGCTGAGTGCCCAGCACCAGTTCAATACCAAAGTCAATATCCTTGTCCGGTGGCATGCCCGACAGGTTTGCAGGAAACACATCGGGAAAATTCCTCACAATTGGAACAGAATCAATATTGGGAGTCTCTGAACCGACATCCCTCACAAAGGCTAGATATGAAAGGCAACCCTTTCCAACCATACGCTGGGCCTTCAAGAATGAAATTACCCTACTGGGAACATAATCGGTCAAACCTCACCACTCAATCCGTGGCACACCCGGTATTGCCAATGTGACTATCTTAGCATGACAGTCCAAAATAGCATGACACGGAGATAGCCAATCCATGCCCAAAATAACATCTAAGTCCACCATACACAATAATAAAAGATCCATTTGGGTCTCCAGACCCCTAATAGTTACCACACATGATCGGTACACACGGTATACAATAACAGTATCGCCCACCGAGGTAGATACATGAACAGGTGAAACAAGAGACTCACGGGGCGTACTCAAATAATGAGCAAAATATGATGACACATAAGAAAAGGTGGAACCGAGATCAAATAATACAGAGGCATCTCTGTGGCAGATTGAAACAATACCTGTAATGACAGCATCTGAAGCAATAACATTGGGTCTGCCTGGAAGTGCATAAAACGGGCCTGACCGCCACCTGATTGACCTCCCCCTCTGGGGTGACCCCTAGCTGACTGACCTCCATCCCTAGCTGGCTGGGCGGGTGGTGGTAAAGTAACTGGCGCTGAAGCCGATGACTGACCCCTCTGCTGAGATGAACTCGCAAGACGACGATGGCACTACCTCCACATATGGCCCATATCTCCACACTCATAGCAACTCCCAGGTGTTGGAGAAGGGGACTGAAGGGAACCCCTCGCACCAGAATGACTAGCAGATGCACCTGGCATAGAAGAGACTTGAACTGATGGAGCACGAGATGAACTTTGAGCTGGAAGGGCACTAAGTGATAACTAGCCCTGATGCGAACTGTGAGAACCATGACCCGATGATGCCCCACGATAACCTGGGCGAGCTGGCTGAGCATGCCTGAATGGACGGCCTTTGCCATGCTGAAATTGACCTCTCAAAAGGAGCACCACTATAACTACCAGATCCTCGAGGCCTTTTGGCCTCCCTCTCCTCTCGCTCCTGGCGACGAACTGACTCAATTTCACAAGCAATGTCTACAACCTCCTCAAAAGTAGCACCAGTCACCCTCTCTCTAGTCATAAGAGTACAAAGCTGATAAGTGAGGCCATCAACAAACCTCCTAATCCTCTCTCTATCTGTTGGAACCAACCAAATAGCATGACGAGCTAACTCTGAGAACCTTATCTCATACTGCGTCACAATCATCTCTCCCAGACGCAATCACTCAAATTGCTTGTGCAGCTCCTCTTTGCGAGACTGCGACACATACTTCTCTAGAAAGAGAATGAAGAGCTGCTGTCAGGTAAGGGGTGCTGCACCAATAGGCCTACGCCTCTCAAAAGTTTCCCACCAAGTGAAGGCAGCTCCAGAAAACTGATATGTAGTGAAAGCGACCCCGCTGGTCTCCAAAATACCCGCTGTATGAAGCATCCTCTAACACTTATCCAAGAAACCCTGGGCATCCTCACCCTCTGCACCACTGAAAGTCGGAGGCTGAAGTCTACCAAACCTCTCCAACCTACAGTGCTCGTCCTCTGGCATGGCCGGAACTACATAGTCTTGAGCAGCTGCAATCGGCTAGGCTGGATGCGCCGCCGGTGTCTAAAGTCCCTGCACGACCTGCTCAAGTGTGCGAGCGACAGGAGTTTGAGTGCCTCTCCCGGCTTGAGAATTAGTTGCGGCTGTAGTAACTGAGACCACCTAAGTTAGTCTAGTGCATACTGATAGAATCTGAGCCAAGACCTCTTGAAGACCCGGAATTACAATGGGCACAACTGGTGCTTGAGCTGGTGCTGCTGGAGCATCTACAACTGGGACTTGATCCTGAACTGGGGCGGCTGGTAGATCTGCAGGTACTGCCCTAACTGTTGTGCGGGCCACACCTCTGCCCCTACCGCGACCACGACCGCATCCTCGGCCTCTAGTGGCCACAGCTGGTTGTACTGGTGGTCGTCCATCCTGACCGGTAGCACGTGTCCTCACCATCTGTTAGAGAATAAAATAACAGAAGTTTAGTACTCGGATCAACAGATTCGCATGACAAGAATTTAAAGAATATGAAGTTTTTCCTAAAGGTTCTGCAGCCTCTCGAGGATAAATACAGACGTCTCTGTACCGATCCGCGAGACTCTACTAAATCTGCTCATGACTCGTGAGACCTATGTAACCTAGGCTCTGATGCTAACTTGTCACGACCCTAAACCCGGACCCGGTCGTGATGGCGCTTCTCATGAAGACAAGGCCAGCTTACACATTCCCAATTCATTTTAAGCAATTTACAGTAGTACACCGAGCAGCTACCTCGTGAACTCCAAAATCTGCCTAGAGCTCTCAACCCTCGCAAGCAGGATTAGCAGCGCCTGAATCTGCACACGGGGTGCAAGGAGTAAAGTGAGTACTCCAACTTAGTGAGTAATAATCATAAATAAAGACTGTGAAATATGAAATTACATAAGGCACATTACAGGCTATAATAAAGCAATAAAAACCAGTAAAAACAGTGAATTAGTGAAGATATGTAAATTTATTTTAGTTTAGATTAAACTTCATGAAATGCCTTTTTAACAATTAAGCAGGTAAATAACAGGATACTAGGAAAGATAAACACATAAAAGATCGCCCCTCGGGCATAATGTCAACAAAATCCGCCCCTCGGGCAATATCATAGAACAACACCATCCCATCGGGCTATATCTCACATCACAATGGGTACCCGCGCTCACTGGGGGTGTGCAGACTCCTGGAGGGGCCCCTTACGGCTCAAGCACAATATCAAGCCATCTCGTGGCGTACAACACAGGCCCTCGGCCTCATAATCATAAATCAGTGTATCCTCATAACATAAGCCCTCGGCCTTACTTAGTCAGAATCTCATAAGCCCCTCGGGCAACAGTAAAACATGATGCTCAGTCCAAATTATTATTTAGAATCTCATTTAATGTGTTAAAACAGAGTAAACATGGCTGAGTTATGAAAACAATAGAATATAACATAACTGAGTTCAAGTATAAAGTCAAAATAGTGAGGAAATACCAGTAAAAATCCCCTAAGGGTACAAATAGTTGGCACGAGACCCAAATATGGCCTTCAGCCCAACACATGATGATAGCAAATAGTTTTCAATCAATTACACGATAAAATAGCCATTCGGGATGGACTAAGTCACAATCCCCAACAGTGCACGACCCCACGCTCGTCATCTAGCGTGTGCGTCACCTCAATATAGCACAACGATGTGCGATCCGGGGTTTCATACCCTCAGGACAACATTTACAATCATTACTCACCTCAATCTGGTCCAAACTCTAGCCCGAGATGCCTTTGCCCCTCGATTGGCCTCCACTCGCGTCAAATCTATCCAAAATCAGAATCACGACGTCAAAATATGCTAAGGGAATAAAGCCCAAGCGAAAATAATCAATTTATAGCATAAATCCCGAAATTACCAAAACCCGACCCCCGGGCCTACGTCTAGAAATTCGATAAAATTCACATCAATAGATTTCTTATCTCCCCATGAGTTCATACATATCAAAAGTCCCAAAATCCAACCACAAATGGTCCCTCAAATTCCCAAGTCTAGGTCTCCAATACCAAACCCTAGTTTCCCCAAACTTTGATCCTTAAATTCTATTAATTATAGCTCTAATCCGTGAAATAATACCATATGAACGAGTTTTAGGTCCAAAATCCTTACCTCAATGAAGTTCCCTTGAAATCCTTCTTCAAATCGCCCAAAAAGCTCCAAAACCGACTAAAAATGGGGGAATAGCTCAAAAATCGCGAAGGAATGAATTTATATGTTTTGGCCCAGGCATTTTGCATCTGCGGCCCCATCTACTGCTTATGCAGTACCACTTTTGCGGTCCAAGATGCCTCTTTTGCGGTTTTCACTTATTCCCCAGCTTCCGCATCTGCGATGCACCTTCCGCACATGCGCCATCGCAGGCGCGACTCCTCAGCCGCTTCTGCGGCTCCAGCCTTCCTAGCCCCTTTCCGCTTCTGTGACTCCTAAATCGCTTCTGCGATACCGCACCTGCGGTGCCCTAGCCGCAGGTGCGGTTATGACAGCAAATTCCACACTTCAGCTGCCAAACCAAATTTCCAAACTCTCCATCAACCATCTGAAATCACCCCAAGGCCCCCGGGACCTCAACCAAAAGCAAAAGCATATTCCATAACCTTATTCAAACTCGTAGCAATTTTCAAAACACCCCAAACAACATCAAATCAACCAAAACACATCGGATTCAAGCCTAAGTTTCCAAAATATTCCGAATTATGCTTTTGATCAAAAAGTATACCAAACCATATCCGAACTACTTGAAATTTAGCATACACATCCCAAATGACCCAACGGAACTACTACAACTCCCGGAATTCCATTCCGACCCCTATATCAAAATCTCACCTACCAACCAGAAAACGCCAAAAATCCATTTTCGTCAATTCAAGCGTAAATCTACTCCGGACCTCCAAAACACCTTCCGATCACGCTCTTAAGTATCAAATCACCTACCGAAGCTATCCGAACCATCGGAACTCATATCCGAGCCCTCTAACTCATAAGTCAACATCCGGTTGACTTTTCTATCTTAAGCTTCCTCAAAAGAGACTAAGTGTCTCAAACCTTACTAAATCCTTTTCGAACCCGAGCCAACCAACCCAATCATACATAGAACCGATACAAAAAGCAATAAGAAGTAGAAAAAGGTAAAACGGAATGGTAACTCATGAAACGACTGGCGAGGTCGTCACATTTATACTGTATTATGGGTTGTATGCCATGTTTGTGGCCTTGTGCCGACCTATTGAGACCTTTAAGGGCATTTTTACTATCTTCTTCACTCTATTTGTTTCAAAGCATATCCTCAGTCATGTTTTACCTATTTATTGTTTTAAAAACTATTTTCATCACTCTACTTCTTAAAAATGTGAGAACTGTTTGGACTGAGTTCCCTGATTTCCACTGTTATGCCCGAGTGGCTGTGAGGTTAATAAATGAGAGAGGTTGAGAACCTAATGGTAAGGATTATAAATATAATGGTGATGATGTACGCCGAAGCAATATTATATATATTATAGATCAGGTTGCACACCGCAACGATACTTATATGGATCGGGCTGCACGTCGCAGCGATATATATAGGATCATATATATATATATTGGATCGGGCTACGGGCCGCAGCGATATGATGCTTGGGCTGTATGAGCCCTTCCGGAGTCTGTACACCCAGTGAGCGTAGTCGACTATAAACTATGGATTGGGTCGCACGCCGCAGCGGTTATTATGATTATTACTATTATGAGATGTTATTGAGCTAGAGTATTGAGTGTGAGTACTGAGTGAGGAGAGCTGAGTCACGAGTGACTGAGAGGCTATATTTATGAGTGATACCCTGCCTGAGGGGCCCATTTATGATATTTTTGCTCATTTTGCTCTTCTTTTATAATGAGCCTCTGTTGAAAACTGCTAAGTAAATGATTTCAAAGTATTTCAACTGAAACTGAAGCTTTATGAAGAAATTGGTTTTTAAACCGTTGAGTTTGACTTGATATTCTATTGTTTACTTTTTATATGATCTTTAACTGCTCGTCACTGCTTTCAGACCTTATTTACCTTAGTTACTTACTGAGTTGGCGTACTCACGTTACTCCCTACACCTTGTGTGTAGATCTAGGTGCCTGAGCGCCAGAGTGAGGGTTCCCAGCATTTCCAAAGCTTATCGGAGATTGCAAGGTAGATGCACGGCGTCCGCAACCCTGCTTTCCTCCTTCCTATCTTTGTGTTTCAGCACTTTTAGAGTTCTTATGTAGTAGAAAGTCGGATCAGTGTATTTAGAGGCTCTAGACTCGTGACACCAGATGTTTGGGTTGTGTTGGTCTATTTCTGTAATGTTTTCCACACATTTCAGTGATTTAGAAATTCCTTATGAAAGTTGAGACTTAACTAAATGTTAGAAAAATGTTTTTAATAAAAGAAATTGACTGTGGTTACCTGTTGGGTTGAATTGCTTAGTATTGTGATAGGCACCATCACGATCGAGTATTTGGGGTCATGACAAGTTGGTATCAGAGTGTAGGTTACATAGGTCTCGCGAGTCATGAGGCCGGTTTAGTAGAGTCTCGCAGATCGGTACAGAGACGTCTATAATTATCCTCGGGAGGCTGCAAAACCTTTAGGAAAAACTTCACATTCTTGAAATTCTTGTCGTGCGAATCTGTTGATCCGCGTACTAAACTTCGGTTATTCCATTCTCTCACAGATGGTGAGGACACGTGCTATCGGTCAAGATAGACGATCACCAGTACCACCAACTAGGGCCACTAGAGGTCGAGGACGCGGTCGAGGCCGTGGTAGGGGCAGAGGTGTAGCACGCAGAGCAGCTAGGGTAGCACCTGCAGATCTACCAGCCGCCCCAGTTCAGGATCAGTTCCTAGTTGTTGATGCTCCAGCAGCACCAGCTTAGGCACCAGCTATGCCTATTGTGATCCCCGGCCTTCAGGAGGCTTTAGCTCAGATTCTATCAGTGTGCACCGATTTGGCTCAGGCGGTCTCAATTACAACGGTCGCAACTACTCTCATTCCGGGGGAGGCACCCAAACTCCCATTGCTCGCACACCTGAGCAGGTTGTGCAGGGACTTTAGACACCGGGGGCACCTCCAACCTAGCCAGTTGCACCATCACAGGAGTATGTGGTACCGGTTATGCCTGACGACGAGCAGCGTCGATTGGAGAGGTTTGGTAAACTTCAGCCTCCGACTTTTAGCAGTACTGAGGGCGAGGATGCCTAGAGTTGTTTGGACAAGTGTTAGAGGATTCTTTGTACAACAAGTATTCTAGAGACCAGTGGTGTAGCATTTACTACCTTTCAGTTTTCTCTAGTTGCCTTTACTTGGTGGGAGACTTATGAGAGGCATAGGCCTATTGGTGCAGCGCCCCTTACCTGGCAACAGTTCTCCGTTCTCTTTCTAGAGAAGTATGTGCCATAGTCTCGCCGAGAGGAGCTGCGCATGTAGTTCGAGCAGTTGCATCAGGAAGATATGACTGTGATGTATATGAGATGCAGTTTTCTGAGTTAGCTCGCCATGTAGTCTGGTTGGTTCCCACAAATCGAGAGAGGATCAGGAGTTCATTAATGGCCTCACATATTAGCTTCAGATTCTCATGACTAAGGAGATGGTGTCAGGTACTACTTTTGAGGAGGTTGTTGACATCGCCCGCGAGATTGAGTTGGTATGTCTCCAGGAGTGAGAGAAGAGGGAGGCCAAGAGGCCTCGAGAATCTGGTGGCTTTGGTAATGCTCCTTCGAGGGGTCAGTTTCAGCACGGTAGAGGTCGTCCATTCAGGTAGGCTCAGTCAGCTCGCCCAGGTTATTGTGGGGCATCATTGGGTCATGGTTCTCATAGTTCTTATCAAGGCCATTCATCACTCAGTGACTTTCCAGCCCAGAGTTCGTCCCGTGCCCCATCAGTTCAGGGTTCTTCCGTGCCAGCCTTCTACCGGTCATTCTGGTGCCAGGGGTTCCCTTCAGTCCCCGTCTCCAACACCGGGGAGATGTTATAAGTGTGGAGAGTTTGGGCATATGAGGAGGCAGTGCCCTCATCTTTTTGAGGGTCTATCTCAGCAGAGGGGTCAGCTCTCGACTTCAGCTCCAGTCACTTCACCACCCGCTCAGGTAGCTAGGGGTGGGGGTCAGTCAGCTAGGAGTCGCCCCAGAGGGAGAGGTCGATCATGTGGTGGTCAGGCTCGTTTCTATGCCTTCCCAGGCAGATCAGATGTTGTTGCTTCGAATGCTGTGATTACGGGTATTGTCTTAGTTTGCCGCAGAGATGCCTCTTTATTATTTGATCCCAGTTCTACTTATTCTTATGTGTCATCATACTTTGCTCATTATTTGGATACGCCCCATGAGTCTCTTGTTTCATCTAATCGTGTATCTACTCCGGTGGGTTATACTATTGTCGTAGACCATGTGTACCGGTCATGTGTGGTGACTATTGGGGGTCTGGAGACCCGAGTGGATTTTTTGTTTTTATCTATAGTGGATTTTGATGTTATTTTTGGCATGGACTAGCTATCTCTGTGTCACTCTATTTTGGACTGCCATGCTAAGACAGTGACTTTGGCTATGCCGGGTGTGCCACGGATTGAGTGGCGAGGTTCTACTGATTTTGTCCCCAGTAGGATGATTTCATTTTTGAAGGCCCAGCGTATGGCTGGGAAGGGTTGTCTTTCGTATTTAGCCTTTGTGAGGGACGTCGGTGTAGAGACTCCTAGTATTGATTTTGTTCCAGTTGTGAGGAATTTTCCCGATGTGTTTCCTGCAGACCTACGGGGCATGCCACCGGACAGGAATACTGATTTTGGTATTGATCCGGTGCCAGGCACTCAGCCCATCTCTATTCCACTGTATCGTATGGCTCTAGCGGAGTTGAAGGAGTTAAAGTAGCAGCTTCAGGAACTCCTTGATAAGGGGTTCATTCGGCCTAGTGTGACGGGGTGCGCCTGTTCTATTCGTGAAGAAGAAGTATGGCACTATAAGGATGTGCATTGATTATAGGCAGTTGAATAAAGTAACAATTAAGAACAAGTATCCTCTGTCTCGCATTGATGATTTATTTGACCAGCTTCAAGGAGTGAGAGTGTTCTCTAAGATTGATCTCCATTCAGGTTATCACCAGCTGAAGATCAGGGACTTGGATATTCTTAAGACGGCTTTCAGGACCCGATACGGTCATTATGAGTTCTTGGTGATGTCTTTTGGGCTGACCAATGCCCCAGCATCGTTCATGCATTTGATGAACAACGTGTTTCGGCCTTATCTCAACTTGTTTGTCATAGTTTTCATTGATGATATTCTGGTATACTCGCATGATCAGGAGGAGCAGGCAGAGCATTTAAGAGTTGTGTTGCTGGGATTGAGGGAGGAGAAGCTTTATGCAAAGTTCTCCAAGTGTGAGTTTTGGATCAGTTCAGTGGCTTTCTTGGGACACGTGGTGTCCAGTGAGGGTATTCAGGTTGATCCAAAGAAGATAGAGGCGGTCCAGAGTTGGCCCAGACCGTCCTCAGCTATAGAGATTTGTAGTTTTCTTGGTTTGGCGGGTTATTACCGCTGGTTTGTTTAGAGATTCTCATCTATCGCGTTGCCCTTGACCAAGTTGACTCAAAAGGGTGCTTCATTTGAATAGTTGGATGAGTGTGAGGAGAGCTTTCAGAAGCTTAAGACCGCCTTGACCGTAGCTCCAGTGTTACTGTTGTCATCAGCTTCAGGTTCCTATACCGTGTATTGTGATGCTTCGAGAGTTGGTATTGGGTGTGTATTGATGTAGGAGGGTAGAGTTATTGCTTATGCTTCTCTCCAGTTGAAGCCCCATGAGAAGAACTACCTTGTTCCTGATTTGGAGTTGGCTGTCATTGTTCACGCATTGAAGATTTGGAGGCATTATTTGTATGGTGTGTATTGTGAGGTGTTTACTGATCATCATAGCCTCCAACACTTGTTCAAATAGAAGGATCTCAATTTGAGGCAGCAAAGATGGTTGGAGCTGCTAAACGATTATGATATTACCATTTTGTACCATCCGGGGAAGGCCAATATGGTGGCCGATGCTTTGAGCCGGAAGGTGGTGAGTATGGGGACTTTGGCATATATTCTAGTGGGGGAGAGACCTCTTGCAGTTGATGTTCAGGCCTTGGCCAATCGGTTCGTTAGGTTGGATATTTCGGAGCCCAGTCGGGTATTAGCTTGTGTGATTTCTCGGTCTTCCTTATATGATCGCATCAGAGAGCACCAGTATGATGATCCATATTTGCTTGTCCTTAAGGACAGATTTCAACATGATAATGCCAGAGACGTGACTATTTGTAATGACGGAATATTGAGGATGCAGGGTCGGATATGGGTGCCCAATGTGGATGGGCTTCGGGAGTTGATTCTAGAGGAGGCCTATAGCTCGCAGTATTCCATTCATCTGGGTGCCGCGAAGATGTGTCAGGATCTGAGACAACATTATTGGTGGAGGAGAATGAAGAAAGACATTGTGGGATTTGTAGCTCGGTGTCTCAATTGTCAGCAGGTGAAATATGAGCATCAGAGACGGGTGGCTTGCTTCAGCGGATGGATATTCTAGAGTGGAAGTGGGAGCAGATCACTATGGACTTTGTAGTTGGGCTCCCACAGACTTTGAAGAAGTTCGATGCTATTTGGGTGATTGTGGATCTGCTGACCAAGTCCGCGCACTTCATTCCTGTGTGTACTACCTATTCATTAGAGAAGTTGGCAGAGATCTATATCCGGGAGATTGTTCGTTTGCATGGTGTCCCAGTTTCTATCATTCTAGATAGGAGCACTCAATTTACTTTACAGTTTTGGAGGTTTGTGCAGCGAGAGTTGGGTACTCAAGTTGAGTTGAGCACAACTTTTCACCCTCAGACGTACGGGCAGTTCGAGCGCACTATTCAGATATTGGAGTACATGTTACACGTTTGTGTCATTGATTTCGGGGGATCAAGTAATCAGTTTATATTGCTCGCGAGTTTACTTATAACAACAGTTACCAATTGAGTATTCAGATGGCTCCATATGAGGCTTTGTAGGGAGGCAGTATAGATCTCCAGTTGGTTGGTTTGAGCCGTATGAGGCTAGACTATTGGGTACAGACTTGGTACAGGACGTTTTAGACAAGGTGAAGGTGATTTAGGAGAGGCTTCGTACAGCGCAGTTGAGACAAAAGAGTTATGTTGATAGGAAGGTTCGGGATGTGTCCTACATGGTTGGCGAGAAGGTTCTATTGAAGGTTTTACCCATAAAGGGTGTTATGAGATTTGGGAAGAAGGGTAAATTGAGTCATCGGTTCATTGGGCCTCTTGAGGTGCTTCTGAGGATTGGAGAGGTAGCTTATGAGCTTGATTTTCCACCTAGCTTGTCGAGTGTGCATCCGATATTTCATGTTTCTATGCTCCGGAAGTATATTGGCAATCCGTCTCATGTTTTGGATTTCAACATGGTTCAGTTGGATGATGATTTGACTTATGATATGGATCCAGTGGCTATTTTGGAGCATCAGGTTCGAAAGTTAAGATCAAAGGATATAGTTTCAGTGAAAGTGCAGCGGAGAGGTCGGCCTGTGGAGGATGCTACTTGGGAGACCGAGCGGGAGATGCGGAGCAGATATCCTCACCTATTTGAGGCTTCAAGTATGTTTCTTGACTCGTTCGAGGACGAACGTTTTGTTTAAGAAGGGGAGGATGTAACGACCCGACCGGTCATTTCATGAGTTACCGCTCTATTTTCCTCATTTCTACTTTTTATTATTTTGTTCATTTGTATTATATGTTATCGGGTTGATTGGTTCGGGCTCGGAGAGGTTTTGGTAAGGTTTGAGACACTTAGTCTCTTTGAGTAAGCTTAAGTTGGAAAAGTCAACCAGATGTTGACTTATGTGTTAAAGGGCTCGGATGTAAGTTCTGATGGTTAGGATAGCTTCAGGAGGTGATTTGGGACTTAGGAGCATGATCAGAATGTGTTTTTGAGGTTCAGAGTAAATTTAGGCTTGAATTGGCGAAATTGGAATTTTGGCATTTTCCGGTTGATAGGCGAGATTTTGATATAGGGGTCGGTATGAAATTCTAGGAGTTGTAGTTGGACCGTTGTATCATTTGGGATGTGAAGGTCATTCGGACATGGTTTGATAGACTTTTTTATCGAAAGCGGAATTTGGAAGTTTTTAGAATTCTTAGGCTTGAATCCGATGTGATTTTGGTGTTTTGATGTTGTTTTGAGCTTTCCGAAGGTTGGAACAAGTTTGAATGAGGTTATGGGATATGTTGGCATGTTTGGTTGAGGTCTCGAGGGCCTCGGGTGAGTTTTGGGTGGTTGAACGGATCAATTCATGTTGGAAAAAGTTGCAGAAAATCTGTTGTTGGTGTTGCAGACATTTGGCCTTCGCGTTCGCGAGAAGGCTCTCGCGTTCGCAAAGGGATGGGAAGTGAGGTTGTCATTTTGGCCTTCGCATTTGTGATGTGGTTCCCCCGTTCGCAAAGGGTGAGGTCTAGTGGTCATCGCGAACGCGACGAGGGTCCCGTGTTTGCGTAGAGTATTTGGAATGGCTGGATCCCAGAAGCCTTGTTCTTCGCGTTCGCGTAGGTGTAGCCGTGTTCGCAAAGGTTGGGTCAACTGAAGCATCGCGTTCGCGAGGGTTCTTCCGTGTTCTTGTAAGAGGATTTTTGGTCAATGGTATTTTGTGCTTCGCGAATGCGAGGCTTTGACCACGTTAGCGAAGAAGGATTTCAAATCGCTGGACAGAATGTTTAAAAGGCCATTTTTGCGATTTTTGGCCTAAGTTCACCATTTTGACTCGGTTTTGGAGCTTTTTGAGAGAGATTGAAGAGGGAATCAAAGAGAATCTATTGGAGGTAATAATTATGGACTTAATACTCGATCCTATTGTGATTTCTACCTAATTAAACATGAAATTTGGGGAATTTGAAGCCTAAATTGGGGAGTTAGGGCTGGGAAACTTGAGACCTTAATCTAGGGATTTGAGGGGCCATTTGTGGCCGGATTTGGGTAGTCTTGGTATGTATGAACTCGTGGGAGGATAAGGATTTCATTGATATGATTTTTATCGAATTTTGAGACGTGGGCCTGGAGGTGGGGGTGGACCAATTTCAGGATTTTTGGTATAATTTGATTAATTTCGCATGAGCTTCGTCCCTTTAGCATATTCGAATGTTATGATTCTGATTTTGGGTAGATTCGGCTTGAGTTGAGGCAGAGGCGAGAGGCAAAGGTGTTGCAGAGTAGTTTTTCATCCGGTTTGAGATAAGTAACCATTGTAAATCTGGAACTGAGGGTACAAAACCCCGGTATTTCTTATCGTTTTGATAAATGAGGTGACACACATTCTAGATGACGAACGTGTGGGCGTGCACCAGTAGGAATTGTGATTTGGTCCATCCCGTAACGACTATTATGCCTCCTACTTGATTTGAAATCTTATGATATCCCGTATTTTAGAAATTTATACTGTATTATGGGTTGTCGCTACTGGAAAATGGGCCTATGGCAACGGCGGGAAAACCGTTGCAAATGATTGATAAACCGTTGCCATAGATGTATTGGAACGATTTAGCAACTGTTGCATCCGCTCGCGTGCCAATAGATCTAAAGCAACGATCCTTGCAACGGTTGACCACAAACGGTTTAAAACCGTTACCATAGAGTTTAATGCAACAGTTGCAAACTGTTACCATACTATTTACCACGATGGTTGGAAACCGTTACCATAATATTTATTGCAACAGTTATGTATGCTATTGCAACGGTTATTTATAGATAATCTAATGATTCTATTTCTATTGCAACGGTTCAATTAGGCTATTGTAACAGTTTAATTGACAATATTGCCCTCGTTATAAATAACATTTACATATATAAATATTGGTAATAACCTGGAAATTATATAAATAAAAAATAAAATACTCCATAACCTATATTGTCCAATAAGCTAATAATAACCATAATAGCAAAATATTTTAACCCAATCACATACGTTTTACAGTTCAACACTTCAAAAGTTAAATTTTCAAATGTTGATAACAAAAGACTCCTAGAACATCGACAACAATTCAAAGTTCTTCTTAAAGTCTAGATCTTCACTATCTCCATCTCCCCTTTCTTCAGTTGCTCCATCTACAAAAGAGGATAAATAAAGTCATTACCTTTCAAGGATTAGTTTAGATTGTAAGAATGGGTATACTCCATGAACAATGCATAAAGCACAAAGCTTCGAGGAGAAAGAAATAAGTTCGCACAAATGAAGAAGCCAAAGTTTAGTAACAAATCAAATTATCAAAACCAAACTTGTAAGCATATGCATTCAGACAAATTAAGAGTTGTCTGTTTTTCTTATTTTGAATCAACTCAAACATAAAAACATAACAAAATGAACAATCTAACAGTTTCAGTAGCCAACCACACTAACAATTTTCAACTTTTTTTTTTTTTGCAAGTAATAATCTAAAGTGGATACATTTCATCAGAAGCATATCAAAAATAGTCAAGCAAAATACATATCGAGACAGAATTTTTGCAATATTGACTTCGAAAAAACATTGCAACATAGCTCATATTAAACTAACAATGGACAACACAAAAATGGAAGCTCCATGTTATCTATTTTTCCAAAAGAATTTTGATAATACTGGAAAGGGCATACTTTTTAACGAGCGTTCACCCAAACATGAATGATCCATTCAGACATATTTCGGATTCATAAACTTGTTCCACTTATCTGGGAGTAAAGAACATGTATAGCTATATAAGGTAGTAAATTACGTCGTGCTAAAAACTTGCAATAAGATGGACAAACACAATAGGTTGTCTAAAGGGCAGCCCTGAAAAAACATATAGTTCTATAGTAAAAGCTAAGTGCTTCCAGAAAAGGAATTATTGTATTGCTTGAGCATATACAATATAAAACTTAAAACAATCAAATAGAGTAATGAAATCTTAGATAATCCTATGAGAGTCAAACAATCGGCGCAATAGCAATTTCCTGTAAGCTTGAGTATGCCATTACTGAAGAAGCATCTAAGAGAAAAACAAACCCGAAGAGGTTAATTTTCATCATTTGTGCCAAGCATCTCGTCTACCAAGGTCTGACATTCTTTGGGAGTTGCGAAGCTTAATCACTTCTCCACAAAATTGGAGGCAAACTTTTGCTGGCTCATCTGGACTATCTATCCCATCAGCTTACTAATTATAGACGAACGCTCCTCTGGCATCCTATGTTCCAGTACATGCTGTAACTAAACTTGGTAGCATTAGTAAGAGGAGAACATCTAAGCTAAAACAACAAGAGAAAGAATCCATCCAGGGGAGTTGATGACATCTCCCTCACGTATACTACAACAATGAGACATATATACTCATTTATCTATTGAGAGCAAATAGTTAGAAGATTACTACATACAGAAAAATTGATGGCAGTATTCTAAAGAAGGACGACAAACACATCCCTGTAGTTTTAGATTGTATACAAGAACCCATATTCAAAAAATACTTGATTATTTAGCGCAAAAATTGTGCTACCATCAACTTGGAAATATGCATTAAGTCGTGGATATACATTCATTCGCTTATGAAGTAGGATATGAGAAGAAGATTCAGAAACACTTGAAAGAAAGATGCGTAGCAATTCCACGAACACCTTCCTTATGTCAAGAAACTTCATAGTAGCAAAATACCGAGCAATCGGGTAAAAGAACCACCAACAGCTGTTCAAACAATATTTTTCAAAAATACAACCTCTTGGAATAAAGGCACGAATGGTTTTAATATTCTGCAGACAAGTTGCACCCTCTCTAAATTAGAAAACTTTTGACACTAGTACCAGTAATTAGCAAACTCTTAACACTAAATTATTTCATCGCTTTCAAGTTCAAATTCTTGATCTGCTTTCCTGTGTTCAAAATTAGATACACATGAGCTCCAAGAAGAAAGAAATAAAAGCAAATAAATAGACGTCTTTCATATGATAGCATGACAAATATTAATGAAATTGCAAATTAGATAACACTTCAAATTGAGAACAATGTAAGCTTGACAAGATAAAAGAATGCAATGAATATGGTAATCAAGAAAAGCTTTATACAGAACATACCTCAAGAAAAGAATATAGCCTGCTTCCTAAGAAATGAATTTAGAACTTCTTCAATCTCCTGTGGCAATACATCAATATTTGAGACCATAGTGAATACTCAGAAGAACTATCAAAGTCGAAGAGTATAGCATATTTTCTAAGAAATGAATGTAAAACTTCTTCAATCTCCAGTACATGTGGAGTTAAATAACAATAGTAAAAATATGCGAGACACCGTTCATTGGCATGCTGTTTATCGAAATTTGCATAAATTTAACCCTTGTGCTCATAGATATGACAAGAGGGGTTGCTCTGATGGTAAGCAACCTCCACTTCCAACCAAGAGGTTATGAGTTCGAGTCTCCCCAAGAGCAAAGTGGAAAGTTATTGGAGGGAAAGATGCCGAGGGTCTATTTGGAAATAGCCTCTCTACCCCAGGGTAGAGGTAATGTCTGTGTATATACTACCCTCCCCAGACCCTACTAAGTGGGATTATACTGGGTTATTGTTGTTGTGCTCATAGAACCAAAATCCCTCGAGCATAAAAGATAATCATACTGAATTTCATATGTAAGACCAGTCTGTTTCTGTTAGCCCTATTGGTTAAAAGATGTTTCAGGGCCTAGGAATCCATAAGAATAGAAAAAAACTAGGCTCCATAGGAGTAGGAAGAACTTATAATGAAACTGTTACTTCTGGTGTCCTAGTTCACAAACCATTCACCACATTACCTGACCCATCTAACTTAACAGTTCATAGAGCTGAAAAAATCTATACTGCTACACAAGTTAGAACATATAGTATTTCAATTTAAGCTGCATACACATCCTAGGTGATTATTAGCTGCAAAATAAAGCCTATAGCAGGTAGAAAGTATGACAAATCCATGATACTAAGTATTTTAGGAAAATCAGGAAGGACAAAGAAAGAATTCACCCAATAGATTTCTTTATACGAAAATGATGCCATAAAGCAACCCACTCTTGTCCAGATAAACAATAGCATAAAGGATAAACAGATTCACATGCACGGGAGCACCCTTTAAGATGGAATAGGTCGATCTTACTTTGCAACAAATTCATAAAAATGAATCATCAGGTCTCGATCACTCTCATAAGTCATGTTTATTTTTTCCAAGCAAGCAAGACCAAATCTTGGATTTGCAACAGAGAAATAAAGACTCCCGTTATAA
The DNA here is from genome assembly GCF_000715075.1 of Nicotiana tabacum. Taxonomy (NCBI): domain Eukaryota; kingdom Viridiplantae; phylum Streptophyta; class Magnoliopsida; order Solanales; family Solanaceae; genus Nicotiana; species Nicotiana tabacum. The sequence goes on along the minus strand of NC_134086.1, from coordinate 95,226,391 downwards.
TGATATAATTATATAAAGCATGCATAACGATTGGAGGTACGCTTTTCTTCAAATTAAATATTATATGACATTGCATATCACCAATAGAAAAACTTTAGTAGGTATGTTTTTTCCCAAAATATTATATTATACTGCATATCAATAATGGGAAAACTTTAGTACTAGTTTTTGAACCAACGACAACAACGAAAAGAGAGCAGAAACCCAATCTAACTTCTTATCAAATTAAACTAATAAGCAATCAAAATGACAAGATTATATCCGGTAGAAAATAGGTAATATGGTTCTGATCCCAAGCTAAATATACAATTTTACTAACATCAGAAATACCATCAGCATCATAAGTATACATTAACCACTTCGGCAAAATCACATTGTAACATATCTGCAATTCTGCCTAGCTCTATCTGCAAAACTGGTTTTTGGCACCTCTTTTTGAAACACAACGACCACTATACAATGACCAAGCAACATGGTTCAACTAGATTAGAGTAAAAAGTTCTTATTCTTTGCATGCATGCTCGAACATGTGTACAACGAACATATGTATGACTATACCGCAGAAAAAAGAGCACTTGATCTTTAATACTCAACAATTGCCTAAGTTGAAATGTCGTTGAAGGAAAGCATGAGTAATTTAAAGCTCACCAATTCTCATCTCGGAAAATATCTCCTCTTGGTTAGCAGTGGTTATAGCAACAACCTCCTACTTGTCGCTGATAAATATTAAAAAGATCCGATGTTTACGAGCTCAGATATCGCATTGATCCCTGCTCAAACATAGAGGAAGCTATTGTAATAACTCAATTATTTCTTAACACATTCAGCAATAAAAAATAAAATTTTAAACCTGGGCGATATTCTACCTTGACAAGAAGACCGCGAAAGCTGCTACTTTTCTGCTTCAAAGGCGAAAATCGTGCGACCTTTACAGTAGAAAATAGGATGAAATTAGGGTGCAATTTTATGTTTTTCTCGTAAAATTGATTGCAAAAAAGGGATGAATGATAGTACAAAAATATCCTAACAGATTTCTAATTAGATTTAAAGATTCGGCAGAAAATACTCACAATTTTAAGGAAGAAAAAATTAATAAGTTGAACAACAAAGACGATGGCTCTTCGATTAGTTTTCAACTTATCTTTCACCACATGAACAGATTTGATTCTCTACCAATGAACTCGAACACCATTTTGAGAAACCCTAGCATATTAGCAAGATGAATATTAACCTTAAGGAGATTTTCCAATGGTGACGCCATCATTGCCGTCGATGGTGGTTTGTCTTCTCCTCGTAATCTTTGTTAATGAGGAAGGCTATTTGGGAGAGAGTTGTGAGCGTCGTTTGAGTGTAGTATATCATATGTAGTGTATTATTAGGTTTATACTCTTATTTTATTACATATAAAAAATAATAGAAAATTAATTAGAGTGGGTCTCTTTTTAGCGGGAGTCATCCAAAATTTGGGGGAAAAAGTAGAGGGAATTCATAACCGTTGCAATAAATCAAAAATATCAAATAACCGTTACCATAGATAGACTTATTGTTACGGTCATTTAAACCGTTGCCATAGAAATATCTACTACAACTGTTTTTGGACTAATGCAACGGTTCAGGTGCTAAACTGTGCCGATAGTACCAATAACCTTACTCAACGGTTGGAACCGTTGCAATAGACCATCTATAGCAACGGTTACAGATCCGTTGCCATTAAAATCGTTGCCATAGCCCCAATTTTTAGTAGTGTGTATGCCATGTTTGGGGCCTTGTGCCGACCTGTTGAGACCCTTAGGGGCATTTTTACTGTCTTCCTTACTTTATTTGTTTGAAAGTATATCCTCAGTTATGTTTTACCTGTTTATTGTTTTAAAAAATGGTTTTATCACTCTACTTCTTAAAAATGTGAGAACTCTTTGGACTGAGTTCCCCGATTTCCACTGTTATGCCCGAGTGGTTGTGAGGTTAATAAATGAGAGAGGTTGAGGACCTAATTGTAAGGATTATAAATATTACGGATCGGGTTGCACGCCGCTGTAATATTATATGTATATATTATGTATCGGGCTGCACGCCGCAGCGATATTATATGTATATATTATGTATCGAGCTGCACGCCGCAGCGATATATATATTGGATCAGGCTACACGCCGCAGCGATATATGTATTGGCTCGGGCTGCGCGTCGTAGCGATATGACGCTTGGGCTGTAGGAGCCCCTCCGGAGTTTTACACACCCAGTGAGCGTAGTCGACTATAAATTATTCGGGCTGCACGCCGTAGCGGTTATTATGATTATTACTATTATGAGATGTTATTGAGCCTAAGTGTTGAGTGACGAGAGCTGAGTCACGAGTGACTGAGAGGCTTGCCCGAGAGGCTATATTTATGAGTGATACTCTGCCCGAGGGGCCCATTTATGATATTTTTGCTGATTTCACTCTTCTTTTATAATGAGCCTCTGTTGAAAACTGCTAAGTAAATGATTTCAAAGTATTTCAATTGAAACTGAAGCTTTATGAAGAAATTGGTTTTTAAACTGTTGAGTTTGACTTGATATTCTATTGTTTACTCTTTTATATGATTTTTAACTGCTCGTCACTACTTTCAGACCTTATTTACTTTAGTTACTTACTGAGTTGGCGTACTCACGTTACTCCTTACACCTTGTGTGCAGATCCAGGTGCCCGAGCGGCAGAGTGAGGGTTCTCAGCATTTCCAGAGCTTATCGGAGATTGCAAGGTAGTTGCACGGCGTCCGCAGCCCTGCTTTCCTCCTTCCTATCTTTGTTTTTCTGCACTTTTAGACTTGTTATGTAGTAGACACTCGGATCAGTATATTTAGAGGCTCTAGACTCGTAACACCATATGTTTGGGTTGTGTTGGTCTGTTTATGTAATGTTTTTAGCACATTTCAGTGATTTATAAATTCCTTATGAAAGCTGAGACTTAATTAAATGTTAGAAAAATATTTTTAGTGAAAGAAATTGACTGTGGTTACTTGTTGGATTGGCTTGCCTAGTATTGTGATAGGCACCATCACGATCGAGTATTTGGGGTCATGATAGTCCTCCATGACGGGTCAAAATGCGGCGGATAATATTTTCAAAGTAACTTATTTGGTGTATTTTCCAAAGTGTTCGATCAAGAGTAAGTTGTGGAATTTTACATCATTTATATCTCCATTTCCTTGATAAGATGCTTGTTCTAACAACATCTGGTAAAATCATACGTATAAGAATATCATCAAGAACATCATCAGGAATGTTGCTTAGTATATCGAAAGGTAAAGTTCCACTGCAATTTTTTTTCGACTGGAGGCAACATATTAGGATTAGGATTATAGGAAAAATGATGAAGATTAGGATAAACGAAAGTTAAGATTAAGATTATGGAAAAAGAAGAAGAGGAAGAAGCAAGAAACCTGTTGAAATTTTGAAGATGGAGCGTCAAGGGACCATGGGCAGATCAACTGCAAAAACGAAATTTGGGCATATTGATTAACTTCCCAAGGAAGATATGTATAGTTATACATCCCTAATTTAGGATTCCAATGTATATAAATGAAAGCACAAAAAACACAGAAGTTCTAATCGGTGCTTTGGTCAAGTAAGGGTAGTTGTTGCATCTATTGAGTGAGGCGTCGGGAGATCGAATCTGACCTTTAACATGGTTAATTTTAATTTTTTCCTTTCAACCCAATCAGTTTTTTTTTTAAAAAAAAAAAGTTAAACCAGTAGTTACATTTTTTATCTACTTTATTTATTTCCTTTTTTAGACTAATTTTTCCCTGAATTTTATTTTACCTTCGGTTTTTTTTATTTTTCCTTTTCTATTTTACCTAATAATTCCCTATAACAATCGCCATTTATAACCTATGTTAATTATATCGCTGTGATTCATAGTAATATCGATTGCTTGTATAATAGCCATTTATATTAAGGTCATACGTATCGGCCTATAACAACCATATAATTCCATTCACTAATATGGTTGTAGTCATATGACCTATGATAATTACATCGTTGTGATTCACAATAATTGACCGTCTATATAATTTCATTCATTAAGGTCATACGTATCAGCCTATAACAACCATATAGGTCCATTCACTAATATAATTGTAGTCATATAACCTAAGCTAATTATATCGTTGTGATTTATAGTAATATCGACTGCTTGTATAATAGCCGTTTATATTAAGGTCATACGTATCGGCCTATAGCAACCATATAAGTCCATTCACTAATGTGGTTGTAGTCATATAACCTAAGATAATTATATCATTGTGATTTGTAGTAATTGACCGTCTATATATATAATTTCATTAATTAAGGTCATATGTATCGGCCTATAGCAACCATATAAGTCCATTCACTAATATGGTTGTAGCCATATGACCTGTGATAATTATATCGTTGCGATTCATAGTAATATCGATTGCTTGTATAATAGACGTTTATATTAAGGTCATACGTATCGGCCTATAGCAACCATATAAGTCCATTCACTAATATGGTTGTAGTCATATGACCTATGATAATTACATCGTTGTGATTCATAGTATTATCAAAAGCTTGTATAATAGCCATTTATATTAAGGTCATACGTATCGGCCTATAGCAATCATATAAGTACATTCACTAATATGATTGCCTATGCTAATTATATCGTTGTGATTCATAGTAATATTAACCACTTATATAATAGCCGTTTATATTAAGGTCACACGTATCAGCCTATAGCAACCATATAAGTCCATTCACTAATATGGTTGTCGTCATATAACCTAAGCTAATTATATCGTTGTGATTCATAGTAATATCGACCATTTATATAATAGCCGTTTATATTAGTGTCATAATTATCGGCCTATATATAATGACTCGGCCGGTCGTTTTGAATAATGCAATCTCGTTTCCCCCATTTACTAATAAATTCATGCTTTACAATTGTAATGTGACTTGTCGGGGTAATTGGTTAGGGTCCGGTGAGGTTTTTGAAATGAATTGAGACACTTAGTCTCCAAGAAGAAAGCTTAAGTTGAATAATTTGACCGGAAGGTGAAAAATATGTAAATGACCCCGAAATGGATTTTAATGATTCCATTAGTTCTATATGATGATTTCGGGCTTAGGAGTATATCTGAATATTTATTTCGAGGTCCGTAGCTAAATTAGGCTTGAAATGGCAAAAATGAGAAATTTAAGTTTGAAAGTTTGACCGGGGAGTTAACTTTTTGACATCGGGGTTGGAATCTAGTTCTAAAAATTTTCCTAGCTCTGTTATGTCATTTATGACTTGTGTGCAAAATTTGATGTCAATCAGACTTGATTTGGTAGGTTTCGGCATCGAATATAGAAGTTGGAAGTTCTTAGTTTCATTAAGCTTGAATTGGGGTGTGATTCGCAGTTTTAGCGTTGTTTGATGTGATTTGAAGTTTCGACCAAGACTGTATCATGTTTTAAGACTTATTGGTATATTTGGTTGGGGTCCCGGGGTCTCGAGTGTGTTTCAAATCATTTTGGGCTACTTTGGATGCTGATTTTCTGATATCTGTTGTTGTTCTTCGCGTTCGCGTAGAGCCTCTCGCATTCACGAAGAAGAATTTGGCCTTAGGAAGTTTGTTCTTCGCGTTCACGAAGAGACTCTCGCGTTCACGAAGAAGGAAATTTTGGTTGCACAAGTCTGACGTCGAAGACTCGTATCTCACAATCTATAAGGAATTTATAGATGATCCAAACACGAAAGTTGTAGCCCTCTGTGTCTCGTTTTTAGAAATGTAAATTAATTGGCATTTAGATTTGTGTACACAAAGTTATGGTAGTTACACTACAGACTGTCTGGGGAGAGTTTGAAAATCTCTACTTCACAGGGGTGACTTTGGAAGCTTATATCTCGCAATATATAATGACTCAGGAAATGAATAACCTATGAAATGATAGCCCTTGGTGTCTAGTTTTCAGAACATTAAACCATTTATCATTTGGAGTTGCGCGCAAAATGTTATGACAATTATACTAAAGGTTGTTTGGAATGAGTTTGGAAATCGCTGATGAGGAATTTGCTCATCGCGAACGCGAAGAACAAACCCCTGGGCAGCAGAATAAAGTCCAAATTCATCCCATTCTTCAATTTTTGGACCAAGGAAGCTCGGGTAGGGTGATTTTTCGAGGGTTTTTCAGAGAAAACAATGGGGTTTAACACAATTTTCGATAGATTACTCGAATCCATCGTTGTTTTTAACATTTAATTGGTGATTTTAAGTTGGAAAAGTTTGAAAACCCTCTTGGATAGATTTGAGGATTTGAGGGTCGAAATGTTATCTGAATTTAGTAATTTTTGTATGGCTAGACTCGTGGTTGAATGAGTTGTCGGATTTTGTGAGTTTCGTCGGATTTAGAGACGTGGGCCCCACGGGCGATTTTGAGTTAAATTTAGAACTTTGTTGGAAAATTAGTATTTTTATGGAATTAGTTCCTATAATTAGTATTGACTAAATTGAATTAACTGTGGCTAGATTCGGGTCGACTGGAGGTCGATTCAAGGGAAAAAGGCATTTCGAAGTAGGATTTTGCTCGGATTGAGGTAAGTAATGATTGTAAATACTGTCCTGAGGGTTTGAAACCCCGGATTTCACATTGTTGTGCTACTTTAAGGTGACGCACATGCTAGATGACGAGCGTGGAGTCGTGCACCGTTGGGAATTGTGACTTGGTCCGTCCCGTACGACTGTTAAGTCGCGTAATTGATTTGAAATCTTATGATATTCCATATTTAAGAGATTGATATTATATTTTGGGTTGTATGCCATGTTTGGGGCCTTGTGCCGACCTGCTAAGATCCTTAGGGGCATTTTCACTATTTTTTCTCACTCTATTTGTTGTGAAAGCATATCCTCAATCAGGGTTTACCTGTTTATTGTCTAAATATGATTTTATCACTTTATTTCTTAAAATGTGAAAACTATTTGGGTTGAGTTACCTGTTTTATCGAAGGTCCGAGTGATTGTGAGGTTGATGACTGAGATAGACCGAGGGTCTGATTGTGAGGTTGATGACTAAGATAGACCGAGCGTCTAATTGTAAAGTTAATGACTGAGAGAGGCTGAGGGCCTGATTGTGAGTATTATATATTTATGGATCGGGCTGCACGCCGCAACAAATTATATATATATATATATATATATATATATATATATATATATATATATATATATATGTATCGGACTGCACGCCACATCGATATGTTGGATGGGGCTGCACGCTGCAGCGATATAACATTTGGGCTGTAGGAGCCCCTCCAGAGTCTGCGCAACCCCAGTGAGCGTTGTCGACGAGATATATGGATCGGGCTGCATGCCACAGCGGTTACTATATGATACCTATTGAGTGTGAGTACTGAGTGTGAGGGCTGATTGGTAAGAGTTGAGTCATGAGTGACTGAGAGGCTTGCCCGAGGGGCTATATATATACATGTACATGAGTGATGCTTTGCCTGAGAGGCCTGGTTATGAACTTAGCATTTTTCACTTTTCCTTAAAGTGAGTTTCTATCAAATATGTTGATTTAATTATCGCATTCACTCATCTTTAGACCGAGCCTCTGTTGAAAAGGTTGAACAAATGCTTTAAACAACTTTCATTTAAACGGAAGTTTTAAGTTATGAAATGGTTATGAATTTCTGTTTTGCCGAGGGGCTGTTTACAAACTATGCTTTGCCCGAGGGGTCAATTATGATTTTAATCACTTTCACTATGTATATATTTCATTAAACCTATATTGAAAATGTTAGAAAGATTATTTTAAAGGATTTTACTGAAGTTAGGAGTTTAACGAAATGATTTGAATGGTATCCTGATTTGGGAGCATGTTGTAATCACTGTGGTGTTATGACGTGGCTGACGTATTTTCTTGCTGCTCAGTCTTTATTTACTCTTATTACTTACTGGGTTGGAGTACTCACATTACTCTCTGTACCTCGTGTGCAGATTCAGGTATTTCGGAACCCCGTAGCGGGTGTGGATTGCCTAGAGGCAGAGTCATCAGAGTTAGAAAGGTGGCTGCACGACGTTCGTAGCACTGCTTTCCTTCCTCTCATTTTCATTACTGTATTTAGTACATTTTTTGGACTCTTGTTGTATTCAGACCTTGGTAGATGCTCATGACTAGTGACACCCCAATGTCGGGCTTGTGTAATTATTCCGCACTTTTCTTTTGAGTTTCATTATGAGATTATTGGTTTATAAATAGTATAAAACAACTTTTATTAGAAAATGGTTGATTCGGGAGTTGTGTTGGCTGGCCTAGTTTCACGATAGACGCCATCACGACCGGGTCGATGTTTTGGTCGTGACACTATAGCAACCATATAAGTCCATTCACTAATATGGTTGTAGTCATATGACCTATGATAATTACATCGTTGTGATTCACAATAATTGACCGTCTATGTAATTTCATTCATTAAGGTCATACGTATCGGCCTATAGTAACCATATAAGTCCATTCACTAATATGGTCGTAGTCATATGACCTATGATAATTACATCATTGCGATTCATAGTAATATTGACCGCTTGTATAATAGCCGTTTATATTAAGGTCATACGTATCGGCCTATAGCAACCATATAAGTCCATTCACTAATATGCTTACCTATGCTAATTATATCATTGTGATTCATAGTAATATCGACCGTTTATATAATAGCTATTTATATTAAGGTCATACGTATCGGCCTATAGCAACCATATAAGTCCATTCACTAATATGGTTGTACTCGTATAACCTAAGATAATTATATCGTTGTGATTCATAGTAATATCGATTGCTTATATAATAGCTATTTATATTAAGGTCATAATTATCGGCATATAGCAACCGTATAAGTCCGTTCACTAATATGGTTGTAGTCATATGACCTAAGCTAATTATATCGTTGTGATTCATAGTAATATCGATTGTTTATATAATAGCTATTTATATTAAGGTCATAATTATCGGCCTATAGCAACCGTATAAGTCCATTCACTAATATGGTTGTAGTCATATGACCTATGATAATTACATCATTGCGATTCACAATAATTGACCGTCTATATAATTTCATCCATTAAGGTCATACGTATCGGCCCATAGCAACCATATAAGTCCATTCACTAATATGGTTGCAGTCATATAGCCTATGATAGTTATATCATTGTGATTCATAGTAATATCGACCGCTTGTATAATAGGCGTCTATATAATTTCATTAATTAAAGTCATACATATTACCTTATTTATATAATAGTAAATATATAATTATATATATTTTTATTGGTTAATTTTAATTATAATAAAAGGGAAATCATGATTAAATTTTAGGACTAATGTATTCTAGCTTCTTTTTTAGGATGGAAAACAAGAAAACATTTTTGGATTAAAATGTTAAATACAATTTTCGGAGGGAAACAAAGGGAAAATTAAAAATATAATTGGAGGGAAATTGAAAGTTTTTACTCTTTGTATTTCTCTTAAACACAAGAAAACATCTCCAACTCTCTAAACAAAATAGATACTCTAAACATCAATGCTAACAGATGGATTGAAGAAGAATTCTATCCATGGTTTCGGATGAAGGTGCCCAAATCGTTCATTAAGCGTGATTTTCTGGTAATTTTATTTTTCTTAAATTTTCATGATTTGATAACTGTTGATTATCCCAACTACCAATGAACCCTAAACTCTATCTATACATTATGTTCTTGTAGTTTATTCCAAAGAGTATATGTGGCTATCTTCCTCCTATTTCGGTTAAAACAATGCTTCGATGTAATGGGAAGGAGTGGGTTGTGACTCTCACAAGTTGTGTTCGGAGAAGACTCGTCTACGGGTGGAAACAATGTGTTGTCGACAATAATCTGAAGAAAGGGAATGTTTTTCTCTTTGAACTAGTTGAGGCTACACCAGAGGCTGTGATCTTCTCTGTTGAAGAGCTAGGATTAACTAATGCTTAGCTTGATAATTTCTTCTCTTTAGTTATATGTAATGACTTCAAATGGATCATAGTAATGGATTAATATGATTGTTCTTTATAATATTGTTTGTGTTTTTTCATTTATTATTGTTATATTTATTTATTTTAAAAAGACTACATGTTTATAAATAGCCAATTAAAATTGGGAAGTCATTAAATAATATATTTAGTGCAGAAGTCCCCCAATTCTTTTATATCATTTTACAACGAAGAACAAGACTAGGAAGATTATTATTTTTTTTTCAAAAAAAGTTTAAAAATCGACATTAATTTGCTCATAGAGAAGTGGAAAAAGCAACACGGAAAATAAAAACCTAAACCTAAACCTAAACGAACCTAAATCAAAAGAGAGCCTAAACCTAAACACGGATCAAATAATCTTTACATGGATTAATCAAGTCTTCTAAGGTAAGACTATGAGATAAAATCTATGAAGTGCACTGCCACTATATGGCAGAAGTTTAAAAAAAATCCTATGGATAAATTAAAGACAAGTTTCTATAATTAATTATATTCATGGAGGAGTGTAATGGTGCATAGAGGAGTAAAATAAACTATTGGAAAGTATAATGGTTGCATGAAGGAGTGGAAGGGGCTACTGGGATGTGCAATGGATGCATGGAGGAGTGGAAGGGGCTGCTAGGATGTGTAATATCCGTATGGAGGAGCGGATATGGCATTGAGAAGTGTAATGGTTGCATAGGGTCTTTACAAAGAGACTTTAATTCCTATTGGAAAGTGGAATAGCTATTATAATTGAGAGATTATAATCCTCCCTATATATTTTTCGGAAAATATGCTAGACCTACATAAAACAATCAAACTGAAAATACTACTACATCTAAGCATAACGATGGATAGGACTCCGACCAAGAAAGCTATTGAACAACCGCTCCATGGCTCACTGGTTAGTCATAATATTTTGTACCAAGATCTTAAGAGTGACTATAGCAAGCTGAAGCATGAGATTAATGAATTGATTGAGAGGGTGGTTCGTGATTCAAGCATTGATTACCTAAAAAGTGTGATGTTGGAGGAGCATCCCCTAACTTCACTCTATACTATGCTTGACGATATGCCCACACCATTCGTCCAGAATGGAGCTAAGAGCAAATCTATCATTGTTATCACTAGTGATACCGAATCCGCCTCCAAGACCTCAAAGTCTCCTTTCGTGAACCAGAATATTGAGTAGTCCATGGATTATGAAGTTTTATCTCATGTTGTCTTTTTGATTATGGTGATGTTTTTCTAATAGTCTATGAAATTGTCTACCCCTTATGGTGATGTTTTTATTTTTCTTGTTATGTTTTGGTGATGTTATCATGCAATCTAATATTAATGAATGAAATTATTATTATGTTTTGAATCTTTTTTTAATTTTTATATTTTTTATGATCTTTTTCCAGATTACCTGGGGTCTTGTATTAGCAAAAATAGAGTTTGATGATACAACAAAAGGGTATAGAAAACCCTTCAAAAAACAGTGAGGCATAATGATCGTTTGATTCAAGTTAACAAAACAGTCCTATTGTCTTCAATATTGCAACTGTTCGTTTGATGCCTAGAGAAATGAAAGTACTAATAGTAACATTTACATTGAACTACTTAAGTCCTCTAAAATTGGTCAATTTATTTTCCAAATTAATATAGCACATTTAACCTATGACACCAATATTGGACAATAGGAAAATGTATTGTCTATAAATATGAAAATAGTTTAGTACTTCAAGATGCAAAATATAGCACATACTGAACTTATGAAGATAGTTGATGAGTACTTGAAGATAGTTGAGTGCTTATGAATCAATGTGGTACGGATTAAAACAATTTCAAAATGATCACACTTTGGCACTTACAAAGTTCCAACAATATAGACAAATTAAAACATTCAGTTCAGTTCAAAATATATTTTTTTAAAAAAAATTCAAGAGACATATTTTATTTCATTCCAACATGGAGTACAAAAGACAAAGGCTTTGGCATCCTAAATACTCTATTCTACTGAGATTGAATGCGGCAACCAGTAACAAATCAAACTAAACAATCAAACTGATAATAACCAAACTAAACAATAATCAAAAGCTGAACAAAATACTCTTATCAACAATCAAACTGAACAATTTTTTGAAATCTTCATCCCTACAAACAATTCAGCTAACAACACAGATGACATAGCACTTGCTCCAACATCACTTTCATCAACACACAAACTTAAAGATTGTTCTTCACTGTAAACATTTTCTTTTTGGAATTCATTGAATGTTGCTACTGCTTCAACATAAGATTTGTAAGACTTGAAGATGCTTCCTTTGAAACCTATAACCATAGGAGCACATTCACACCAAGAGTTGTATAATCCTAACTTTTTACAACGAAATACCACATACACCTTCGATGCTAATATATTATCAGCTTGGGGTCCATTTCTAAACTCATTAAAAGCTGCTATGGCATCATCATACGTTTTGAAGGCCTTGAACATGCTGCCCTTGACACCAATAACCATAGGAGCACACCGATGCCAAGAGATGTACAATCCAGGCCTCTTACCACGAAACACTACATAAACTTTTGAAGCATTATTCCTCTTCCCGTGGTCCATTCCTTAATCTAACTCTAAGAAAGATAAGAGATGAAGAAAGAGAAAACAAAGATAGAAAAATGGGGGCTGGAAAAGCTTTTTAGGTTTGGCCAAATATATTAAGTATTTAGGGTTAGAAAGTGACCACTTTAATCATAAATACCAGTAGTTTAATTTTTATACGTATTTCCTCTATTATATTATCTGTATATTTTAGTGTATTTTAATTAATTGGTATATTATATGTATATTTTAGTGTATTTAGTATAGTATATGTATATGTGCTTTACAGAAAATGATGAAGCATGCATCTTAGGAAGGTAAGACAATTAAATTAGTGAGAGAGAATTATTGAAAAAAAAAAAATTAAAACGAAAAATCTGCCAAAGGGTATATATGAAAAACGAAAATGCACAAATATCCATTATGCCCTCAAAAGCCGTGCGAAGTTACCATTATATCCCCATTCTAGACATTTGGGCCATTCTTGGTTTGTCCAAATATATTTTTCATTTCCCAAAACTAATAAGTAGGCATTTGAATAATTTTTGCATTGAAAAATTAGCATTTGAAGCTAAAATCGAGGAAAACATTATCAAAGTGAAGTTGTCTTTGAACATTAGTTTTACTTGGAAAAAAAGTTGCGAAAGATAAAATTTGGGAGAAAAAACAAACTACTCCCTATGTCTCAATTTATGTGACACTTTTGTTTAAACACAATCATTGACTAATACTTTAAAATATATTTTTTATGATATTGACATGAGAAGAATTGAAATTTATAGTACTTTTTTTTTTTATAGTTTTGAATATTTAATTTTAAATTTTAAAATATTGAATTGATCTAATCCAATTCAGTTTCGAAGATTAATTAAACCGACAAAAGCAATTTGAATTGATCTAATCTAATTTAGCTTTGAAGATTAATTAAACTGACAAAAGCGAAAAGTGTCATATAAATTGGGACGAAAGGAGTAGCATTTCACCTAAAATGTATCTTTAAACCAATATTGCATATAACACTTCATATTCGAATTTCAGTATTTGCAATACCGATATACAAACTAGTGTTTACAAATATTGAAATTCGCTATATGCAAATATTAAATTCAGTATATTATTCATGTTCCAACCTGTCTCTTATATAATACAACAACAGAAAAAAGAATGGCTCAACTATGACCAAAATGATTGAATTCTCCTCATTCCATCTCCTTAATACTCCTTTCTTTGACCAAAATGTGTTGAACCTTTTCTGGTAAACTAATTAAATAAATGATAATGAGTAAATTCTAGTTAAATATATTAAATTCGGGATCCAAGATTGGTGGATAGAAATAATATAAAAACCGCATTCAAAGTTATTAAATACTAAGGGGGTATTTAATGATATTGTTATGAATGAATGAGAATATAAGGACAAGCAATAAATATGATGAATGGTAATAAATATAAATAGAGAGAATGATTCAGCCAAATGTTCAGTAAGGTGGATGATTATCCCTCTGACCGTGATGTAAGGTAATCAAACGTGCGAATATAGAAAACTTTATCGGATCTGATGTGAGAAAGCTTGGGACCAACAACAAATCGGATCTTGTGAAAATATATTGTTTGTAGTTACTTCCGAGTCAACTTTTCTAGAGAGAGCTTATCATACAAAATATTACATATCCCTCTCTCTCTCTCTCTCCCTACTTATATGGAACATATCCCTTACCTACTGAAAGTACACGTGCAATTAATATTCCGCAGAATATTCCTTTAAAATATCTTATTGCTAAACTAGCCGTTTTGGCCGATCTGAATGCTCGACCTCGGCCTTAGCTACTCGGCTCGCCAACGTTACTTCTTAAGCATGACCTCGGCCTAATTGATTCTTGATTGTTCCCTTTCAGGCAAGGTCCCCTTAATCAGATTTTGACCTATACAGTTAGTCCCTCCAGCCGTAGGGTTTGTCTTTGGACGAGCTCGATGGGCGAACTTCGCCAGTTGCAATTTTGAGAAATCTGAGCATGTCGGCCGAGAAGTGACCTTTTTATGGTGAGATGATGACATGGAGCTTTAAGAGTCTTATCTGACCGTTACGTCAATCTGAAATGACGTCATTTCATCATGCGTTATTACGACGTATGTTCCTAATATATTACAGCATTTGAGCTTTCTCGATCAGGGTGCCCATATTCTTATAAATAGGGATAGGTATTTCTTACTTGCGTTGTTGCATTTTTTGAAGCTTTTGAAACCCATGCTTTTCCTTCTTTAAATTTCCGGCACCTTTGTTTTCTTTCTCCCTTTAGCGTTTTCTGCCATTGTCATTTTTTTCACTTTTGCATTTCCTTTTCACATACAATCAGAAAATGGCTAGTGCCCCCTCTGATCCTGTAGCTTTAGTTGTGGACATGCCTCCTCGTGAAGAAGGAGCAGCCATGGTAGAAGACAAGAATTTCCCCACCGTGGATGAGATAATTCAACGTTCTGGAAAGGCCAGGGCAGATTTCAAGAACCCACCTGAGGGTGAGCCTGAACCCATCGTTTCTGAGATGGATACAACAACGCTCGTTGCATTTAGGACTAAGTGGCGAATTTCAACCCACGTCGAACTTATCCCTGCTGGTAGCGATGTAGTGCAAGTACATCGCCCAGGGTATGACTCATTTTACGCGTACCCATTCGTTGTCATCTATACACTTCCACTTCCTTCCTTGGCATAGGAATTTTGCCATTATTACGGTGTATGCCCGGCTCAGCTCTCCCCGTACATATACAAACTTCTCCTTATGCTTATCAAGTACGCAAAGCTGGCCAACCATGGTGTTTCTCTCCGCCATCTGTTTCATCTCTTCACCCTAAGTTTTCATAGAGGCACTGATACACCTGCACCACCGTGGGACCAAGGGATTGGTGGTGAAGATGGATGATAAAACCAATCACCATTTTTGGGACAATTTCTTCTATGTGAGAACCGAGCACGTGGTATTAAACCCCAGTGGATTCCGCGAGGAGTGAAACTTTGCTCGTAAGTGTTTTTCTCCCAAATGACTTTGTTGTTTCTTTTTGGTGATCTGATCATTCTCCATTACTCTTTTTGCAGTCGAGGGACCCTCCTTCGTTAGTTGTTGACATTCGCGACTGGGTGAGTTAGATTTTGCCTCACACGGTAGGGATTCACAAGTGGTCGCAGTTTAATGAGAGGTTCGAGCGCAGGCCTGCGACCAGTGAGTCACCTTGCTTTGATCTTATTAATTTCGACCATGGTATCGTCCTTTCTTTCCTTCTGTTTTTAATTTGTCTTTCTTCGTTGGTAGGTTGGAGATCTTCAAGGAGGGCGACACCTCCTACGCTTGATTTTTGCCAGTCAGGTATTTCGGTCGGGCATGTACTCGTTGTGGCTGCAAGTGAGCCTGCTCAGACCGTTGTTACTCCTCGATTCTTGACCTCGCATGGTCCTAGTCGCCAAGATGCTACCCCGCTGGCGGAGGTTTCGGTTTCTACAATGCTTCACTTAGTCGATTAATCGGACCAGGGCGAAGACAAATAGGCTCCGCTGAAAAGACAAAGGATAGAGGTCGATGGAAGGGTGGTTGAAGAGGAGCCGACGGGGGGTGAAACTGAGTTGACCGCAGCTGAGCTGAGGGACAATACAGCCTTGGATGCAGAGACCGTGCCTCCTTCAGACGTGGAGATCACCTCTGTGGAAGAAGGGGAGCAACCAGAAGCGGCTATGATCATTCTTAGGAGAGATCCGTCGACATCAGGGCAGGCCAACATTCCTTTTCGGCTGAGGAGAGGGCAAAGAGTGTGATAGTAGATGATTACGAATCCAGTTCTGCCGTGGACCCTGAGGAAGCGAGCATATTCGACAAAGGGCTTACTCGGGTTGAGGTGAGAACGGATGGGTCCTCTTGTTCGATCGTTATCCCTTTGGACTGTGATCTGTTGGAGGATACGTTGAGCATGGTCCCCTTCTTTGCCCCTCTTTGCTCTATTGCCGAAAATAGGACCCTTCAGGCGCTTCGGGATTCTGACCTGTCATCGGGTATATCTGGGATGGCTTTGAGGGTGAGTTTCTTTCATTATTTCTATGATTTGCATCTTTTTCCTCTTTCTATCTTTACTAATTTTCTTCTTATTCTCTCTTTTTTTAGACTTTTGTTTTGGAGATTGAGAGTTCCTACTGAGAAGAGAGGCGGAAGGTTATTTTTCAGAAGATGGTTTCGAAGTACGTCCGTTATCGTGACAAGTACCGTGAGATGCGTGCATGGTTTAGAGAAGGTGGTAACCTTCAATCCCTTAGAGACAAATTGGGTCATAAGGACGAGGAGCTTGTGCGAACTATTAGTAGATGCAGTGAGCTTGAGGGGTTGCTTAGGCCAAGGATGACGAGCTCGAGGTGAGCAAGAGGGTCGTGGCCGAGTGCGTCGACCTTCAAGCGCAAGTGGCGACCCTACGGGCTGAACTTGAGCAAAGATCAATTAGATTTGTCGGCCTAAGTGGTAAGTTGACTGAGAAAGTGGTAGAGTTGGTGGGGTCGAGGAGGCTTGAGTAGCGGTTGTGGCAAAGGCGGCGACATTAGAGAGCTCTATCCGCGTCCTTAGTTTTGAACGTGCAATGGTTGGGGAAACGGTCGCGCTAAGGGAGATGTGGCTTGATGAGCGAATTGGTGGGCTTGAGAAAGAAGTTCTGAGCCTAAGTGAACAGGTTGCCGCTCTTGAGGCTGAGAAGGCACGGTTGTTGGCTCGACATTCTTCCTCTCATTCTTCTGCTTTCCCCAATGTTACTTGTGATTTACGCGATATGTGGATCCATGATGAGGCAAAGCTAGACATATACAAAAAATTGATGGCGGCGAGGATGGTTCCTGAGGCAAACTTCGAAGATGCCCGTGTTAAAGCACGTGATGCCAGGTGATCGCTGCCAATTCCGCACCACTAATAATTAGAGAGAGAGGGTCGCAATAGCTTTTACCCGATTTGTGGGTCGGGATCGATTTACATAGAGAGCTAGGAATGGAATTGGGTGTCTAATTAGCTTAAGATTGCGTGATTGTTCCAAATTGCACTTCTATTCATTTATGGGTTTTCTTTATACTCTATTATTATCAAACAACAAATTACAGTTGCAACTAGGTTAAGCTAAGATTTAAATGCTACAAGATGTATCTAATGGTTTAAAAGGCACTAGGGTAGTGACTTCCGCCTAGGTGGTCAATTGATGGGTAATTGCATCTAAGGCATGATTGACATGATTGGGGAATATATTATAACCGTTACTCTATACTACCCACTCTACACCTCTCGGTATAAAGAGTGATTTTGCCCAATTGACTTTCTCAAGACCAATTGGGTATGCATATTTGCCCAAGCAACTAGGGTTCACGTCGGGTATTACTCTCTCGAGGTTTAACCCTTTAATTGGGACTATCAAATCTCTTGAGTCCATCCCAATTCCTTGTTGAGTCAATTTCAGAGACTTAGACTCTCTTTCTCAAGAAGAACCCAAGTCAACTTAGCACAAACTAATGTTTGCAACCACTAATTCATAAATTAAACCATGAAATTGACCCAAATAACAAACACTCATAGTCAATCTAGCTCTAAATCACAACACCCATCAATTACCCACACTAGGGTTGAGCCACAACCCTAGCTAATGGGTCTAGCTACGCATGCTTGAAGAGAAAACGGAGATATAGATGAAGATGAACACATATTAATTAATTGCTAAACTAAATACAAAGCTTCAATGATAAAAAGTAAATAAAAATGCCCAAAATGGCTACAAAAGATATTCCCACGAGCGCAGCTGTTGTTCTAAAATGTGTGATACCCTAAAAATCGAAAAAGGATCTATTTATACTAAACTGGAAAATCTGGACAAAATTGCCCCTGCGGGATTAGTGCGGACCGCACAAAATGGTGTGCGGCTGCACTAGGACCTTGAACTTAAAAAACTTGACTCTCTGAACTCAGACTCCACGGACTGCACAGAATGGACTGCGGTCGCGGAGGCTTCTAGTGCGGTCCGCACAAACTGGACCGCGGACCGCACAGGCTTGAAAGCTCCAACTTCACCCTCTCTGAACCTTGGCTCTGTGGACCGCACAGAATGGTAGTGCGGCCGCATTGCCGTCAGTGCGGACCGTACAAAACCTTCTACGGCCGCACTACCTTAATGCCTGAAATACCAGCTCTCTGAATCTCCCTAGTGCGGACCGCACAAAGTGTAGTGCGGCCGCACTAGGTCTGTTTTTCCTGAGTTTGTCTTATCTTTGGTACTTGTGCAAGTTTCACTCCTTTTGAGCTGATCTTTGACATCTTGTCACTTTGTTGATCCTGCAATCAAGCACAACTTATGAGCCTTTTGGGACTATTTTATATGAATTTATAATCAAAGCAAAAGCAAGAAGGAGTATAAAATGCGTCAAAATCCTAGTTATCAACTCCCCCAAACTTAATCTTTTGCTTGTCCTCAAGCAAATAAAATAAGACCCACCCCTTAAGGGAAAATCCAAGAAATTTTCAGCTGTCCTAAAGCAACCTCAACTAGCATCAATTGAGACTAACAATTGCCCTCAACACACATGAGTCATTAACAACATTTAACCTTTGAAACATCATGGATTAAGTGCGACACAAGAGCATCAAGAGTTGACTCAACACATCAAGGAACTCTTTCAATTACTTTGGTCATTGTGGAACCCAAACTCACACATCCTCAACTCTCCCTAAGCAAACCTTACCTTTAGAATAGTGGCACGCAAAATGAGGTTAATGGAAATTCACTCATCTCTCTCAAGAAAAAGTCACAAGCCCGGCTCTAAGCACCATATGCTTGCCCCTTATGTGAGTATCCACTAATGTAAGCTTCATTCAACTAAAGATCATATAGGACTTTTGTGGAGACATTGTGAAGGCTTTTGGTTCAGGGTAGGAAATGTTTTGGTCTAAGTGGGTTCCATCTTCCTTAAGCACTTCTTTTGATTCATTTGGCATCCATTCACTTGACTCTTTGAGTCATTTTCACTTCTTTCTAAGGGGTTAGAGAGACACATTGTCACTCTTTCTTATGCATTTCAAACCTTTTTCTCCTCTTTCAACTTTCCACACCTTTCATTCTTTGTTTTTCTTGAATCCCTTTTATTCTTTTTCAATTTGAACATTCTTTTTGTCTTTTTGCTTTTCTTTCTTTTTCATTGCCTTTCCTTTTCTTCATTTTTGTGCCCTTTTACCACTTTGTTGCAATCCTCATCCCTCCCCCCAACTTATACTTTTATCATGTGCTAAAGGAAAGATCGGGTGCCAAGAGAGGGTATCTTTTAGAACGGGTATATGCTTGTATCATGGTTCTTGAAAGAAAAAGGTCTAAGGCTCAAAAGGGTTAACTAGGGATCTTATCATTGGTAGGCTGTGGAATTGTTCAACTATCATTTGGATCAAGGAGAGCCTATAATCATGTCTTTAGTCAAAATTCACTTAGGATTTCGCCTCAACAAACATTCAGGGCAAGTTCTAGACCAATGGCTCGGGACTTGGATTTGCAATTCAATTACTTACTACACAAGCTAAGGGATCGCTAAAGACATAGAGTCGGGGGGCCCACAATGACCTTATATACGATTTGAGAACATAATGGTCCTAAAAAATCACTTGATGATTATAGGTCAACATAAGAGTCTCAAGGTCACAACTTTTACCATCCTAAACACAATAATTTGTTTTTGACCATGAGATCAAAGGCAAATGTGCTAGGCCTAAGTGAAGCTTTGCTTGAGGCACCCTTAACTACTAATTACTAAAAACAAAAAGAAAAACAGACTCAAACCCTTAAGAAGGTTATCACGCCATCCATCATTGCGAAGAGCCACCCGGTTCACACAACACTCCACTTTGGAAAGAACCGTGACATTAAGAAAACCAAAGGCTTATTGAAAACGTCCAAAACAAAACAAAAAGCTACGAACATCAATAAGAAGCTAAAAATGAAAACTTTTGCGGAAAATAGAATGAATATATACAAGAGGGGATTTGAATATACAATTGATGGGATGAATATGTACAATGAAACGTAACTTTATATATAGACCCAAAGTAAAATAAAAGTGCGATAAATGTAACTAAATATCAAATTATATACATACCAAAGATGAAAAATCAAGAAAGCATAAAAATGTATCAATATATATACAGTCATCCACCAAATGAATAGTAGGGCCTACCCCCTCAAATGAAAGCTGGCATTGTCCCCAATGACAACTAGTCTAAATAAGCACCAAAAAGATAAAGAAAAAGGATATAGAAGACTCCCTAAGCCATGTCTGTTTGTATAGGATCATGGGTGGCCCCTGGGTCCTTTGTGTGCTTGGGAACCTCAGACTGGTTCCCGGTGGTCTTCTCCTCTGCTACTAGGACCTGGGCCTGGACCTCGACAGGCTCTGGAACTGGTACATCCTGTGGCTGACGGGAGGAAGTCTCCGGTGGGTCCGCCAACTGGATGATAGCTTCATCAGCTCTAGGAATCCTCCTCCTCCTCTTCGGAGGCCTCTGTGACTGCTTCGACTGTGGGTGAGTTGTTGGCACTAGGTCATCAAGCAACAAGTCTAAAGGCAGCTGATCCGCCTTTAGTCTATCTATATCAGCTCGAAACACCTTTACTGACTCTTTGGAGGCCCGTGTCTTCCTTAACTTCTTGTGCTCCTGAGAAAGCTCTTTGAGAGACTTGCTATGTGAATCAACTGCCTTTGAGAGTGCAGCCTGAGTATCGAGGATCTTCTTCTGGTTGTCAAGTATCTCCTTGAGCGCATCCTCTATCGACTATGGCACCTGTGGAGCTGGGGGAACCGATTGAGCCTCTATAGTGGTAGTCAAAATGGATAACTTGGATGAGGCAGACTGCATCCAGTTGTTGATACTTAAAAGTGCCTGGCTCAGACGGTGGGCAGTAATAGGATGGGCCCGGGTAGATGGGATCACCGGGCCTGCTGATGTGGATGGGCCAGGAGGAATGGCTGAGGATATGGATAGACCGGGAGGGATATCTGTAGATGTGGAGGTATGCTCAGCAGAAGCCACTACCTCAACTAGCTCCTCAGACTGGCCAATTGGAGCAGTAGTTGGTACTTTGTAGTTCTTGCTCTTGGGGTTGTCATCCCCCTTCATGCTATACTAGGAAAATGGGTCTGTTGCCTTGACCTTGATGTCATATGTCCTCTTGTCCACTTCTAGGTCCTAGAAGTACTCAATGAGGACATTGGGGAAAGGGTAGTTCCGGTCATGCTCCGCACCCACTATCGTGATAATCCGGGATATCACATTCCCCACATTTATGGGGTGCCCCGCCATAATCGAAGCAACTAATACAGCCCGGTGGAGAGGAAAGGTGTTGTCATGAGTGGTAGGGTCCAACCGGCTGCAAACAAAAGTCTCCCATCCCCTCACTTCAAAGTTCAAGGTCCGTCTCAATATTTTGACCCCAGCAGTCAACCAATCGGGGACGGTACCTGGGATTGCCAGGTACTGTGCTAGCCATGGATAGACCTCCTCGCCCATCTCCATATTCACCATATACAGAGTCTCATCCTCCTCATTGAAGCCTAGATATTCATTAATCGACTTTCCATCAAATAACACCTTGAGGTTCCGAACCTTGGTCACTTTGGAGCCCTTTTGATGTGGGCTACATTGCAATAAAACTCCTTGACCAAGTGTTCGTTGGAGTCCACACAAGAATCTAGGAAGTGATCCCAACCCACTCTAGTTCTAAATTATCTCTGCACGTTGGGGTTGTGGGGTAGTAAGTCTGTGTCAATGAAACTCCGCTCCAGTATCAACTTTCTCACCGGCCACCACTCCCTAAACTTATGGTATGCCACTTCACTTACAAACCTATCCTCCCAAGCTTTGGGTTTCCTAGTTCTAGCAACTCCTCCCACCTGAGGCACACCCCCTCCTTCTACTTCCTCATCTCCCTGTATATCCTCCTCACCTCCTCCTGCACCCTCCCCGGATAATGAAGCTGTGGGAGAGGTGGAGTATTCCCCACTACCGACTACTGATCCCTCAGACGACCCAGAAGAAACATGTGTTGGTGCTTGGTATGTAGGTGATGGTGGAAGAGTCTCTCAATCGATGCCTCTCCGGCCAGTCATGGATGTATTCAGGTATAGAATCTGAAGAGATTTCCCGAGAGGGCTCGTACTAACTCCCCGACATGTCAATGGCCCTGTCAGCTGCTTTTATGGCCTTTCTCATATTCTTGATGTTTTGCCTCGCTTGGGCAGTGAGTCATACCATTTTCTACTTCCCACCCCGGGAGGATACACCTCTGCCGGGTTGTTTCGAGCATTATCCTCGTTGTTTAACCATGATCTACAAGCACAATCAAATAAACTTGTTAGTATCAGTTGTAGCATTATAGAAGCAGTGAAAATTCAGTGTTGCAGAACATGGGAACATAGTTGCAGAAGTCCTCAGAAGTCCCCAGTGCGAACCACACAAAATGGAGTGCGGCCGCACAGGAGCCAGTGCGGTCCGCACAAAATGGTGGTGCGGTCCGCACAGATATGGGGTTCAGACTACCCATTCTCTGTATCTAACCAGTGCGGGCAGCATAAAACAGTGGTGCGGCCGCACAGGGGCCAGTGCAGTCCACACAAAATGTAGTACAGCCGCACTGTCCAAGGTTCAGCTTCCCAGAAGTTCATTAGTGTGGTCCGCACAAAATGGTACTGCAGACTATACTAAGGCACCGCGGACCGCACAAAAATGACTGCGGTCCGTACTGAGTGCCCAGAAGTGGCACTGAGTTAGGGTTCATGAGTTTTTTCCTTTACGTCCATTTTTCAACCTAATTAGAGTCCCTAGATGATTACCCAGCCTATTACACTAATTAAGTCCTCATAAATTCAAAATTTAACTACTCTAGCCTAGGCAATTGAAATAAATACGGGAGGAAGAAGAACAGAAGCTAAAAAACAAAAATTAAACAAAATTACAAAATTAAACAAGGAAAAGGAAGATTTTGTTACCAGATTATGAGATGAAGTGAAACTAATCAATGACAAGCAAGTAATTACGATCAAATGCAAGGGATGAACATTATTAGTATGCTCTGAGAGTTAAAATTTCGAAAAGGGAAACAGGAGACCCTCAAGGTCTATTTATAGAAAAGCCCCTGGGGCCCAGTCTCACCTACCAATGCGGACTGCACAAAATGGACCACGGTCCGCACTGAACTGTTTTGTTCAAGTTTGAGAAGGCAACACTTTGCGGTCCGCACAAAATGGATTGCGGCCGTAGAGGTCCACCGCGAACCGCACAAAATGTAGTGCAGCCGCGGTGGCAAACCTTTAGAGAGGCTGCATTTTACCCACACCAGTGCGGTCCGCACAAAATGTACTGCGGCTGCACTGGCAACTTTAGAGACCTGTGCATTTTTTCCACTATGTCTTGCACTGCATCAACACAACACTGTAACATCTCACAACCAGTTAGCCCAAAAATTAATACTATACTTCAAAGAAAATCAAAGAAAGCAAGAAGAAAAACACATGGGTTGCCTCCCAATAAGCGCCTGATTTAACGTCGCGGTACGACGCAGGTTACCATCACATCATTTGAAATGAAGAAGTGCCACCAAGTGGCTGTCATTAATTTTCCCAAGATAATGCTTGACCAGGTACCCATTAACTCTAAAGACTTCACCATTTTTGTTCTTTAAATTAAGAGCACCAAAAGGGGTTACAAACACAACTTCAAACGGTCCACTCCATTTGGATTTGAGCTTTCCCGGAAACAGACATAATAGAGAGTTGAACAAGAGAACTAAATCACCTACTTTTAACTCCTTTCCACGAGCATATTTATCATGAATGTACTTCATCTTGTCCTATACAAGGACGAACTGGAGTAGGCATGGAATTTAAATTCATCAAGTTCATTAAGCTACTCCACACGAAGATTGGCTGCAACATACCATTCCAAATTCAACTTCCTCAAAGCCCACATGGCCTTGTGCTCTAATTCAATCGGTAGATGGCAAGCTTTCCCAAACACCAATCGATACGGAGACATACCAATAAGAGTCTTGAAAGCCATCCTATAAGCCCATAGAGCGTCATCCAGCTTCTTCGACCAATCGGTCCTATTTGCATTGACCGTCTTTGACAATATGCTTTGATTTCCCGGTTGGAGACTTCCACTTAACCACTTGCTTGAGGGTGATAGTGAGTAGAAACTTTGTGATTGATACCGTACTTAGAAAGCAACGTGTCGAAAGCTTTATTGCAAAAATGAGATCCCCATCACTAATAATCGCACGAGGAGTGCCAAACCTTGTGAAAATGCTCTTCTTAAGAAATGCAACAACACTCCGGGCTTCATTGTTAGGCAAAGCCACGGCTTTAACCCATTTTGAGACATAGTCAACTGCCACGAGAATGTAAGTATTCCCACAAGAGCTAACAAATGGACCCGTAAAATCGATGCCCCAAACATCAAAGATATCCACTTCAAGAATGGTATTGAGAGGCATCTCATCCCTTTTTGAAATTCCACCCGCTCTTTGGCATTCGTCACACCTCTTCACAAAATCACCCACATCTTTGAACAAGGTTGGCCAATAGAACCCACAACTAAGAACTTTCGAGGCGGTCCTCACCCCACCGTGATGGCCACCATAGGGTGAGGAATGGCAAGCGTCTAAGATACTCAATTGTTCTTCCTCCGGGACACACCTACGAATCACACCATCCGTGAAAATCTTGAACAAGTATGGCTCATCCCAATAGAAATCCAAACTATCCCACTTGGGCTTCTTCCTTTGGTCAAAAGAGAGCTCACACAGGATTATTCCGGCCACAAGGTAATTGGCAGCATCGGTAAACCATGGCATATCATTCATTAACATCGCAAGGAGTTGTTCGTCGGGAAATGAATCATTGATCTCAAGGCCATCACAAGGCCTCCCCTCCTCCTCCAAACGGGACAAGTGGTCCGCCACTTGGTTCTCACTACCTTTCCGGTCCACAATTTCTAGATCAAACTCTTGAAGTAGTAACACCCACCGCATCAATCTTGCCTTAGAGTCTTTCTTTGCCATCAATTACCTAAGAGCGTCATGATCGGTGTACACTATGACCTTGGCCCCCATAAGATACGGTCGGAACTTTTCCATTGCACACACTATGGCCAACAACTCTTTTTCGGTAACCGTGTAGTTCCTTTGAGCCTAATTCATGGTCTTGCTTGCGTAGTACACCGGATGAAACATCTTGTTAACCTTTTGACCCAAAATAGCCCCAACCACAATGTCACTTGCATCACACATGAGCTTGAAAGGCAAGCTCCAATTTGGTGCGGTAATGATTGGGGTAGTGGTCAACTTAAGCTTGAGAAGCTCAAATGCTTGCATACATCCCTCATCGAACACAAACTTTGCATCCTTTTCTAGTAGCTTGCATAAGGGGTTTACCACCTTTGAAAAATCTTTTATAAACCTCTGGTAGAACCCTGCGTGCCCAAGAAAACTCCTTACCCCCTTGACGGAAATGGGGGGAGGAAGCCTTGAAATTACCTCTATCTTGGCTTTGTCAACTTCAATACCACGCTTTGAAATCTTGTGGCCCAACACTATGCCTTCCTCCACCATAAAGTTGCATTTCTCCCAATTGAGGACAAGATTGGTTTCTTCACAACGGGCCAACACCCAATCAAGATTCTTCAAGTATTCATCAAATGAGTCCCCCACAACACTAAAATCGTCCATGAACACCTCCAAAAAGTCTTCCACCATATCGGTGAAAATGGCCATCATACACCGCTGAAATGTAGCCGATGCATTACACAACCCAAAAGGCATCCTAGAGAAAGCAAATGTTCCATACAAACAAGTGAATGTGGTCTTTTCCTGATCTTCTGGAGCAATCAAGATTTGATTATACCCCGAGTATCCATCCAAAAAGCAATAAAAGGCACGCCCGCAAGGAGATCAAGCATTTGGTCAAAGAATGGCAATGGGAAATGATCCTTGCGGGTCACTTTGTTCAGCTTCCGGTAGTCCATGCATACCTACCATCCAGTAACTATCTGAGTGGGAATAAGTTCATTGTTGTCATTTGTCACCACAGTCATACCACCCTTTTTTGGTACACATTACACTGGAGAAGTCCACGAGCTATCGGAAATGGGATACACAACCCCGGCATCCAACCACTTGATCACCTCCTTTTTCACAACCTCTTGCATTGCCTCGTTCAATCTTCTTTGATGCTCCAAGTAAGGTTTTGCATCATCCTCCAAGATAATTTTGTGCATACAGAAAGCGGGGCTTATTCCCCGAATGTCAGCCAAAGTTCATCCAATTGCCCTTTGAAACACCACCAAAGTGGCCTCAACCTACATGTTAGTAAGGTAAGAAGAAAAAATAACTGGTGAAGTAGAGTGTGAGCCTAAGAACTCATACATGAGGTGTGGATGAAGTGGTTTCAACTCCAACACTGGTGGCTCTTCAATTGATGGTTTTGTTGGTGGAGTTTTCCGGTTTTCAAGATCCAAAGACAATTTTCTAGGCTCATAGGAATAAGAGCCCATCCCATGTAAGGC
Source organism: Nicotiana tabacum (assembly GCF_000715075.1). Classification (NCBI taxonomy): domain Eukaryota; kingdom Viridiplantae; phylum Streptophyta; class Magnoliopsida; order Solanales; family Solanaceae; genus Nicotiana; species Nicotiana tabacum. Next base: position 95,199,191 of record NC_134086.1, on the reverse strand, counting down.
ATTCACGCACTCCACTCTGCTTGCATCATCATTGACATCAAGATTTAATAGCAAGACCTCAAGGGGGTCCTTCACGTTGATTATAGCACTGGTGTCATCCATAATCATAGTTGTGACAAGGTTTACAAATGAGCACACCTCGGTGCTATTGGGTTGCTTCATAGATTTGCAAATATGAAAGACGACCTTTTCATCTCCCACTCGAAAAGTGAGCTCACCCGCTTCAATATCAACCAATGCCTTCCCTGTCTCAAGGAAAGGCCTCCCTAAAATGATAGGGACCTCATAGTCCACTTCACAGTCCAAAATCACAAAGTCGGCTGGCAATATGAATTTGTCCACCCGGACAAGCACGTCATCAATAATGACCAAAGGTCGCTTCATCGATCGAACCGCCATTTGTAACCTCATGGAAGTCGGTCTAGGTTGCCCAATACCCAAAGTTTTGAAGACTGAGTAAGGCATCAGATTGATACTAGCTCCCAAGTCACATAAAGCCTTGGCAAAATTCGCACTCCCAATGGTACAAGGAATGGTGAAAGCACCGATATCTTCAAGCTTCGGGGCCATTAAATGCACTATAGCACTAACTTGGTGAGTCATCTTTATAGTTTCACAATCCATAGAACGTTTCTTTGTGACCAAGTCTTTCATGAATTTTGCATAGCCCGACATTTGTTCAAGTGCCTCCACCAAAGGCACATTAATAGATAAGCTCTTCATCATGTCAATGAACTTTTTAAACTGATTATCATTCTTTTTCTTCGTGAGCCTTTAAGGATAAGGTGGAGGTGGCCTTGGCAAAGGTGCCTTGGTTTTAGGTACAACCGGCTCCGACATGTCAATTATCTGTTCCCTAGACGGGTTCACATCATTTTGAGTTTTCATCTCGACTTCTTGAATATCATTCCTAACTTCATTGTTCATATTTTGATCAACCACTTCTTCAACTACCAAAGGAACTTTGTCATCTTGCAACTCAACATCATCATCTACGACTTGCTTTTGCTTAGAGGCATTCACATCACCACCTCTCCCGCTTCTTGTTATAACCACCATAACATGATTGTTCCCACCCTTTGGGTTCACTACCGTATCACTTGGTAGAGCACCCTTCGGGCGAGAATTCAATAACTGAGAGATTTGGCCTAATTGCACCTCCAAGTTCCGGATAGAGGTATTGTGAGAAGCTAACTGTGCATCAGAATCCGCATTCTTCTTCATCATCTGCTCGAACACCATTTCAATTCTACCCATATCATTACCCGAAGAACTAGGACCTTGAGATGGAAATGGTGGTGGATTGTTCGGTTGTTGGTACATTGGGGTCCTTTGAAAGCCTTGCCCCCGGTTTCCTTGGTTTCTATTGTTCCATCCTCCTTGATTATTATTGCCACCCCAATTATTGTTATTACCATTCCAATTCCCATGGTTGCCTTGATTGTTGTTCTTATTTCCCCAGTTGTTGTTTTGATTGTTGTTCCCCTAATTACCACTGTTTTGTTGTTGATTGCCCCAATTGCCTTGAGGTCTCCATTGTTGTTGGTTGGAAGAGTTGCCCCGTTGGCCTTGATAGTTGTTTACATATTGAACCTCTTCACTTTGGTCATCATAACTGTCATTTTGAAACCCATCACATCCATTATCAAATTGCTCATAATTCCCTTGGTTTTGTTGCCTTCTTTGCCTTCTCTTGTTCACAAGCATATTAACACCCTCCATGGCATTCACTTGGCAAGGATTTTTGGACTTGTTGCAACTGCACCTTAGCCAATTGATTCATAGTATTTGTCAACTCCGCTATAGCTTGCCCATGGTTATGTAATTCCTTGTGCAAATGAATAACCGAAGGGTCACCTTAAGGTACATTGGCTCTACTTTTCCATGCAGAAGAAGTGTCAGCCATCTCATCAAGTACATCACATGCCTCATCATACGACAACTTCATAAAGTTGCCCCCGGCAAGTTGGTTCACTATGCATTGATTTGTTGTATTGATGCCCCGGTAGAAAGTTTGTTGGATCATAGCGTCGGTCATATCATTGTTGGGGCATTCTTTCACCATCGTTCTATACCTCTCCCAAATCTCATGCAAAGGTTCCGTAGGCTCTTGCTTGAAAGCCAATATCTCATCTCCAAGTACTGCCATATGCCCGGGTGAAAAGAATTTAGCAATGAATTTATCCGCCAACTCATCCCAAGTTGTGATAGAATGGTTGGGAAGTCTCTCGAGCCAATCTAATGCCTTCCCCCGAAGTGATAATGGGAAAAGTCTCACCCTAAGAGCATCGTCGGACACATTCGTCTGTTTGCTCCCCCAGCATGTATCCACGAACCCCTTGAGATGTTTGTAGGCATTTTGATCCGCAGCGCCCGTGACGTACCCACGCTGCTCAAATAAGGTCAACATCATATTAGTTATCTGAAAGTTGCCCGCCCAGATTCTGGGTGGGACAATAGCACTTGCATAGCCTTGGTTCGGTAATACTCTGGGAGCCACTCTTGGAGGTTGCAAAGGAGGGTCTGGAATATTGTCATTTGGATTAGCATTGGCATTTCAGCCTCTACGTTGTCCTTAAGGTACAAGAGGCACCTCATCTTGTTCAACATCATCTACCTCCTCCCCCATAATCACGTTTCCAAGAGAGTCATTAGCATTGTTCAAAGCCATATTGGTACCCAAATAGTGACACAAACAAGTAAGTAACAAAGAAGGAAAGAAGAACAATACACAAAACTAACTAAATAGATAGCCAAAACCGTTAGCTCCCCGACAACGGCGCCAAAAAGTGATCGATGCCAACTCTGCACCACTAATAAGTAGCGAGAGAGGGTCGCAATAGCTTTTACCCGATTTGTGGGTCGGGATCGATTTTCACAGAGAGCTAGGAATGGAATTGGGTGTCTAATTAGCTTAAGATTGCGTGATTGTTCCAAATTGCACTTCTATTAATTTTTGGGTTTTCTTTATACTCTACTATTATCAAACTATAAATTACAATTGCAACTAGGTTAAGCTAAGAGTTAAATGCTACAAGTTGTATCTAATGGTTTAAAAGGCACTAGGGTAGTGACTTCCGCCTAGGTGGCCAATTGACGGGTAATTGCATCTATGACACGATTGATATGATTAGGGAATATATTATAACCGTTACTCTATACTACCCACTTTACACCTCTCGGTATAAAGAGTGATTTTGCCCAATTGACTTTCTCAAGACCAATTGGGTATGCATATTTGCCAAAACAACTAGGGTTCAAGTCGGGTATTACTCTCTCGAGGTTTAACCCTTTAATTGGGATTAATGCTGTATGGTGGGTCGGGCTGGGACCAGGATCGGGCCGGGCCCGCGGTCCTAACGGGATAAACGGGTCTGGCGGGCCGGTCCCTAATAGTGCAAAAAGCCCGTGGCGGGCCGGGTATGGCAAAAAGGCCCACGAGCCCGGGACCGGCTGGCGGGCCTGGGCCGGTCTTACCGGGCCTAACGGCTACTTTTTTTTAAAAAAAAATTTTAAAAAAACCAACGGTCAAAAATTAAAATTATAGCCGTTGGGCTGCAATTTTGACAGTTTGGAAGTTTAAAAAATAGCCATTTGGCCCCCAAACTTTATATAATTACACTTTTTCCCAATTCTCAACTATAAATACCCCCTCATTCTTTCATTTTTACTCACCAATTCATCAATCTCTCTCAATCTCTCTACTATAATTGCTTATTTTATTGTTGAAATTTTGTGAAAAATTGTGAAGTTGGTGAATTGAAGTATTCAAGTCTTCAATGATTTTCAATTTTCAAGAAGTTGTTCGGCAATTCGGTAAACGCGTTCCAACTCTTAAGTTTTAATATTATAGTTTTGTTAGTTTTATTTAGTATAATTATAATTAATATGGCATTTTCTTTGAAAAATATTTTTGGTGGTAAGGGTAAAGCTAAAATTGGTGAAAGTAGTGGCCAACCTACTACCCTTCCCCCGGCTCCCCGACCCAGACCTGGTAGACGTCCTGCTGCTCCTATTATTCTTGATAGTGATCACCCCTGTTTTCAATTTTTCGATAGTCAATTTTGCCATAATGTTGCACCAGGTGAAAATTTAGATGATGAAACTATGAATGCTCTTTATCCTAATGAAACTATCTTTGAAAATGAGGATGAAGATGAAACCCAACCGGATTTAGATGATATACCTACTAGTCCTTTTAATAACCCAACTGATGTACCACCCGACCCACATGTAGAAACCCCTAGTTTTAATAGACAACCTCCTAAACGCCTAGAAACATCATTAGTTTGGAATTTTTTTACTGAAGTAAGAGAACAAAATAAGGCTAAGTGTAAAACATGTGGGAAATTACTGGCACATAAATATACTGGAGACCGTAGCGGCACGGGTAGTTTGACTAGGCACATAAAAACACACCCTAGAGATAAAGCTAGATATTTACAAATGAAAGCGCAACTAGAGGGAACACATGTAGATTCTGATGTTAACCCTAGTACAGGTTCAAATCTAGTTCAACCGGGAATTAACACTGTGACCGGAGGTATTTTATATTACGATCCAAATAGAGATCATGAAGAATTAGCAAAGATGGTTACCGTTATGTCCTCATTTTTGATACTCAAATATTTATAAGGCTTTAGATCTTTCAAATGAGGAATTTGCTACGCTTGCAGATGCAAAAGCCTCAATTAAAATTAATGCTCAAACAATTTATAATGATTATCAACTTGCCTTAGAGCATGCTAGGCCAAATATTCCAACCCCTACTTCGTCTAGTTCACAATCGTCTAAAAGAGCTGCGGGCTTAAAAACACTTAAATCCTGGACGGAGTTCAGGGGTTCTCAAGGTGATAATTATGATGAAACTTCACATCTAAATGAGCTTCAAGTTTATTTGTCGCAGGGACTTGAAAAGGAGAATCCAGACGACACTTTTGATCTTTTGGAATGGTGGAAGGCAAGAGAAAAACATTTTCCGGTTCTTGTAAGGATGGCTCGGGATATTTTATCTATTCAAGCTTCAACTGTTGCATCAGAGAACACTTTCAGTCAAGCAAGACTTCAAATAGGTGATCATAGAGCGTTAATGAGGGAGAGCTTGGAAAAATCTGTACTGTTCAGAGATTGGATCCGCTCGGAAAGAAGAAACTTTGGAATTGCGGAATCACAACCGGCGGTAGATGAAGCTTATGAAGAAATGATGGCAGAACTTGCGGAGGATGCTGCTTCGCCCGGAAGTGGTGATGAACAAGCTTCTTTTCCACCACCACCAACGCAACCTCCTCCGAACCTTGAAGGATTTATAAAATTTGTTAGAGATACAATGTAGATTATGGTGTACCTTGTACTTTTTGACATATCTTCTTTTAGTTTTTTTCCCTTTTAATGGTGGTATTAGTACCTTGTTGTGCTCATTCCATTGGGGGGAGGAAGACTAAGAAAGATATACCATTTTTGGTAATAAAAATTATAAGACATGCCCTTGAATATCTTTTTGCAATATTTTTTTGTCTTTAACTTGCAATTATTTATAAGCTATAATATATATACATAACATACAATATATACTACAAGAAAATATATAAGGTAATATATATCTTTAACTTGCAATTATTTATAAGCTATAATATACATACATAACATACAATATATACTACAAGAAAATATATAAGGTAATATATATACATAACATACAATATATACTACAAGAAAATCTATCTATCTATCTATCTATACAAGAAAATCTCTCTCTCTCTCTATATATATATATACTACAAAACATTATAAGAAATTATATTTGGAAATATATATACATAACATACTATATATAGTATACTATACTAGTATACTATATATACTACAAAACAAGATTTTTCAAAATTCAAAATGAGGGCCCCACCCCCAATGACCACCAACGGCCATATTGCACAAATAGCCATTTTTTTTTCAATTTACAAAACTAACCTTCTCTAACACTATAAATACCCCCTCCCTCTTCTTCATTTCAATACTCAATACTCATTTCTCAATCTCCAATTTCTCTCAATCTCTCAATCTCCAATTTTCAAGACTTCAAGTCTCAATCTTAATTTTCAAGTTACATCATGCCTCGTTTGGAAAGAGTGCGCTTATTTGTTTCGCACTACTATGAAGTGCTTGAAGAAAATGAAGAAGGCCAAATATTAAAATGCAAGAACTGTGGAAGAGTCTTAAATTTTCGTTCAGGGTGTACCACAGGCATTTTAAGGAGACATATAACGTATTGTGTTGATGGTATTTATCCGCAAATTCGTCTTTAAGATATTTCAACAATTTGTGTTATTTTACAATTATTAGACATATTTATGCTTCATGTTGTACTTTCTTATTAATTTATTATGCATGACAATTTAGTTTTACTATTGTTTTATTATTTTACTTTTTCGTCAAGCACTTTAATAATTAGATTTCTACATATATATTACATATATATTATTTATATAGCCATGATATGGTTTACAAGAAATTGCCTTAAACAAAAAAAAAATTAAAAAAAAAGCTCGGAAATAAAAAAGCCCGTTAGGCCCGCTAAGCCCACGAGCCCGACCCGTTTAGCCCAGGACCACATGGGCTTAGGCCCGTCACGGGCTGGTTCCACCCGTTGAGCCCACGAAGCCCGGGACCGTGAGGCCCGGGACCGCCAGAGCCCAGGCCTGCTAAGCCCAGACCCGTTAAGGCCGGCCTATTAAGCCTAGGCCCGTTAAGCCCTGCCCGTTTGGCCCATTTAGGCCCGGGACCGACCCAAAATACAGCATTAATTGGGATTATCAAATATCTTGAGTCCATCCCAATTCCTTGTTGAGTCAATTTCGGAGACTTAGGCTCTCTTTCTCAAGAAGAGCCCAAGTCAACTTAGCACAAACTAGTGTTTGCAACCACTAGTTCATAAATTAAACCATGAAATTAACCCAAATAACAAACACCCATAGTCAATCTAGCCTAAATCACAACACCCATCAATTACCCACACTAGGGTTGAGCCACAACCCTAGCTAATGTGTCTAGCTACTCATGCTTGAAGAGAAAAATAGAGATATAGATGAAGATGAACACATATTAATTAATTGCTAAACTAAATACAAAAGTTCATTGATAAAAAGTAAGTAAAAATGCCCAAAATGGCTACAAAAGATGTTCCCACGAGCGCAACTGCTGTTCTAAAATGTCTGATACCCTAAAAATGGAAAAGGATCTATTTATACTAAGCTAGAAAATTTGGGCAAAATTGCCCCTGCGGGGTTAGTGTGAACCGCACAAAATGGTGTGCGGCCGCACTAGGCTCTTGAACTTAAAAAACTTGACTCTCTGAACTCAGGCTCTGCGGACCGCACAGAATGGACTACGGCCGCGGAGGCTTCTAGTGCGGTCTGCATAAACTAGACCGCGGACCGCACAAGCTTGAAAGCTCCAAGTTCACCCTCTCTGAACCTTGGCTCTGCGAACCGCACAAAATGGTAGTGCGGCCACATTGCCTTCAGTGCAGATCGCACAAAACCTTCTGTGGCTGCACTAGCTTAATGCCTTAAATACCAACTCTCTGAATCTCCCTAGTGCGGACCGCACAATGTGTAGTGCGACTGCACTAGGCCTGTTTTTTCTGATTTTGTCTTGTCTTTGGTACTTGTGTAAGTTTCACTTATTTTGAGCTAATCTCTGACATCTTGTCACTTTGTTGATCAAACCTGTAATCAAGCACAACTTATGAGCCTTTTAGAACTATTTTGTTTGAATTTATAATCAAAACGTAAGCAAGAAGGAGTATAAAATGTGTCAAAATCCCTAGTTATCACCAGACTTGCCTGTGATTATGACCCCGCCACGCCGGGGAACGAAGATGATGAAAATACTTGGACAGGCTTTCATATGATTCTTGGTACGACGATGAGTATGTGGATGGCACGGGTGATGGTATAGAAGGTGCTGCTAGGCCGGGTGGTGAAGGTGGCGATGGCACAAGCGGAGATGATGTAGTGTGAGACTTGTGTACTTAGTTTTTGTTCCTTTTATTTATTTTTTTCTTCTTCTCTTTTGTGTGTGTGTGTGGGGGGGGGGGGTATTTCTGACCCTCTGTAAGATACTCTATTTTTTGGAATGGAATGACTTTTTACTGTATTTTCGCTTTTCTTCAAATGCTTTTCCTTTGAAAGAGTTCTCGACTCTTAGTTAATTCGAACGAGGTCGAATGTTAATTAATTCGAGCGAAGTTGAACGCTAGTTGATTCGAACAAGGTCGAATGTTAATAACTTCAAACGAAGTCGATCGTGAGTCTGTTCAAGCAAAGTCGTATGTGAGTTGATTCGAGCAAGGTCGAATGTTGATTAATTCAAACGAGGTCGAATGTGAGTCGATTCGAGCGAGGTTGAGTGTTGACTCTTAAGTGATTCGAACGAGGTCGCATGTTAGTCGATTCGAGCGAGGTCGAGTGTTGACTCTTAAGTGATTCGAACGAGGTCAAATGTTAGTCCATTCGAGCAAGGTCGAATGTTGTTTAATTCGAACAAGGTCAAATGTGAGTCGATTCAACCGAGGTCGAATGTTGTTTAATTCAAACGAGGTCGAATGTTGACTCTTAAGTGATTTGAGCGAGGTCGAATGTTGTTTAATACGAACGAGGTCGAATGTTGGTCGATTTGAGCAAGGTCGAATGTTGGTCGATTCGAGCGAGGTCGAATGTGAGTCGATTCGAGCGAGGTCGAATGTTGACTCTTAAGTGATTCGAATGAGGTCGAATATTAGTCGATTCGAGCGAGCTCGAATGTTGGTCGATTCGAGCAAGGTCAAATGTTGATTAATTCGAACAAGGTTGAATGTGAGTCGATTCGAGCGAGGTCTAATGTTTACTCTTAAGTGATTCGAATGAGGCGAATGTTAGTCGATTCGAGCGAGGTCGAATGTTGGTCGATTTGAGCAAGGTCGAATGTTGATTAATTCGAATGAGGTTGAATTGTTACACCCCATTTTTTCGTACGTGGGAGTACGTCGTAAGTCAATTAATGTAAGCTCAGAAATAAGATTATATTTGGAAGCATATAAAGTAAGTTAATTGTGTTACCTTGGAGGTTACAAATATTTAAGATCATGAATAACGAGTACCAAGAGGGTTGGAAAGATTAGAGGCTAAACCAATTGAAGAAAATAAGTTTCGTCGAAAGTCGACAAATTAAAAATGTTATAACATGTACATTAGGGCGAGACTATGGTTATTAACATGCTAAGGAGGTTATGCTATTAGTAATTTTAGTCGTATGATAGTCTTGTGCTATATTTTGAAGTCAAGCAAGTTGTGGAACAAGAGTATGCAAAGGTCACCAAAAGTTACATTCATAAATTTACTGAAAATTATGTCAAATGTAGCCGAGCGTTTCTCCAAATATACTTGGAATTATGGGGATATCTACCTACCAAATTGAATATATACGAGTCTAGTTTCTAAAACATTTAACCGTTCGTCGATATGACATTGGAGTAGATAGATATTCGCATTTTTGCGACACCGCGCAAAGAAGCTCCCATGGGACCCACAAAGTCGGTGTAAAACTTCAAGTTGTATTTAAGACAATTATATGCCGTTTTAACTCATTTTTCTCATCCATAATAGTTGCTAAACCCTCCTAATTCTCTCCAAGGGTTCCTCCATGATTCTAGGGTAAAAACCTAAGATAAAAACATTAACCCAACGCTAGAAATCCCGTGGTGCTTGCTAGATCGTAGTTCTTCATCTAGTGTTGTTTTGGAGGGTTCTTCAAAGGTAAGTAACCATAGATTTCGTGTTTTTATTTATGGTTAAGATAATAATAAGTCCCTCCTTAATATATATTAAAGTTTCAAGGCTAAATACAAGTGTTTACACACCAACTTGAACACAAAAGTTTATTCAAGAAGAGAATACAACTCTTATAGTGTTATGGTGTGATTAAGGGTTGTTGTGAGGACACCAGCTGGGGATTTCAAGTTTTATCTACTACCTAAGGTAAGTAAATCATGTTCTTGGTTGTTCTTAAGGTCAATCATGTGTAAGTTGAGTTGTTTGAGTGAAAATCTACAAGATAGTAATTGACATATCATAAGGAATCATTATTTTTTTGTGGCCTGTGTTAGAGGTTATATATATGGTCTGTTTTGACTGAAAATTGTTATAAATAGTTTTATTATGTTTTGGCTACTGTTGTTAAGCTTATTTATGTGCTAATTCAGTGGATTGAAGAAGATAACATGAAAAATAAGATGTTGACGATAAAGGTTAAGGTGCTAAGTGTGCGGACTATATTTGAAGATTATGCTTACAATGTTTTGGGTTGAAAATGATATGGTAAGCATAGGTATGATGTTATATATGTTGTAGGATGATTCATGGAAAAGGAATTTTATTCAAACCATATTTTGTTAATCGTAAATGGAGTTTGCCGCTCCAAAATGGTTGTTGACTTAATCAGAGAGATTATTGTGAATTATATTATTGTTGTTTGGGTTGTTTGGTGATTTTTGGTAACATATGGGATGTAGCACAAACATGGGAGGTGTTGTCCATTTTCTTGTAGAATATTGGTTTCCAAATATAAGAGTTACAACGTTTATATGATGACGACGAAGTCGGTTTACTCATTGTAGACGTAAGAAGATCATATTGAGCTTGCTTGACGATTGGATAGAAGATTTCAAAGGTATGTTAAGGCACTTCCTTCTTACTTTTGGCATGATCTAGAGTGAAATGAATACGCTATTTCATTACGGATCTACTCCTAGCAACTAAGGTTGTCCATATTATTCTTTCCTTATAAAGTTATTTTAAGCAAGTGTGTATGATACTTGAATCCTACTGAGGTTCATATTGAGGGTATGGATGTCCATAATGTTAATCGAAGGTGCAGCGAACTTAAGTCACTCCGAAAGGTTTAGAAAGTGATTCCATGAGTCTAGCATGCATTATATATAGTATCTATTTTACTCTACCAAGCCGTGCTATAATCGGTCGGGTACGACACCTATTGTACAACCACTGATTAGTTGGGTTTATCGAGCTCTACATGGCCGGGTACGATTCTACTAAGCCCTATGATGGCCGAGTACATTTTTATCGAGTCTTTTTCGAGGCCAGATACGATATGATGATGATGATGATGCCCACAAATGCGTACGTTTTTAAAAGTTTATATATATATGTATCATGCATTTCATGTCAGTAGCCCTTAGAGGCACTCAGATGTTACAGGTTGTGTCTCCTCTATCTCATTTTACATTACTGTTCTTATTTTTTCTTTCTTGCCTTACATACTCGATACTTTATTCGTACAGACGTCCCTTTTTCCTAGGGACGTTGCGTTTCATGCCCCCGGGTCCCGATTGACAGGTTGACAGCCCTCATAGTAGGCTATCATCTCAGCGGAAGGTGTTGGTGCATTCCACTTGCTCCGGAGTTGCCTATTTGGTTGGTATGATTTGTACATGCATTGATTGGTATGGGGGGCCCTATCCCGACCTTTATGATGTGTATGTACTCTTAGAGGTTTGTAGACAGATGTTATGTATATGAAATATTGTATGACCTTGTCAGCCTATGTTCAGTGTACGAGTGTTCATTTTGGTTTTATAGGACCGTATGTCACATGTATAAGTTTGTATTACATGTTGGGTCATCCTATGTCAAGTATTCCCTTATGTTTTATTCTGGTTATATCATGACCGCCCTTCTGGCCCATTTACCCATAATGGTATGATAAGAAAGATACGTTACGTTGGTACTTGTTTAGGTAAGGCACTGGGTACCCATTGCGACCCTCCAATTTGGGTCGTGACAAAAGTGGTATTAGAGCAGTTCTTTCCTAGGGAGTCTACAAGCCGTGTCTAGTAGAGTCTTATTTATGGGTGTGTTGTGCACCACACTTATAAGCAGGAGGCTACAGGGCATTTAAGACTTTCTTCTTATTTTAGATCGTGTGGTAGAACTCAGTTATAAGAATTCAAACTCCTAAATTTGACTTTAGTCATAATACAACGATACCTACATGCACAAAGATAGTTTGTAAGAGATTGAATGTGGCTCTAGAAGAGCTGAGTTAGAGGAACTCGATTTTGCATCATGCTTATGATGAGTAAATGTAAGGTTTTCAGTAGATTATGTGTGTACTAAGACATGTAAGATTCTTGATAAGGTTCCCTAAAGGATGAATATCTATCCACTCATATGGTAAAAATCAATAAGAGAATCAGAAGGTAGATACAAGTTTCAACAAGCAAAAAAAGCAAGGTAAAGAAGGGTACGAGGTATCCAGTTAGTGAAGATTATCAGATTTTACAATTCAGGAAGAGAAACATAAGTATTATAAGTTACCTTCAACAATAATAGAGATCTATACAATTGGCCACACCCATCTCAGTTATGCCCTATGGGAGTTGACAGATATGGTTTAAGAGAAGAAGGGGATAGTAAGATCCAATTGGGGTTAGAGTAACCCAAAATGGTAGATGAATTATTATCATTAACTAACATTTCCGAAGGATATTGAAAATGTGGTAATAGTTCTCCTTGTGAGACACCCCAATAGTGCAATCTAGAATAGTATATTTAGATATGAATACTAGAATGCCTGGAAAAATTTAGAAGATTGGCACTGGAATCCTAAAAGGGATAAATATTTACCTTTGTATGACTCCCGTTCCTAATAAGGAGAGAATGCTAGGTGACCTGAAGAGCCAGTGAGATGAATCAAGGGGAGCTAAAAGTGAAAAAATATTTTGTTGAAGTTATCATAATAAAGTGATAGATAGAAATATTAGTCGGAGAATAAGAAGAGAGTAATTGAAGCATTAAGAGTAAGATGTGATAAATGGATGATACCGGTAAATTAAAATATGAGAGAATGACAGAGTCTATAGTCAAGTGAAGGATGACATGCCTTGAGACGATAAAATAGTATAAGCCATAAAGTCATACCTTCACTTCGAGAAATAAGTTGGTGACTCGAACGTGATTACCGAAAGGAAACGTTAAACCCCCTGAGTAATAGAAATCATCATGGGCTAGTGAGCAAGATATATTGAACATGAATTAGGGATTGGAAGATTTGATAATAGTCGACATCGTGAGAATTTCAGAGATTGAGTTCCAGCAATAATAGAATAGACAACAAAAGAATAACCTTTAACGGTCATTCATGAAGACGCTTCCCTAAATCAAGCATTGTGAGTAGAGTTAAATTTAAGGGACTAATTGTGCCAGTTACACTGGGTGTCACCTTCATGCGTAAGAAATTCAGTTATCCCTAGTATAGAATGGTTACTGCAAGGCAAGTAAGAGCCCATAGAGTCATGAAAAGATGCCTAAAATGAAAAGGTAAAACATTCATAGGTAAATCTTCATAGCATTAAATGTTAGTACTCCCCTAAAGGGGGAAGATAATGTGATATGGTATTAAGTCGGAGATATGTGGTTCAGGTAACTATGGAATAGTAAAGGAAGAATGTGTTAGAAAGGCGAAAGGAATGATATTGAATTTATTCAGACCCTATAGATATGTTACAACTCCAAAACATTATGCAAGCACACCACCAGGGAGAGGCAGTAAGGGTTCCCACACCAGATGTCACTGATAAATAAGTGTGAATGAACATTTGATACATAAGGAGTCAGGAAGAGGTAAGTTACGACAAAGAAAATAACCCAAGAGAGATTACGCGGAATATATATATATATATATATATATATATATATATATATATATATATATATATATATATATATATATATATATATGAGAATGGACCAACGAGTAGTTAGTAGTTGATTCGGGAAGAGTCTATTTATGGAAAGACAAGAATATACAAATTAATCAACAGATCATGCAAGATAAATGCAGTGAACCCCAACACAAGGAATTTAGTCTCACAAATATGACATCGTAATCTTTGAGAAATATTCAGATAGGAGTTGGGGTAGTTAAATGTACCGTATAAGTGTTACATAAATAAAAGAGAGTGCCACTAGGGAGACAGTCAAAAATTTCATTTCAGAAGCAACCCTAGGAGCACAAGGGCGCGAAGGTAAGTAACTAAGGATAATTATAGGCGAGTGAGAACATCAAAATTCGAGTATACAGTGTAATAAGCTTGCAGCTTTACAAGAGTTAGAGGATCTCCCCCAAGTACTACCATGAAAGGCTAGATGAGGAAATAAGGGAGAAGGCTTCAACCTAAGCATATTAACTTGAAGAAGAAATGATCTTGTAACAACAGTCTCACTACAATATTGTATGCACTCCATAAGAAATATACACACACACACACTCCATTAGAAAGTGGCACCTATCATGGCTAATGAACGGGAAGTAAAAACCAAAAGTGATATTTGAGATCATATGAGTTATAGGAAATTCAAGTATTCGTGAGCAATAAGATAAGCCAAATATTCACGCAACAAGTGGTAGAACGATCAGGAAAAGTATTTGCTTACATTTAAAGAAAACTGAGAAGACATAAAATGAAATCTATGGTACTAGCAAGTTAAAGGAAGGTTGCGAGTAATATAAATAGATATGTGTAAGTCGCAAGATAAAGTATCGTAGAGCGACAAGATTTTAGGTAGATAGGTAAGGATAAGAAAATGTGAGTGAGATGGTGACAAGAATATGTAAGGCTTTGAGATTAAGCCCATCAAAAAAAGAGAAATGCTGCCCTGCTGTAAGAACAAGGGTGTAATTGTGATAGATAAGTGGATGATGTTTAGGCCTTTTATTGAGTAATGATTTAAAGAGAATGTATTTCATGAATTGCACAGGATTAGAATACCCCCATAAGATGAATCATGTTAGGATGCTATGAAATACGGTTATTGAAGTTTAGTATCATCCCTAAGTGGATCAAGCAAATCACTTAAGATGTTCCCCGATGAGACGTGAGCCCCAGTGACAATGTATTACGTAAGAGGTTTTAAGTTATGAGTAGTAGATTAAGATCAACATTAAGCTTAATCAATTATGGATGGATAAAAGTTAAAAAGTACGAAAGGATATTAGGTTGTCATTCTTAAGATGAACAATAATGAGGAAGTATTAATGGACATAGATTTATACATACAGGATAAGCAATGAGAGAGTAACCTGAGTTGGGTAGCAGACCTTGGTAATTATAAACCGAAGTAAGAGTTATGGTATAGTATGACCTACCTACTTGTAGTAAATCCATAAGCATAGATAACTGAGGCTTTGAAACAAGATATAGCAAAAGTTGTAAGTTCGACAAAGTACCGTGCAAAGAACTTTAGTACACCTATAGATGCCCAGAGGGACAGCTTGTCATAGTACTATATATGTTCACAAAGTGAGGCCTGGAGATTGGATAAAAGATGGTGGAAAAAGAAGAGAAGAGTCACATAGGCGCACATACAAGGTCATAATCATACAGTCTGCATGAAAGAAGGTACAAAGAGTTACGAGATTGGAAGAATTTCGACCACAAGTCGTGGTGTGGGAAAGATGCCGGAAGGGGGGAATGCCCTAGCCTTTGGATTTATTCGCCGAATAGCTCCCTAGATGGAAAAGACAATATAAAAGTATTCGTAAGAGCTATTGCTTGAGAGACATATAAGTGCATTAATCAACATTCGAGGACGAATGTTCCAAAGGGGGGAATGATGTTACACCCTATTTTTTCGTACGTGAGAGTACGTCGTAAGCCAATTAATGTAAGCTCAAAAATAAGATTATATTTGGAAGCATATAAAGTAATTTAATCATGTTACCTTGGAGGTTAGAAATATTTAATATCATGAATAACAAGTACCAAGAGGGTTGGAAAGTTAGAAGCTAAACCAATTGAAGAAAATAAGTTTTGTCGAAAGTCGACAAGTTTGGAATGTTATAAGATGTACTTTAGGGTGTGACATGTTAAGGAGGTTATGCTATTAGTTATTTAGTCGTATGATAGTCAATGTGCTACGTTTTGAAGTCAAGCAAGTTGTGGAACAAGAGTTGGCAATGGTCATCACAAGTTACATTCATAAATTTGCTGAAAATTAGGTCAAATGTAGCTAAGCGTTTCTCCAAATATACTTGGAATTATGGGAAGATCTACCTACCAAATTGAAGATCTACGAGTCTAGTTTCTAACAAATTTAACCATTAGTCGATATGATATTGTATTAGAGAGATATTTGCATTTTTTGCAAGACCGCACAAAGAAGCTCCCATAGGACGCACAATGTCGGTGTAAAACTTTAGCTTGTATTTAAGTCAATTATATGTCGTTTTAACTCATATTTTTCATCCACAACAGTTCCTAATACCTCCTAATTTTATCCAAGGGTTCCTCCATGATTCTAGGGTGAAACTTAAGATAAAAACATGAACCAAACGCTAGAAATCTCGTGGTGCTTGCTAGATCGTAGTTCTTCATCTTGTGGCTATTTTGGAGGGTTCTTCAAAGGTAAGTAACCTTATATTTTGTGTTGTTATTTATGGTTAAGTTAAGAATCAGTCCCTCCTTTACTATTCTTATTTATGTTTTCCTGCCTTAATACTCGGTACTTTATTCGTACTGACGTCCCTTTTGCCTGGCGACGCTACGTTTCATGCCCTGCATGTCTCGATCGATGGGTTGACAGCCCTTTTAGTAAGCTATCAGCTCAACGGAAGGTGTTGGTGCACTCCACTTGCTCTAGAGTTGCCTATTTGGTCAGTATGATTTGGACATGTATTGATTGGTATGGCGGGGCCCTGTCCTAAGAGGCTTGTAGACCGATGTCATGTATATGAAATATTGTATGGCCTTTTTAGCCTATGTTCAATGCACGAGTGTTCATTTTGGTCTTATAGGACCATATGTCACATGTATAAGTTTGTATTACATGTTGGGTCGTCCTATGTCAAGTATTCCTTTATGTTTTATTCTGATTATATCATGACGATCCTTCCGGCCCATTTACCCATGATGGTATGATAAGAAAGATACGTTATGTTGGTACTCGGTTGGGTAAGGCACCGGGTACCCATTGCGGCCCTCCGATTTGGGTCGTGACACGAATGTGAGTCGATTCGAGCGAGGTCGAGTGTTGACTCTTAAGTGATTCGAATGAGATCGAATGTTGACTCTTAGTTTGGCTCGATGTATGAATTTGGTAGAGATGAAAAACTCATGTATTTGCGTACTTCACTTTGTTTATACATTCATTGGAAAAGTTTACATGTTTTGACTATATTCATGAATACGTTGAAGAATTTCCATACATTGGAGAAGTTTACATGTTTTTGCTATATTCGTGCATTCATTGGAGAAGTCCAAGTCTATCTAGTCCCTTCATTGGTCGACCTGGAAAAGTAGTTGAGAGGACGAGCAATGAACTTATATTTAACTTCGAGATGCTCTCTTCGTCTCCTCGTTAAAAGCTCCCCGAGAAAACCCAACTGGGACAAAACTCGGGTAAGGGAAAAAAGAGTACGACCCGAGAGACGTCTATCCTTAGAAGTTGAAGTATTCGAGATGGGTGATGTTCCAATTGTTTGGTAGTAGTTTTCCCTCCATTGTTTCTAGCTGGAACGACCCTTTGCTTACCGCCACCGTGATTTTGTATGGGTCATCCCAATTGGTTCCAAGTTTGCCTTCTCATGGGTCTTTGCTTGCTTGTGTTTTGGCTTTGAGTACATAGTCCCCGACTTTGAGTGGTCTGATCTTGGCGTTTTGGTTGTAGTACCGCTCTGCCTGCTATTTTTGAGCTATCATTCTTATGTAGGCCATGTCTTTCTGCTCTTCGGCTTCATCGAGATCTTGCCTTCTGCTTTCATCATTGTCTAGCCCGCTCTCATTTGAATATCTTAGGCTTGGTTCACCGACTTCGACCGGTATTACTACATCACTCCCATAGACTAGTGAATATGGTGTTTCTCCTATGCTCGTTTTTGGCGTAATGCGGTATGCCCATAGCACTTCCGACAGTAGTTCTGTCCACAGTCCCTTGGCATTCTCGAGCTTCTTTTTCATGATGTTCAATATTGTTTTGTTGGAGGATTCTACCTGACCGTTTGCCTGCGGGATGATATGGTGTGAAGAGTATTCTTTTGATGTGCCATTTTTCGAAGAACTCGGGAGTCTATTTCCCAGTGAACTGGGGACCTTGTCGCAACAGATTTCTGTGGGGATGCCAAAGCGGCATATGATGTTTTTCCATATGAATGTAATTACTGCTTGCTCGTGTATTTGGGCGAATGCACCTGCTTTTACCCACTTGAAGAAATAGTTATTTAAAACTAAAAGAAACCGTACATTACCTCGTCCCATTGGGAGGGGTCCGACGATGTCCGTTCCCTATTTGAAGAAGGGCTAGGGCGAGGTGACTGAATGGAGATGCTCGCCCGCTTGGTGGATCATGAGGGCATATTTTTGGCATTGTTCGCACCTTTTGACGAAGTCTGTGGCCTCCTTTTTCATCATGGTCCAATAGTAGCCTGCTCGTATGAGGCATCTGACGAGAGCTCGATTACCGGTGTAAGCCCCGTAGTGGCCATTGTGTACTTCTTCGAGGACGCGCTGCGTTTGATTCAGTCCTAAGCGCTTTGCTAGGGGACCACCAAATGTTCTTTTGTACAATTTGTTATTGGCGATGTTGTACCTAACCGCCTGCATTCGAAGCTTCTTGGATTCTTTTTTATCAGGTGGGAGCACTCTGTCCTGCAAGTTTGAGATAATACGATTGTGCCAGTCCCAAGTCAGGTTTATAGATCATACCTCGATTTGATATATTCATAAATGGAGTAGAGTGACCACGTCCCCCTCTCCGGTTATGCATTTAGTGGCCGCTGCCAGTTTGGCAAGGCCATTCGCTTCAGTGTTTTACGCTCAGGGTATTTGGTCGAGCTGGCATTCGTCGAACTCGGGTAGTAGTTTGCAAATTTCGGCCTGATATTTCTATAGCCATTGCTCTTTAATTTGGAAAGTCCCTGTGATTTGAATGTTGGCGAGTTGCGAGTCGCATCAGAGGATGACTCGTTGTGCTCTATACTTGAGTGCTAGTTTTAACCCTACAATCATGACCTTGTACTCGACCGCGTTGTTAATCATATCAGGGCATCGTATGGACTGGCGAATCATTTCGCCTGTTGGGACCATGTGCACGAGTCCCAGTCCAAATCCTGATATTTTAAAAGCGCCATCGGTATACAAAACCCATTGGCCGTGTATGTTGGCAAAAGTACTGGAGGTTTCCCTTTCGACTTAGGACATTATCTTCGCACTAAAGTCAGCGACGAAGTTGGAAAGAACTTGCGACTTTATCGTTGTTCTCAGCTGATAGGTTATATCGTGTTTGCTTAGCTCTATGGCCCACATGGTCAATCTGCCGGACAGTTCGGGTTTGTGCAGGATACTCCTTAAAGGAAAAGTTGTGACCACCGAGATAGGGTGGCACTGGAAATAAGGTCTAAGCTTTTGTGAAGCTAGGACCAGGACCAGAGCTAACTTCTCGAGGTAGGGGTACCTCATTTTAGCGTCGACCAGAGTTTTGCTAATGTAAGAGATCGGAGATTGCATACCTTTATTTTCTCGTACCAGGACTGCACTCACTGCTACATCGGACACGACCAAGTAGACAAGGAGGCATTCATCGGGTTCTGCCTTAGCGAGCAACGGTGGTGAAGACAGGTAGGCCTTCAGTTCTTTTAAGGCGCCGACGCACTGAGAATTCCATTAGAGTCTGTTATCCTTTTTGAGTACGCCAAAAAATTTATGGCACCTATCAGAGGACTGCGAGATGAATCTTGACAAGGCAGCTATCCGGTCAATCAGCTTTTGCACTTATTTTTTACTGGTTAGATTTTCTGGGATTCCTTCTATGGCCTTTATTTGGTCGGGATTGATCTTGATGCCTCGTTGTAATACCAAGAAGTCGAGGAATTTTCTAGATGTCATACTGAAAGCACATTTCTCAGAGTTTAATTTCATGTCGTACATTCTGAGTATGTCGAAGGCCTCCCTCAAATGGTCGATATGGTCTTCCTTTATTTTTGACTTGACCAACTTGTCGTCTATATATACTTCCATGGTCTTGCCAAGTTGATCTTTGAAAATTTTGGTCACTAACCTCTAGTACGTTGCCCCCACGTTTTTAACCCAAACGACGTCACCCTGTAGCAATACGTTCCCTAGTGGGTGATGAAGATGATTTTTTCCTGGTCTTCCTCTTCCAAGTGGATTTGGTTGTAGCCTGAGTAGGCATCCAAGAAGCTCAGCAGTTCATGCCCGGCCATGGCGTCGATGAGTTGGTCGACGTGGGGCAGCAGAAATGAGTCTTTTGGGTAGGCTTTGTTCAAATATATGAAATCCACGCACATTTGCCACTTACCGTTCTTATTTTTCACCATGACCACATTGGTGCCCCACTGAGGGTACTTTGATTCTCTAATAGAACCATTCACTAACAATTCTCGACCTCTTCACGAACTGCGTCGCTTATTGCAGAGTTGAACTTTCGTCTAATTTGCCTTACTTAGGGTAAAATGGGTCGACGTTCAACTTGTGAGTTTCTATCTCCTTTGAGATACCTGGCATGTACGCATGGGAAAAAGAAAATAGGTCTATGTTACTTTTTAAGAATTGATGAAATTTACATGGATCTTGAAGTTTATGGTCGATGAAAGTTTTCTTGTTGTGGTTGTCGTCTAGTTGGACGGGATCGAGGTCCTCTACGATTGACCCCATAGACTCTACGATTTTAGGGTCGCTGATGACGTCTCTCTTTTCATCACCATCTGACCCCGACTTTGTTAATTGCTATGCTTCCTCGACTTTTCCTTTCAACTGTTGTGTGTATGTGCAGTCTTAGGCGATGCAATAGAATTCTCGGGTAGTGCATTGCTCTCCCAGATGTAGAATACTCCCCAGGGGGTGGGAAATTTAATAACTTGGTATAATCTAGAGGGGACGACTTTCATGGCATGTATCCATAGTCAGCCTATGATGGCATTGTACGTTGTATCCTGGTCCATGATGTGGAAAGTGGTATCCAATGTGACGCTGCCGGCTAGGATAGGCAGTGTGATCTCTCCAGATTTCCGCTCAACTACATTGTTAAAACCCGTTAGTGTGATGCAGCGTGGCACTATCTTGTCCTCGAGCTTCATTTGGGTGAGAACTCGAAGATGGATGATGCATGTGCCGCTTTCATAATCGACCATGATACGTCTTACATCAGTATCAAAAACACGTAAATTAATGACAAGGGCGTCATAGTAAGGAAAGACCAAATCGTGGGTATCTGACTTATCGAAGATGATACTTTCTTCGAGTTCGCCATACCGTTCGTAAGTGATTGAACGCTTGAGTTTGTGGGTGGTGGTGAACTTCACGATATTGATAGATGCGTCGTCTCCTCCTCTGATGATCATTTGAATGGTCTGAGCTGGGGAAGGTGGTTTGGGTGGCCCCTGGTGTTGTTCTCGCCCTCGGGCTAAGTTGGCTCTCCCACGTCGCTCATTAGCTTTTTCCGGTGCCCTTGGTGAAGCATGTTCACGACCTCCTCTTTAAGGGCGAAGCAGTCCTCGGTCCTATGACCTTATTCCTGGTAGAATTCGCAGAAGACATTTGACTTTCTGGTGTTCGGATCGGATTTCATCTCCTATGGCCATTTTACCTTTGGGCCGAGCTTTTCTAGTGCGTAGACTGTTTTTAATGGGGAAACATAAAAATTGTGAGCTGATAATAAGGGGGAATACCTCTTTCATTTCAGTGAATTCCCGTTCGTGGACTGGATGGACCTTCATCGTGGCGTGGAGACGACATGAGGGTGCCTCTAGCATAAGGCTGATGTCTTTCTCAATTTGGTCGGGATTCTGCTAGATCCCTCTTGCTGTCGTTTCTCCGATCTTTTCTAGACTCTATTTGGACCGAGGTCAGATGCTGGGTAGGTCCGTTGAGATCATCCTTGTCGATTCTTACCTCGACATAGTAGGCGTTATGTATCTCATCCCAAGCGGTTGAAGGGTATTTCATGAGTCGGCTCAACAATTTTTTCGTCGCCCGCAATCCACTTCTACTTAGCCTATTCTGGAATGCGGCTGCCGCCATTCCTTCAAATACATTCGAAAGGGTCATTCTTACACGATTGAACTAGGCGAGGAAGTCCCTGAGCCCTTCGTCAGGCGATTACTTAATGGAGAATATGTCGTTCACCCTCGCCTCTGCTACTTTGGCCTCGGCATGGGCGGTGACGAACTTGTCGGCCATTCCCTCGAACGTTTCTATGGAGAGCATAGGTAACTGCGAGTACCAAGTCAGGGCTCCGCCAGTCAGGGTCTCTTCAAACTTCTTTAGCAATATAGATGATACTTGTTCTTTTGCGAGGTCGTTTCCTTTCACTATAATAACATAATGGGTCACCTGGTCCTTCGCGTCCGTCGTGCCGTCATATATTTTCAAGTATGGCGGCATTTTGAAAGTTTTTGGTATGGCGTGTGGTGCAGCCTCGTCGCTATATGGTTGTTCGACAAATCAACTGGGGTCTATTTTTGGCAGAAGTTTTGGGGCACCTGGTATTTTGTCTACCCTTTCTTGGTGCTCTTTCATTTGGATACGGAGCATTTTGTTCTCGTTATCTATCTCCTCCATTTTCCTCAAAATGGTTGTGAGGGTGTCATTACCTGCATCACTAACATTTTGAGTAATACCTGATGCGGGGGAGCGTGTTGTTCGTCAGTCGTTAATGTGACTTCATCTCTTGTTTCTTCCCTACTCGACCTCCGAGTGGGCTTGTCGATGAAGCCGGTTAGCATATTTGTCAATCATGCCTCAAATAACTTTTTCACTGATGGTGGTGTTTCTTCTGTCATGGACGTAGAAACACCCTTTCCGTGCGAGGTCGTGACGCTGTCGGGAGGTGGAGGCGAGTTGTTTCGCCTAGGAGAAGTGTTTGGTGTTATGTCTTCACCCTCTGTTTCGTCTACTTCGTTAATGGTGTTGAGGAGATTGGCGGTGAGATCGGCTATTGCCTTTCTCTTTTCCTCTCCATTGCCTGCCATGTCAGATTTGTGCAAACAAAGAGATACGAGATTTTGAAAAGTTTTGTGCATTCTTTTTTTAGATGTAGAAGAAACTAAAATTTTAATGAGAAAATCCCACACGGCGCTAAATTGTTTGACCAAAAAGTGTTGAACCTTTTTGTTAAACTAATTAAATAAATGATAACATGTAAATTCTAGTTAAATATAATAAATCCTAGATCCAATATTGGTGGATAGAAATAATATAAAAACCGCATTCAAAGTTATTAAATACTAAGGGAGTGTTTAATGATATTGTTATGAATGAATGAGGGGATGGGGACAAGCAATAAATATGATGAATGACAATAAATGTAAATGGAGAGAATGATTCACCCAAACGTTCAATGAGGTGGATGATTCTCCCTCTAACCGTGATGTAAGGTAACCAAACGTAGGAATATAGAAATTTTATCGAATCTGATGTGAGAAAGCTTGGGACCAACAACAAATCGGATCTTGTGAAGAGATAATGTTTGTAGTTACTTCTGAGTCAACTTTTCCAAGAGAGAGCTTATCATATTGAGTATTATATGTCCCTCTCTCTCTCTCTCTCTCTCTCTCTCTCTCTCCCTCCCTACTTATATGGGACATATCCCTTACCTACTGAAAGTACATGTGCAGAGAATATTCTGCAGCAATATTCCTTTAAATTATCTTATTGCTAAACTAGCCGTTTTGGCCGATCTGAATGCTCGATCTTGACCTTAGCTACTCGGCTCGCCAACGTTACTTCTTAAGCATGACCTCGGCCTAATTAATTCTTGATTGCTCTCTTTCAAGTGAGGTCCCCTTGATCAGATTTTGACCATACATCCCTCCCTTCGATGTTAACTGATAGGATTTGGAGTATGAGAGTCAAACTATTTAATTTCTAGTGTGAATTCAAACATAAAATTGTTGGGATTTTAAATAACGAAACAATTACACTTAGAATCGCTTCCCTGGACCACATAACGCAAATTTCCCCATATTTCAAATCTTTACCTGGCTTGGCTCAATGTGTATATGATTTGAAAAGAAATTATTGGAAGCTACCCGATTTAGTTGTTTAGAGCTTCTGCTTTACATTTTTTGCTACCTTTGTGTGAAAAAAGTAGTTGATTATGTGGGGAAAAAAATCTTTTTAAATCCTTTGACTATTATCTTTTGGGCTACAGATTTGCAATATTATAACTGTATTATCTAGTTGCAATGTATGCGTATGGATGATAGAAAATTGAAGAATAGAACTCCACCGTTGAAGGCCACTCAAAGCTTCGTGATCACGCCCAATTATGACTTATAAAAAGGAGTAAGCGGTCATTGCAAATATAATCCGGTTTACAAGTTGGAGTCGAATCCCACAGAGAACTAAGGCCTAGCTACAACTGTTCACTATCACCAAGACGACAAGCTTGAACAATTCCTAACTTATAGATATTAAGATTCTTGTGTTTAACTAATTAACTAACAAATTAAAATAGTAAATTAACAACTAAAGATACTAAGGGTTAAAGACAAGATTAAGTAGGTCTAGAGTTATGATTTCCCCTATTGTCGGAATCCTTCCCGCTACGTTTTCTATAAATTCGCCTAAGTAATCTCTACCGATCATGAGCGATCTGACTGTCATAACTCTCTTCCGAATAATTACCACAATTTACTAGACATATTCTCCCGAATTACGCTGGCTGGAATTAATTATGGCTCACTCAGATCGCACTCAAGGTTTCGTTATCCTTAATCCCACCTTTAAACCCTCTGTATTGATCACTCATATACATTAGGAGTGATGTTGTTCAACAACTACCTAAATATGTACTCTCTTCCGAGCAATACCTACTAAATAGGCACAGTCGATTAAGAGCTCTTCAACCAACCACAATAATAACGTAGTTGAACAAATAGAGAAAATACTATGGCAAATCTATATTAACGTAACAAGAAAATCATCCTTCAATAGGTTCCATCAAAACTCTAGATAACAAATTAGTTATTCATAATAGTATGCAAAATTACAATACTAGAACAATAATGAAAATAGGAAGAAGGAAGTGAAAAACTCGTAGAAGAATTCTCCGCCTTGCTCCTAGTGTGTTCTTGCCTCCTTAGGTCGAATTCCCGGTCTCCTTAGCCTCCTTAGGGCTAAATTATGTCAAAAGTCCTTATAATACCGTTTTCCATATATATATATACCAAGTAGGGTTAAGCCCCCAATAAAAACCATTCTCCTACGCGAAAAAGGACACTTTTCCCGGATAGAACTTGCGCGGCCGTGGATCAAACGCGGATGGGCTGCGCATATTGACCAGTGTTCTGCCCCATTTGCGCGGCCGCGCATTTGATGCGCAATTTTCACCCTGTTCTGTGTGGACTTTGGAAAATGTAAAACATGAAAGTTGTATCCCTTTGAATTAGATTTCCAACAATATATTGTGGAGCCCAAATAGATTTCTGAGCGAAAAGTTATGTGCATTTTACTAGACAGTGCACAATATGCCTACTTGATTCGTCGTTTTTGTTGCTCTATCATCTGTTGATCCCCGAACACGATCTCGACTTGATTCCTTGGGCTTTTACTCAGACTTGAAAGCTCCAAATCACTTGAATTCATTCCATAACATCTACATAGCTCGGAATCACTCCTGCAAGGCATAAAACACATAATTAGTGCAAAACACTAGCGATTAAAGCTCAAACTCAATTAAAGTGCAGTAAATTAGAGTGTAATAAGCGAATAAAATACGTAATTATAGCCTATCATCACTTCTCTTTCGAAAATAGTATTTTTTGAATTTATTAGTTGTTGGGTGTTGTTCCAAATGATTGAAAATATCAAGAAGAGTTCAAAATTAAAAATTGAAGTGATTTGGAGTAGATTTGAGCAAAATTTGAATTAAATTTCAGAAAAAGACGCAAGAAAGAAGACGAAGTCAGTATTTATATAATTATGTATAATATTGTGTAATGGTGTATATGGGTATATAAATACCTCTTATACACTATTACACACTTTTATACACCTTTATATAAACGTCTCTAGTCGAACTTCTTCCACGATTTTTAGTTGTAATTTTTGTTCAAAACCATTCCAAATCTCCATTAAATGACTTCAAATTTTGTATACAACTTCCTTATACTATTTCTAATAAGTCTATAGGATACCCACCCCAAATTTCTCACAAAACCAAATTCAAAATTTAAATAAACTTATTTAAGCTTGTTCAACAACGGTGGACTAGTCTAAATCTTTATTAAATGACTTCAAATTTTGTATACAACCTCCTTATACTATTTCTAACAAGTCTAAACAACATCTACTCCAAATTTCTAAAAGACCATATTCGAAATTTAAACCCACTTATTTAAGCGTGTTCAACAATAGTGAATTATCTTAAAAATCTAATTCTTCACCACCTAAATGTATTTGGTTTGTTGAACTAATATTTGAGTCACAATTACAAATCGAAAATTAGATTAAAGCTTGAGCATTTAAAAAAAATGAATACTAATTTCGAGAACCTATTTGGAATTGACTGTTGAATCTTAGCCTATTAGATTTAGGCTACAACATTGCAAAGTTAAATATATGCCACTTAGTTGCAATGTATGTATGTGAGTTGTATTTATATGTAATCCCCCATTAAATAACTCTTACTTATTCAGAAATCACATAAAAATTATTATAAATCATAATATTTAATACTTAATTCAAAATATATAAGAATATTTAAGAATAAAAAATATCTCTAGCTTCTTAAATTGTAATAATACCACATAAAATGTGGAAAAAGTGGAGTACTAATTACTTACTTCCAACATGTTGGTACAAAAGTACCCGCATTGGATGTTTTGGCCAAACCAACTCAACTTATCATACTTAAGTGATTTATATAGTAAAAATATGCATTAAATACCCATGGAAAAATGAGTATTTACCATAGGGCTATCAAATAATTGTTCACGAAATAAATGAGTATTTACCGTAGTAGGGCTATTTCTTTTGCACATGCAAAAAGTACAAAAGTAAAATCTATCCATCAAATTAAAAAATCAGACAAATAAAAAGAATTTACTGTAGAGTTCCAACCCTATGCCATAAGTTGTTGTTACTTCAACGTAATTCTCGAATTAATAGCATTAGCTCAATTTCGGAGAACTAATTTCCATTACCGAAAACAGTAATTCCGGTGAATATTTCACCTAGGGGTGTACATAGGTCGGGTTGGTTCGAATTTTGCAATTATCAAACCAAATCAATTGTGTCGGGCTATTAAATCTAAAGACCGAACCAAAGCAATAAAACTTGGGTTTTTCAATCTCGGTTTTTCTCGAGTTGTTGGGTTATTCGGGTTTTTTCGGATTTTTTTTTCCGGTAAAATCTTCATAGCACAAAACATATAACTTATGCTTAAAATATTTCGTTAATCCTAGTAAGATACAACTATATAAAGTGTTTTTCAAGAAAATAATACAAAATATGAGATGTGTCATGGCATTATCCTAAAATATTCAACAATAAAGACATAAAATTATGTAATATAAATATTGCTAATTAAAAAGCCATAATAAAAATAAGCATAATCTAAAAGTACTAAGTCATGCAAAAATAAGTAGACTAATAAGGGCGTATTAATTACATGACTAAACGCTAAATAAAAAATAAAAATAGATTATGCATTTTTATATGAATTATTACAAAACAAAAATAGATATTCAATACATTGTCGTTCGTAGTATTGAATTGAATGTCTTTGTTAGTATGAGTATTGATTTGATTTTGGTTTGCGTTTTTGTTAGCATTATTTAAGTTGCTAATATTACTGGCTATAAAACTTACTGGAACATTCAAAAGTTCTAAGTCCAACCTTGAAATAATATCTTAAAAGATAAAATTATGAAATTTTTTAAGAAATATTTATAAATTACATTACAATAAGTATATTTATATATTAAATATATCTAAAATTTCTATATATGTAATGTCGGGTTGGTATGGTTTCGGGTTGACTTTCTTTAGTTAAAACCAAACCAAACCAATCATGGTCGTTTTTTTTTCCAATACCAAACCAAATCAAACCAAACCATAGTCGGTTTTTTTTTCTCGGTTTGACTCGGATTATCGAGTTGGTGCGGTTTGTCGGTTTCCTTTGTACACCCCTAATTTCACCAATTAACTGAGCAATAATTGAAGAATAAAATATTTATGGCTAATAGGATAATTGGTTGCTGTCTTGCTTATATTTCCCCTTAGCAAGCCTCCTGCAGTTTAACGTTTACAATAGTACTCGTATAATTTGATGCCATGGGTAGGCATTGATGAAGCATAACAAATTAGAAAAAGTTTATGATTTATGTTCACTTAATAATTCTAATATGAAGTACTTATCTTTTACACCCAAATTTGATAATGTTGAATTGTTAAAAAATAATAAACAAAATTGGCTTTGAGGCGTGAAAATCGACTGTCCTTAAAGAGTTATCGTCTGTATACTAATTTAGGGAAAATACAAAACGATTCTCTTCAGGATACAACAAAGTCTGCAATAACACTTGTGATTTTCTATACCATTTCATTGGAATTCTTGTGTATTTATAGGCAACCAACAGGCTCTTTCAGAAAAGATGTCTTGTTTCACAAACAGACACGACTATTTATTCGAATTTTGAATTTAAAATTCAAA
Source organism: Nicotiana tabacum (assembly GCF_000715075.1). Classification (NCBI taxonomy): domain Eukaryota; kingdom Viridiplantae; phylum Streptophyta; class Magnoliopsida; order Solanales; family Solanaceae; genus Nicotiana; species Nicotiana tabacum. The sequence continues at coordinate 95,170,467 of NC_134086.1, read as the reverse complement.
TAAATTTGATTTTTCTGTTAAAAAATAATTAACTTTAGGATCTCGTGCCTGTTGAGTCAATTTCGTGCCTGTTGAGTCAGTCTCGTGCCTATTGAGTCAATCTCGTACCTGTTGAGTCAGTCTCGTGCCTATTGAGTCAATCTCGTGCCTGTTGAGTCAATCTCGTGCCTGTTATGTGCTATTTCATAATGATCAGTTCCGAGGCTAACAAGCACGGTACGAGTAAGGTCGGTCCCGGGGTGTTTCACATAACATGCACGAAACTTCTTTCTTCCGATGTGGGAAGAATCCCACTTCCAACTTGCCAATAACAAACTATCTTACAATAGTACCCCCAAAAAAAAAAAAAAAAAGAAAAAGCAACGATAAAATGAAAATTGTAGGATCATGATAAAATTTGTTACCTTATAAAAAAGAGAGTAGAATCATGAATATCAGAGAGTTACCGTACCTCCAATATAACATCGATAATACTCGTGGGCAGAGTATTATCTACTGGTACGGGTTAGTACAATCCACGGCCTGAAATTTGTTTCTTTTTTTAAAATATGTCCATTTTGCGAGGCTCTACAAAAAAAAGCAAAATAGTACTGATAAAATGTACACATCAAAGTGTTTCTCTCGACTGTATATCTCCATCATGTTTAGTGTTAAAAGTATTCACATTCTTTATTATAGGAATGAAACGTAAAACTATGGCTATTACAGACAAAAAAGAAGAAGAATAGTATTGACTGTATCAACTAAGATATGAAAATGATACTAGTATCAATGACCCTAAATTGAAATCATTAGGTTAATGCCCAAAAGTAATTTAAATTTAAAACTATATAATTAGCTTGATAAACAAGACATGTTTTTAATGGAGGCCGAAAATTAGTGAAACTTCAACTTTGCGATAATATATTTATGGTAATATATACAGAGTAAAAACAAGAAAATTTGAATCGCCAATATTCTCGAAGCAGCTTCTTTCATGTGGTTAAAAAAGGTAAGTTATTATAACCATTGCTTAACAAACTAAATACTAACAGAGGAAACGAGAGTACTCATTTTACCATAGTTAAGTATTCAAAAAAATTAAGGTGAAAAAAGCATGAATTAACCATGGTTGAATGATAAAAGTGTATGTAAAAGCAACGTGTCGTGTTATCATTGGTTCAGTAATACAGTAACTTTTTGCAATAGCAGAGAGGGAAGCTTCATTGCATGTTCCGTTTACCCCTAAAAATGGAATTTGTGTTTGACAGTCCATCCATTCATAACAAAGTTTTCTTTAGGGACTGGAGACGTTTCTTGAGTTTCAAAAAAATTTCAGAGGCAACCTTCACTTATACTGTAAAACCATTTTTCCTTAACTAGAACATGTTTTCGCTTTTATCTTCCTTTTCTTTGGTGCTATTTTGTACGATTTCTTTCTTAGCCTTGTAATTTTGGGGGGTGTGTGTTACAGTGTGTGTGTAGAGAGAGAGGTCAAAGAGAGAAGCGTGAAATGCAGAATCATTTTTCTTAAAACCCTGCAAAGAGCTGTGGTTTCGTCTAAGTTTTGATTCTCTTTTACATGTTCATTTGTATTTCGAAAAAACCAAAAAGGTAGTGCAAAAACCAAAGTTGGAAGAGACAATACTTTACAAATTGCAGAGTCTGAAATAGTTTGGTTACATGGGTAATATGTTTAAAAAGGGGGCTTAGTTTACATTTTATTCCTCTGTCCATGTTTGGTTGCACCAGCATTTTAATGTATCGAGTGGCTGAATGTTGAAACTATTATAACCAAAAAAAAAAAAAACAGAATGTTGAAACTAATATCAGTAACTTGCTCTCACTGAAATGATCCTTTATTTTCTTTATTTCCCATTCAGTAGTTGTGTATTCTTGTCCTGTTCAACTTTTGCTTTGTAATTTGTCTACTTGTCCATTTTGAGAAATTAAGATGATATTTTTTTGTTGTTGTTGATAATGTAATGTTGTATGTGCATTTTGGCGTTTAATTTCCTGACTTTACTAGCAATCGTGATTGTCGCAATAGCAGACCTGAGTAGTATTTCTGCTACTCTTTAGTTTGATCTGTTGTCATATGAGCCAGAAGGAAGATTTCTGGAGGTATTCTGATTTAGAGAGAAAAGAGTTCGGAAAAACACTTTGGGATAAGTTAAAACTTGATCTGTACTGAAGAGGAAAAAGGTATTTCGAGCTAGACATCTGCCGGCAAGTTTGTTTGCTTGGTAGCCGTATGACCAGCCTTTTGCTGATCATTTGATGATGCTTTGTATGTGGCGGCTTAAGCTTGTTGAGACTCTGTCTCTTTGTCTTGAATCTCTTGATTGGTATTTTGCTGCCAGTTTTTCTACTGTAAAGTCTGAGTAAAATATATATTATGAGATATCTAAACGGTTTTTCCTTCATAAACTAGAAATTTAGTGATGCATTGTTGAGAATGTTTTATGTTGTAGTACTCTCCTTGGCTATTTTTCTAATAACTACTGTTTTGATCTATTGTTATGAACCTTTTGATGAACTTTTTTGTCTGTGTATGGTGTTGTGGGTCTTGACAACCTCTACTTTCCATGTTAGGAAGATCAAAGAACTGCAATTCTGCAAACATGTGGTACCGCGTCGCAAGGGCATCTGAATTCCTGGTGATTACCGGGATTGGTATTAATGAACTGAAGATCACAAAAAAGGCACTAGTATGGCCTTTGCAGAAATGTCGGGTCATTGATGTTACTCCTGTGAACTATACTTTTGAAGTCAATGCTATAAGTGCTGAGAAGCTGCCCTTCCTTCTCCCTGCTGTTTTCACTATCGGTCCTTGTGTAAATGACCCTGAGGGACTTGTCAAATATGCTAAACTTCTTTCCCACCATCAACGTGATTCACACGATGTGAAGGACCTTGTTCAAGGTGTCATCGAGGGAGAGACTCGTGTTTTGGCTGCTTCCATGACCATGGAGGAAATCTTTAAAGGCACAAAAGATTTCAAGAAGGAGGTGTTTGACAAAGTTCAGCTTGAGCTCAACCAGTTTGGCTTGCTGATTTATAATGCTAACATTAAGCAACTGGTTGATGTTGAAGGCCACGAATACTTCTCTTACTTGGGGCAGAAAACCCAAATGGAAGCTGCAAACCAAGCAAAAATTGATGTTGCTGAGGCCAAAATGAAGGGTGAGATAGGAGCTAAGGAGCGAGAAGGTCTCACACGTCAAAATGCTGCCAAGATTGATGCTGAGACAAAGGTCATATCCACACAAAGGGATGGTGTCGGAAAGAAAGAGGAGGTTAAAGTCAAGACTGATGTTAAGATCTATGAAAGTCAGAGAGAAGCTGAGGTGGCTGAGGCAAATTCTGTCCTGGCAACCAAGAAGGCTCGGTGGTCTCAGCAGGCAAAAATGGCTGAGATCGAAGCCCAGAAAGCTGTGGCACTTCGGGAAGCTGAATTACAGCAAGAAGTTGAGAGGAAGAATGCATTGACTAAGACAGAGAGCCTCAAAGCACAACACCTCAGTAAGGCTACTGTTGACTATGAGATTAAGGCAAGTTGTTATTTCCTAATACATTTCTGTGAGTTCATTTCTGCCTCTTTTTAGAGCCTGTGAAACAAACTTCTGGAGTTGACTTTTTCTTTTCTGGTCTATCAAGAGTAGGTTAGATTGCTAGTGATCATCAATAATTTTGTTATTTTATCAAGGTAGAATTCCGGAAATCAGTATAATGTGATGACTTCAAGTTTAACTGTTATGTGAGTTTGCTAGTGTCTCCAATTACATTCTTTCATTGTGGACTTTATCCAATAGGTATATTTTGTCAGGAGTATAAAGAAGTGACTCTTTTCCTTGTCTATTTTCAGTTGTAAATCTAAGACTTTATGCAGTCATATGAATCCATCCTTTATGCATCATGCTATTACTCATCCAAAGTTTTTCATGTAAACACTTATTCAGGTGCAAGAGGCCAACTCGGTGCTGTACAAAAAGCAGAAGGAAGCAGAAGCAGAGCTTTATGAAAAAAGAAAAGCTGCAGAGGCTAAGAAACTAGCAGCAGATGCTCAGACGTATGCCGTTCAACTAGCTGCTGATGCTGCACTCTACGCCAAGAAGAAAGAGGCTGAAGGACTGGTTGCTACTGCAGAAGCACAGGGAGTCTATGTCCGCAATCTGCTCTCAGCTTTGGGAGGAAACTACAACGCGTTGCGAGACTACCTGATGATTGAGGGAGGAATGTTTATAGACATTGCCAAAATCAATGCTGAAGGGATCAAGGGACTTCAGCCAAAGATCAGCATCTGGACTAATGGTGCCAATGCTGGGCAGATGGTAGATGGAACCAGTAGCGGACAAGCTGGATTGCAAGAGTTGGCTTCTGTTTACAAGGCATTGCCTCCTTTACTTGAGACTGTGCATGAGCAAACTGGAATGTTGCCACCAGCATGGATGGGAAGCCTCTCTGTTTCTGCTGCTGATCCAGCCACATCCAACCAATCTGCATAGGAAATCTTATAGAACTATCTAGTAGGGGACTCCAACTACCAATAAGCTGACATGACTAAACTTTGCACTGAACTATTTTAGAAATAGTTTTAGTAGTATATTAGGCCTTTTTGTCTTTGCACAAGTGATGCTTGCAATGCTTTATTACAGACAGATTAAATATCTTGTTGATGTTATAGAAGACTGATTGTTGAAATTTATGGGTGTGACGGCTCTGTGATGAGTTAGTCTCCTAAATCTTCAATATTCTTTCTCTAACAGGCACCTTTACGGCAGGAATTCTTCGCGTAATGTTTTTGTTATGGGTGCATATATATAATTAATCAAACTATTATTGTAAGTGTAGTTGTTTGATCATTCTAGATCACTCTCTCAGTCTCTCAAGTGTGATTAGATAAATAGTAGAGTATATCATTTGACTCTTTTACTAAACTAGTTTGTTTAACAGCAAATGTGCATTTATTTAGACTAAATTATAACGTAAAAGATGAAAAAAACTTACATTTATGATTTTTTTGATATTTTGAAGTATTTTAATATTTTATGATTTAGATTAGATATAATTTGCGGATAACTTATCCAAAACTTTATTTTAGTGAAACTTTTTATATGAGCGCGAAATATAAGAACACTTTTAAGTCAGTGATCATATTAGCTTGATGAATTGTTATTGAAGCATAAGGATTATGTTTGCATTTCAACCTTGAAATTCATTTCCTTTTGTGGATTATCTAATTTATCCACCATGTAACTAAAATGGGATAATTTCTTTTTTTTTTGCTGCTACTATTTAATTGCATAGCAGTAAGAATTTGAGCGTACACAAGTACTCTCAATTTCATAAATCTATAGTTTTATGAAATATTCAAATATAACAAGTCTTTTTTTGTACGTCGTCGTTTTGCCCTTTTTGTTACCTTCTGTTTTCCGACATTTTGACTGGCTTTCGGGGACCGATAAAAACACAAACGTTAAGTTATTCAGTTTCTCTCTACAATGGCACGGAAGTCTGAGAAATTGTTGGAGCTTTATGGTAAAATTCTTAGTTCCATTCCCAATAATTATTTTTCCGTTTTGTTTTGAACTTGTAATTTATTCGTGAAATCAAGTAGTAAGCCTATTGAAACGATCTTCTTTATAGGCTACGATTTGGTATTGGGATCAATTGCTGCATTCTACGTGTTCATGGTACCTTACACTAAGGTAGAAGAAAGTTTCAATGTCCAGGTACTACCTTTTTAGTCTCGATTCATTTACCGGTGATTTATTATTATTTAGATGAATTGGATTACTGCTATTTCTCTTTAAAATCACAAGATTGCGTAATTTTGGTTACTTTTGGTAAATTCCTTGTGTATTATAATGGTTTTAATTAGGAGGTAAACGAACAGAAGAATGTATGAAGGCTAGAAAAAAATATTTATAGTATAGTTTGAAGGCTATCTTATATCCTAGAACTGCATAGTTTGGAGGCTGTATTTTAATTCTTTTCTTCACCGTGCTTGCTGACTATGCTCCCCTATTTTGTTTTCCTTTTTCTGCTGAAAAGTGTTGTACCGTCAAGTGGTGCTAACATTTTCTCCTTCTTTGAATAGGCTATGCATGATATTTTGTACCACAGGCATCAGATAGAGAAGGTAATGATCTTCTATTTTCCTATTTTCCCCCTTTAATTTTATCACTCACACTTCTGGTGAATTTCCTATACTCATTGGGTTTTTCTTTTTTTCTTCCCTATCTTTGTTCTGCACCCTTAGTACGATCATCTGGAGTTCCCTGGAGTTGTACCTCGCACATTTGTCGGCAAGTTTTCTACTTCAGCTAAGCTTATCAAGAGATTATGGTTCTTATTTCTACCATGTGATGATTTGGCATGAATGTCCAATTTGAAATAGTTATCAAAAAAGAAAAAAAGATGGCCAACTTGAATTGTCAAATAACTGCAAAAGATTTTTAGCTTGTTGCTTGTAGATGCTCCTAATGTATTGCTAGACTAGAGATGATAAATAACACTTTAAGCTTTTAGATTGCCTAGTCGTTAAACACTTTATGTAGCCTGTTCAAGTCCTCCTATCAGTCACACACTTGTGCAGATATTGTATGTGGGTTTTCTTATGATCTAGAAGATCCCACCCCAATCCTCACCTCATGAGCTAGCTTTGGGTTGAGTTACCCAAGGTCCATTTTCTTATACATATAATTGCACATTACCTTGTCAAGAAAATAAGAAGAAAAGAACAGGTGCTGATCCTGTTATTCCTTTACTTGGATAAACTCAAGGCGCGATACATGAGGCAAAAGATTTATCTATCAGAAGGAATATGTGTAAAATACATAGAGTGTCTAGTCTTAGATGCATATTTATATTTCTAATACCATTTTAGTCAGTTAAAGCACAGTCCGGTCTTCAGGTTTATTTCCGCTCATTGTCTCCAAAATTTAACTTCTTTTTCTGCAAATTCCATCTATATTGCAGGGGCTTTTCTTGTATCTATTTTGGCATCTCCAGCTGTTCTCTTAATGAATTTGCTACACTTGCCAAAGCTGTATAGTCTCTATGCAGGTATGGTATTGTGAGGGAACATTTGTGTGGTTCGAGATTATAATTGAAGCTTGAATCTAATTTGAAGGTGTCTGGTAGTCTAAAACATGATGAGGTTTGACTCGTCGAAGCGTGATTTTTACGTATGAACTTTTGACCGCGTCTGTTGCCGTGAATGTCTTTTTCATCACTTGAAACTCAAAAACATCTCTGTTTTAACTTGGCATACATAAAAACCAGAAGAAATTTCACATTACATCCTACAATTTTTCAATAACATATTGGTGATCTCCAACTTATACTCACATTGCCTTGGTTTGGATGCCAAACGTAAAAATATGTTGCAATCTTCTGCTTTACCATTGTCTGGGATGTCACCTTTTACACAACGTAACTTACTCATAGCAATTAGCAGGTTACGAGTACAAGTTAACTGGGGTGTTGCTTTGTGGGAGGAGGTTGGTGATATAAGCTGGAACTGTGAATAAATGAACCGTAATCTGAAAAGCTGGACTTGATGCTAAAGTAATTAGCTGCTTATTGTTAAACTCAATGGTTCTCGTGTAGTCATATTTTGATACAAGTAGAAAATGTCAAGTTTAATGAATGACTTTGTTAGAGGAAGTAAGCACTAATAACCTGAGAAATGAGATCACTAATGCGTTTAAGCTAAAATGACAACAGTGAGTTGAGTTATTGCTGGTAACTTAATCTACTAATATCCAATAAATAGGCACGTGTATATTCATTTTCCCGGCATTTGATACACAATGGTCATATGATTGAACATGTTACATTATTAGTGAATAGTCTGGTGTAGAAGTTTTAAAATGGAACAGGGCTTGCACAAGTCTTGGCTACTGTAAAGTGATCTCATGTCTGCTTTCCTTTCTTGGATTCATATGAACAATGAAACACAATAAATAATTAGGATGACATGTTTTCAGTTTAAATTTACAACGTTTAGGCTGGAAAGAGACACTTTCATATGAACATTGAATGGTGTTAATTCTCTATGAGTGCTTTGTTTATTTGACCATTAATTTCTGTTTATAGTGAGCCTAAAAGCATCTGACGTGTTATTCCGTTATCTGCTCTGTGATTTTTGTAGTGACTGACTCCGAGTTTGTTTGTGTAGTACGACTGGTATTGGGTGGTATCGTTCTGTCTACGTTGCGATTTTTTCGCATTCAGGTATCCGATTGTATACAAAGAATATAGCGAATTGCTTTTCTATTGGAACTCTATCCATCAACTTTGACATGTTTTCAGATAGGTGTTGGGCTGAAGTATTTTGGTCTCTTATGAATCTTCCATTTGTTTGTGATAAGTATGAAATTTCATTAAACTGCACCAGGAAAGTGCGGAAATATCTTCAGCAAAAGGATCTTAGCTCCCCTCTAAAACTTTAGGGAATCTATGAAGTCCAGAAAAGTGTTAGCATCGTTTTCAAAAGACATGTTGCACGATAAATTCAGAGTCTCTACAGTATCTAATATGTATGTCCAGGATCCATCTGATCAAATGTAGCAATATTTTTTTTGTATTTTTTTTCCAGCATTATTTAAATTTGTTTTAAGTTATTATTCCCTTTTTTCTGTTTTATATGACACTAGCACTATCTGGGAGTCAAACAATTTTTCATACATTTTTAATGTATTTCGAACTTGGTGTCTGTGCTGGTGGAAGGTACCAGGTGGAATACATGTTGGCCTGGACATCGCTGTCATAAAAAAAAATTGTGACATAGTACTTGTGTAGTTTCAGAATGTAATTTCTTTTGACAAAGGGAATTGTGTTTTTAATTGAGAAAATTGAATGGTTTGACTCCCGTACTCCGAAACTTGCCCCTTTTTTTGAGCTGGAGAAGTAAAAGGTGCCAGCTAATGATGTGATGTTAAATTGGTTCTGCAGATCAAGAAGAAGTTTGGATCTCAAGTTGAAGCATTCTTTGTTATCCTGACAGCATCACAGTTTCATTTGCTGTTCTATTGCACCCGTCCTCTTCCAAATACACTGGCATTTTCTTTAGGTAAGTATTGGTAAATTCATATTTTTCACTACTAAAGTAGCTAACTATTTCTCCTTTCGAATTGAATGTTATCTTTCTTTTTGATCAATCCCAAATTTATGACCATACTTCCTGAAAAGAAAACTAGTAAGCTGCTGCTAGATAATAGAAGGGGCCTACTTCTACGCTTATTTATAACCTTTCCTCTTCAGTCAGTAAGGCCCATGTGTTTCTTTATTAGTATGAAAGGATCCACAAAATTAACTCAGCGCTTAACAATTGTGCAAAGTAAGACTATGCTTGGCCTCTCTGCATGAATGACTTTGGTTTTTCCAAACAGCTTAAATGTCCTGCCATTCTCTGCCCTTCATCACTTGTAGGCTGATGATGGTCTCAAGTTGGATCTGAAGATCCATTCCAAATGCACTAGTCTTGCTGGAAATAGAGAACAATCATGTTCATCAAATTATGAATGTAACAACTCTATAATTTCACAAAACCTTAAAAAAAAGTTTCTAGGTAGTATTAGATTTCCCCCTAAAGCCACAAACCTTAAAGCCTCAAACCAGAAAGGATAATTAGTGGCCCAGGAGATTTCTAATGGTAAGGCGGCAACTAAACTAAGCAGTGGCTTGCAGAGTTTATAATCGCAAGCATTGTATTACACCTTATGTAACAAGGTTCTACTTGTTCCATATTGTTTCTTGTTGATATCGTGCCTATGTTTGTGGTGTCTTGTACAAATGGATCATAATACACACTATTACTGAAACCTTAATACCTTCTACATAGTCACTTCATGCTATATGAGCATTGATTCTACTGTCACTTTACTTCATGCAATTTGCTAGTCTCAGTGAATTTGAGCATTGATTGAACACTTTGTTTTTTTCCTAGTGAATTTGGCATATGGTTATTGGTTTAAGGGGAGTCTATATGCAGCATTAAATTGCATGGTAAGTTTGCCTCACCATTTAACTATCAAATCATTTTATGTGACAGACATATTTAACAATGATTAGTATGATTTCGCTAGAAGCCATGTGTTGGCAGATCTTCATGTTAAATGATTAGTATGATTTCGCTAGAAGCCATGTGTTTGCAGATCTTCAAGTTATGTAAATGTGCCACCTTCAGTACTTTGTACTGTCATTATCTGTTTAAGTAACTTATTCATTGTCAGCTATATATTTTGGGAACAGAAAAGTAGAAAAAAGGAACTAGGAAAAACAGTGAAGTAAAGCCTCCTTCCACATTCTCTAAGTGGTGAGCTTTGTGGTATTTGGTGGGAAAACAAGCTTGCTGGAAACAATGAAAAAAGCTATTTGTTTGTTAATGCAACTTGTGAATGATCCAAAAATTGAAAAAGTAAAAATAATAAAAGAATTGAAAGATGTATTAGGCACATTTATCTGGGCTTAAAATACTTGTGGGTTATTATATAAACAATAAGTGTATTCTATTTTCTCTTTCTAGGTCTTTGTATCCCCTTTCTAGGCTCTTGTAAATATAGCAATGCTCCTGAGTGCTCTTTCTTGTGCAAGTTTCACAATTTTCTGTGTTACCTATTAAAACATCTTAGACACCTGCCAGCCAAACCTGAGGAATTGGCCAAGAATGAGCAAGGCCAGAATAATTAGACAATTGATCACGTCCAACTACACCCTAAAAAGAATAAGCTGTCGCTGCAAAATATAATTTGACTTTTGAGTCCGGGTGTCAATTCCACAGAGCAAGGAATTCTGAGTAAAATATTAAGTTTATACCTAGTTTGACTAGTCCATACGGCTGTAATGATTTAAAAGATGAGTAATTATTCTGTGTTATCAAACAATAATTAAAATTGCTAAGGCAAAAAACAAAATCAACCATAGAGAATGACTATTTGTAGTTATCACATTAACTGTCTGTTTTCTGGTTCAGGTGTTTGCAACATTAGTCTTCAGATGCGACATACTTCTGCTCATTGCTCCTTTGGGTTTGGAGCTCTTGCTGGTGAGCTGAACCGTTGTCTACTTAAGAGTCATTACTTGCTCTTTTGAGTTTTATTTTTCCTTTCTTTTTGGAGCAACACCCGAAATGGCTGGTTGGATAGAGGAATGGGATCATCACCTGAACTTAATCTTGATAGGAAGGAATCTTATCATTTGAGCTCATGTGAGTGATGCATAATGTCATATGTATTGTTATTGTCTGCTCAAATTAGTTTCCACAGGACCTGGATTTTTCCTAAGAAGAATTGTTTCACTTTATAGGAATCTTGACTGCTTTACTTCTTCTGCCAACCCCTATATCGTCAAAGCCCTATCTGACCTTGAAAACTAGCGCACAACATTGAGTTCTATTCGAATGTTGTTAAAACGCTAACTGTTAAATAAATAATTACGACTTTAGAGCACAAGTCAAGCTCATGATAGGCGAGAAATCACGCGCACATGGTTTAGCGGTTTGCTTCTCTTGTCAATTTAATCTCAAATATTTTTGCAATACTTCTAAATATTTCGGTCTCAATTGCTGGCAAAGCTTTCCTACTCTTTGATACTGATCCCTGCTTTTATTAGTCTTTTTCATCTCCTGCATTGAGAATTTTTGTATAAAGACTTATTTGTCCACTTACACCGAGAATATGACGTTTATTTCTTATTATAGAGTTGCATGCACTTGATGCATTCACGTCACACCTGATTGCTTTGACAATTGTTCGTATGGGTGAAAGGTACAAACTCAAATGAACTTTGGATGACCAAAAAGAAAGAAAGAAAAGATATCCAGTGGCGAGTACTGCATAATGAAGTGGATAGATTCTTTCAGAATAAATTTCTTTGTGGAATTTGTTTCGTGACATTGTTTTGTAATTTTTGATAACCTTATGAGGTGTATGCTTATGCAGCTTATTCTGCTTAATATGGATATTTATTTCTTATGTGTAGACTAAATCGGTTTCTTTCTGGAAAGCACTGACATCCTGCTTAGCTGCTGCTTTCCTCTCTATAGGTTCGTAAACTACAATATTTAAGGAATATCAGTTATTTGGTGAAGTAACTTGTGTAATTACCAAGTTTATCTGCTATATACTTTATCAGGAAAAAAGTCTTTTTTTGAAATACGGATGTCATGTTATCTGAAAGTTTGAAACAATAATTTGTCTATATTACAGGCCTTACTGTTCTTGTTGATTCAGTCATGTGGAGAAGGTTGTTGTGGCCTGAGCTAGAAGTTTTCTGGTTCAACTCTGTTTTGAACCGCAGTTCTGAATGGGGTGTATCCTGCATTGGTAAATGTAATTAAGCATTTAGTTTCTATGTATTTCCAAGGTGTTCTACTGGATAACCCATGGTCTTAGTATCTGTCGGCACAAATATGCGTTTTTTCCCCTTCCCAGTAAAGGAGGTCTTGATATAAAGCTTTGCCTGTTCTGGCTAAAGGTTTCTGTGTGCATTTCCTGTGAATTCCGTGATTTGCCTTTTTATTTTATATTATTCTGATAGATTTGATTTTATTCCTGAAGCTTTTATTTGTGGGCAGCCTTTTTTGTTTGATAGATTATGCCATTGATGTTAACTTTTGAGCAGAACTCTTTTAACTAGACTTTTTGTTACCAAAGGTTTCCATATCTTTTGGTGTTCCTTAATAAATGTGAACAGACACATCCTTTCCACTGGTATTTCACATCAGCGCTTCCCCGCTCACTGCTTGCAGCATACCCACTTTTTTTGGTATGTATGTTTTTCATGTAACAATTTCAGCTTATGCATGCCAGTTATAAAAATGGTGGGATTTGTCAGGACCACCATTCTATAAATCGTCAAAGAGAAAGCCAGAGGTATCTGAGAAGCAGCAATTGAGGCCTAAATCCCCTTAAGAATGCAATGATAAAGTTAGCCCCATTAAATGAAGTTCGAGGTAGTCATAGCTCAATAGTTCCTGGAACTTTTGAGTAAAAAGCAGTCTGAAGAGAACCTTTTTTATTCGTCCTCAGAGATGTTTAGCATGTAAGGATAGCCACAAATATAGGGAAATGACCTCTTGCTTCATGTAACAGCAACAGGAAGGTAGCCATCGTGCTGTTAAATTTCTAGGCAGTGCTAACTGCTAACTGCAAACTGTGCATACCATTAATATTTTGGAAGCAGTAATGCTACTTTGCTATTCTAGGACTGAGGTATCAATTATTTCACTTGGTCCGATTGATTCTTTTCTTGAATTTGATCTTACTTTTTTCCAGTTTGGGGTTTTACTGGACAGAAGGGTTTTCTTCTACATCCTTCCAGTTCTCTCATTTGTTCTACTGTACTCGAAGCTTCCGCACAAGGTATAGCTTAGTAGCTCTGTGTTTGAGTTGTATAGTTGATGTTAACATTGTGGTAATTTGTTCATTTGATAATCGTCAATGCTGCAGGAGCTCCGCTTCGTAATTAGTTCCATTCCCATCTTCAACTTCGCAGCAGCTGTTGCAGCTAGCAGAGTGTATGTTGTTTCTTATGCTTAGCATGATCTCACTTTAATTTTTACTGAGTTCCAAAAGACATTTTTATACGAGTATATACATGTGTAGTCGTTCTCTTTAGAGTAGCATATGGCCGGTCCTGTGTGAATCTTATTTCAACCATAAATGATTGGCATTATAAAATATTGAAGAGTGGTTGGTTGCGCCTTCAGAACTTTGGACTTCGTCCTACATCTAGCATTTCCTAGTTGCACTCTGAAGTGGAGATCTAGGATTTACTTAAGCAATCAGTCAACCTGTATTTGCCACCATTGTGTCATTGATGTTAGCTAACATGTATTGTTGACAAAATCTAGGGAAGTCTTTCTCATGGTGCTTCAAGTCTTTGCCTGAACTTTTAGTATGCTGTTGTATCAGAAGAAGTTTTCTTTTCGAATCTCACCAATATTGCATAAGGTTTTTATTATTATTTGTGTAGATCGTATTCTGTTGCATTATCTCAAGTCTCAACTTTATGCAGGTATAATAACCGGAAAAAGAGATTCTGGAAGTTTCTGTACATTACTATGCTGGGATTAATGCTTGGCAGGTATGATGGGGATGGACTTGCTCGTACTGCAGATTTGATTATTTGGGTGTATTCTGACACATTTTTTACTTTTTAGTCTAGCCTGCACGGCAGTTTTTTTCATGGCATCATATGAAAACTATCCTAGTGGTTATGCTCTAAAACCTCTGCATAGGATAGGTGAGCGCTCTCTCTATGTTTTATTCACATTCTTTTGAGATTGACATGAGCCATGGACTGCTTGGTCCTCTTATACTTATGAGGTTCAAACCAATAAAAATCACAAAATAATGTCCTGTTTTTTCCTCTTCCTTTTCATTTGTTTAACTACATTTTTTATTAGGAAAAAAAAAAGGAAAAGAGTGGAAGTGGTAGTCCCTGAAAGTGCCCGGTACCTTAGTGTTGGGGACAAGTAAGATAGCAATGTACAATATAAAGGTACTCAATTTAAAATGGATTCACATGATTATAAACGCTCATGGTGTTCTTGAGGATTGAAGAAATGTGGTCCTTTTTTAATGCAAAAAAGCTGTTTCTTTACTGGGTTCTTTTCCTAACAGCCTTTAAATCTGAACAAGAGATCTTGGTCTTGCATAATTAATCTGGAGGCGCTAACTTTATAGTAATTTTGTAGTTCTCAAGCAGTTAATTGGAGCTCTGTTAATAGCTGGGTTATATTTTTAACTTTCCAGTGATCCTGCAATGCTGATCTATTATGTACCTCTATTAGTCACTACTCCCTCGGTTTCAATTTATATGACACATTTTCCTTTTTAGTACGTTTCAAAAAGACACATTTTAAATTTGGAAACAATTTAAATTTACACTTTCCGTTTTACCTATTTTATCCTTAATGAGAAGCTTTTATAGCCACATAAATGTTATGGCCCCATAAAGCTTTTATCCTTTAAGCTTTTAGGACCATAAGTTTCTTTTTTTCTCCTTAAACTCCCTGCTGAGTCAATCTATGTCACATAAATTGAAACGGAGGGAGTATAACTTATTAGTTCTCTCATTCGTTTTACTTTATGATTTTCTCCTAACTTTTATGTTTTTCTTGCTTACAATCTCGAGTTGAATCTTCACCTAGGTGGTATAACAAAGAACTCGGATGAACTCTGGGTTCATATTGACACTTTCTCAGCGATGAATGGAATATCCCGATTTTGTGAAGATAATTATCCATGGAGGTATGCTTTATCATCTCGATGCAATTCACTTAGTGGTCTTTCCTGGGAGGAGATCTCATTTGAAGAAATCGTTTGCAGGATCTCCTTTCCCAAAACTGTGTACTAATGCATATTTGTATCTGTTGAAAACTCGAGAAAAGACACTTAATTTCTTACTAGAAAAGCTACTCCAGATAGCTGTCTGAAAGTCCTTTGAGTACCTGGGCTTTCTGAAAAATCCAATCTTTTGAAAATGCTTCCCTAGACTAAACCATAAGTTTTATCCCTTTTGATTAGAACTAAAAAGAAGCAAAAATTGGAACATTTTTACCAAAGAAAAATTATTGAATTTAGGAATTGGATGATCTGCTTCACTGATACTCCTTCCGTCCCAATTTATGGACATTCTTTCCTTTTTAGTCGGTTCCTAAAAGAATGATACCTTTCTATATTTAGTAAATAACTTAACTTTAAACTTCTCGTTTTACCCTTAATGTAATGATTTATAGCCACATAATTTTTATGGCTTGTTTTAGACCACAAGTTTCAAAAGTCTTTTTTTCATTCTTAAACTCCGTGCCCAGTCAAACACCATCCATAAATTGCGACAGGGAGAGAGTACGGCATTTGATTAGTAATTGAGAAAATATAGATTTTTGGTTTGCTTAACTGAAGTAATAGCATTTGCAAGGATTATGGCTGATTGATACTTTTAACCTTCAACAACTGCGCATCTTTCAAAGTTTATGTTATTGTTTCTCTTTTTTTCCTTCCAATTTCATTTAGCTTCAAGATTGCTATGTTTTTGGGTTCAGGTACTCTAAAGAAGAAAATATTTATCTGGAAGACTTTCAGATGAGAAATTTCACATATCTTCTGAAGTGAGTTCTTTGCAATTTATTTATCTTAATGGCTGTGATAATTCTTGAAATAGATTGCAAGACAGTGTTTTGGGGAACAAAAGAAACATTTCCAGTTTTCTCTATATCTTAGAGGCTAAGCCCTTATGATCAGTCGTTAGTGGTTTGTTGGCTGATGCATGTAGCTTCTAAGTTAATGAGTTGAAGTGGTATTCTGAGTCTAAATAAAGACAATGTAGAGAGTGTGAAAGAGTGAGGTGATTGTTGGGAATTAGAGCTTGATTTGATCATCGGGTAGCTTGAGCGCTTTGGTCTTCAGACTCCCCAAACACTTCCGCTGCAAGTTCTATATAGCTGTCATCTTTCTTTGATTGCAGAGCTGAAGTTATTTCCAAGTATGCTTGGTATATTTCAGTGTCATCTGACGGAAGATACTTTTGCTTTCAGTGACACCACTGCCCCTCCTCCCCGTTATAGGATCCTCATTAACCCATGCATGATTTGCAAAACTAGGGATTAGTTCTAAATGAGCAATGATGGACCTTAGCATGACCCAAATGGATCACTGTACTTACCTTGGAAAAGAAGCACATATTTGGTGGTCTTTATCTCTGGAAATATGGTGATTAAGCTTCACATACCAAAAGAATAACTCTCGATAAAGGATGACATTGAATTTACAGAACATGATATGATGAGTTCGTTAAAATTTTGAATTGACTTTGTAAATGAGTTGATTATCACCTTGCCAAGGATGACGCTTTATTTTTTTTTCCGGTGCCTCCTTGAGAAATGTTGATATCTATAATGGAGAGGCATTGCTTGTGTGACATTCCGTATTTTCCATCCTGGGACCAGACTCTTAAAAAATCTATCAGACAAACAAATTTGCATCTGAATTAATTGACGTCTCTTTTATGATGCGTAGATGCTTTAAGGGGCATGGATCCCTGAAGTGTAAGGAGGCTATTGCATTATTGTTGTTAAACTAATAGAGTTGGTGTTACTGATGAAAACTAGGTCTGTTACTCTAGTATTAATTAGGAATTTATTTTTAAAGCCTTTCATGACACCCAAGAAAGCTGCTTTACAATTATATAAATTTATCTCTTAAAATGTTTGTCTTGACCATATCTAGTTCGGGGGTTTCGAAATACATGGACCTATATTGCCTCTACATACCTTTGAGCTGTCAATGGGTTTGAATGACTTGACAATATGGATTCAAAGGCTTGTTTTGAGCCTTTCAATATTCTCGTGATTGGTTTTTGGCTGTAAAAACATAAGAATTTTACTCTATGCCAATTGCTGAATCAGAATAGTAGCTGTACCTCGTGTCTTCACATTTCTTTCTATTCTCTTCAGCTTTAAAGGCTTAGCTTTTAAGCACAATCAAGCCTCGTTCTTCACTGATAGCGTTTTAATTAAATGGATTTTACTTATAGTAAGTACATCAGCCTCATCCCTGCCAATCCTGCTGTTACAGTGAGAATTTTTATATCAAAGGATTCAAATGTCTGATGAGCGTGGATGGTTTTTCTCGGCTTCATGTACGAATTGGTTTTCCTTCAATATCACTGGTAAGGATATCTTAGACGATGTCAAATGATAATTGTAATGTTCTGGGAAGCATCCTTCTTACCTTAACCTGTTTGCATCATGTAGGTAAAGGGACCGAAGGTGTTTATTCATGGTAACATAAGAAACACGGATATCACAAATAGAAGCTGGCCAGGATGCCCGGTTATTCCCTGAAAGCATCCAGTAGTGGGTCAGAAAATTTTGATGAGGCATAATATCTAGTCTTATCACGATTCCTTTTTGCAAAAACTGAATGGAGAACGAAGGGTCAGACATCAGCCGTGCTCGTTACATGTTATGTAATGAAGCTGGAAATTTCAGCTGGTTGCTGACATTGGATCATCTTTGCAGAAAGGTGTGTTTCTTCTGGGTGGTCACAACAAAATAGTTGACATGTTCAAAGCTTCAGTATATCTTTTTGAGAAAACTTGGGACGTGGATGTAAAATGTGTTGTCTCTCTGGGAGAAAGTCCAAATTTTCTTATGGCACTCTTTCATTGAAATCCAACATAGAGTTCAAACACTGTATATTCTTGTCACATTTTGCCACTATATGTGTCACTACTCTGGTATCAACCAACCTACTAAACGGGAGAGAAAATTAAAATTTGTTCTTTGTTTCTACAAGAACTTTGAAATCCCCCCCCCCCCCCAACCCACCCCAAAAAGCCTTATTTTTCCTTGACATCTGACGGAGCTCAAACTTGAGGGTAGTTCTAAACCATAATCAAAGGTCAAGTCATGTGATGTGTGTATACCTAATAAGTGATGGTTTTATTGAATGGCCTTGATACAAGGGGTCAAAACAGGTTCAGTCATAGTGGTGACAAATAGTATTATTGCCAACTCAATTTTGCCATGTGTGTAGTACGTACCAATGGGATAAAAGTCATGATATATGACCAGGTCCAAGACTAATTATTCTCGTATTTGATTTTCCAAAGTCTATGCTTAAGTCAGAGAAGAAAATTCATAGTATTGACTTGGACAATGGCTCGTTTTTACCTTATATAATCAAGACTCTTAATCTCCATACTCTCACTCACACATTCATTTCACCAATGGAAAGTTATGGTCCAGTGCAAAGGTCATCAGCCACTTCTGCAAATCCTCCTTCCGAAACCAAACCTTATGAATCAAAAGAAAGCTCGAATCTTGAAAAAAACCAACCATTTTCCTTCCAAATTACATGTCCATTTAGTATCCCTTCCACTCCTGAATCAGCTGCAGCCCGAATTATAAGAAACTTAGGCAAATTCGGGCTCTACTATGCTGAATTTGTGTGGATAGTTCTTTTCATCGCGCTTATTCCTGAACGTAAGGTTTCATTAGTCTATTTAGTTGCCATGAAGGAAGTGACAATCTTGTACTTGTTATTGCTTCGAGCAGTGGCTAATACAGTTCTGTTTCGTTGGCTTTTCGTGTTCGATACTAAGCCTATTGTTCTGCCACTTCTAGCCATTGGGACATCCCTTGCTCTAATTCTTACTGATGCTGGAATCCATCTTTTGATCACTTTGGCTGCAGCTCTGCCTATCGTTTTGGCTCATTCAGTTCTGTGGATAGCTGAGGATTATGGTCTAAATGAGGAGATTACTCAAGAATCTGTACCCCTTATCTGTACTGTGTAAAATAAGGCTAGTTTGCTGATGATTTTCTGAAATAAAGCCAAGGATGTTGTCATGTTGAGTTTGTGAAATTTTTCCCCCCCTTACCATATAGGGAAGATTGGTGCTACATGATAGTTGAAGTTTTTCTTTTGGTCCTTTTAAATGTTGTATTTCTGTTTTGATATATGTTCCAGAAATTGTATGCTACAAACTACAGTCCAGGGGTTCAATCAAATGATGAATGTTGAAAAGAAGCATTTGGAAAAAAGATATTGTGAAACGTAAACACGTTTTGTTGTGTAATTAATCATCTTTGCTAGAGAAATAGTTGCGTTTCTAGGTCTAGCTTGGACTTAGTCGTCTTCTTGTTGTTTGTCTCATTATACTTCTTTATCAAAAGAAGTAGAAGAAGAATGTTGATGCTAATATCCTTACAAATAAAATTGAAGAATTCAGATACATGCGAATTTTTCTAAGATTTTCCTAAATAAAGGTGAAGATCTTCTTTAACTCTTAACTACATCTTAAAACAAAAAGATTTACTATCTAATCTATAAAGGTAGTCACCAACCAGATCCTATCTCCTTCCAGGAACTTGATAAAGTTGTAATTTATGAGCATTAAAGTTGATATTTTTACAGTTTAATAAAAATTCAGAGATGAATATTAGGATTCTATTAGTTTTACGAATTTATAAGGTAATTACAACTAACTTTATATATGTAATTTAATCATTAACATAAAATAAATAATAAGTAAATATGATGACAAGATTTTTACACAATTAGTGAACAAAACCTAAATTCAGTTAAGTTATATGCATTTTGTTTACCTGTAAAACGGTACAATTGAAAGCGAACTGATTTGATCCAAAACGATAAATAAATAAGATTAAAAATAAGACTTAGCGTTAAAACCAAAGGAAATGACAAGCCTAGCTCCGGGAGTGATGCTTCTAAGAACAGAAATAAGAGCTATATAAAATAGAAAGTAATGTTGTATTATTTAGCTTGAGAATAAAATATAGCATAAGTTTTGCCAGAGATTTTCGTGTCCTTCCAATGGTTGTTGAAACCACTATTTATAGATATGCCTAAGAAACAAGATCCTAGGATCAAGCCCCTCTTAAATGACAATAAATGGGCCCATTGATAAACATGTAACGGTAGGCCATGAATGCCAAAATTCTCTGCGACGACTACCTATTTCATATTATAGAATATTCCTCATTAAATGCCATCTAGTGACAACCATTCGACCTGCTCAACATTGGTTATGCTCCCTTTGGGACTTATCCGATGTTAGCTGCAGCTGTTGCTCCCGGTCTTAATTCTTACTTGATTTATCTTCCGCATGTCTCCGGTTTCACATATCACTCTATCATTCGATCATTCAATATAAACTGATTTTACCCTATACAGATAGCCCCCCTGCTTTTTGGTGGCACGTCTTTGTGTCATCGGGATTGGTGAAGATTCCTTTCTTGGCGGAAAATTTTCTGAAGCCTTTTGAGTAATCTCTGACGCTTGATAAAACGTATGTCATCTAGCGTTTAATATCCCGAACAGTGTTGCCCCACGGTTAAGCAATATTTTCGCCGATTTTCGAGGTAATCATAACCATGATTTTTGCCATCTATATCTTTACTTATAATCATCATCTTATCTCTTTCACTTCCAAATCCCTCATAAGTTCATTACCTTCTTTGATCTCAATCTTTTTCTGCTTTCATCTCTTTATGACTTTCTTCAAAACTCAGTCATATTCCAGCTATTATGGCTTCTTTTACTGATTTTTTTTGAATACTCTGGTCTTCTCTTTGATGGAGGCCCAAAGAGAAGCATGGATAAGGAGGTTGATGTTAATGTTGACCCCCTACAGTATGCACCATCACACCTAAACACTTGAGCACTATTAATAATTTCCAAGAGAAGTTCCCTTCTGCAAATCCTCGAACTTGGGCTATTAGCAGGTATCCCTCTTCTATTACCCCGTCGAGTATTGTGAAGGAGGATTGTAACTGCCATGACCTAAACATCATTACCATTGACCTGGTAGAGCGGGTTACCTTTACCAAGAATTTTTTATGCATATCTATACGTACCCCTTCACTTTGGGTCCGTTTTCTTTGAGTGGGGGACTTGACCCCGTGATCTTGGAGTTATGCCACCGGTACCAGGTCTGGTTGGAACAAGTAAGACCTTCTATGTGGCGAACGATGGCTTGTCTACGCCAGCTGTGCACGGAGACGGGAAAACCCCTAACCCTGGCGCATATTATGAACCTCTACTCCCCCAAAATCTTTCATGGGGGAGTTATAAATTTTAGCAAGTGCGTACACCATGCTCTGCTTACCAGCATGGATGATGACAATGATCGTGGGTGGATAGAGCGGTTTCTCGTTATTGCTACCAGGGATATCATCCCGGCCACAACTCTATCTTTTCCCAAATCATGGATTCATTCACGTAAGTTTGTAATCTATCTTTTTCCCCGTAAAAAGACGGTTTCCTGTCATTCCTAACCTTTTTATTTCCAATATTTCAGCCACTCGGTGGACACTACCAAGGATTGAAGGCCTGAACTAATGGATTTAGAAGATTCTAGATATTATTACGCTAGAGACCCGTCAACAGAAGAAGATGGCCCCTAAATACGGATGGAAGGCCAAGAACCGCGGTGTTACATCTCGTGTTTTCGTACGTTAGAAGTTTCATCCTCAGTTGATCGATGTAGACTCGGGGATGAGATTATCTTGAGGTTAACGTATTTATGCTATTTATAATAAGCGATAAGTAAGTGTTATGAAGGATAAAGGGTACACGAATTAAAGGAAACGAGTTTCGTTAAAATTGGCCAATTTGACAAAAAATACGGGTCGAGCGATAATACCCGATAATTATAAACTAGTACATGCAAGGTACCATATGACCACGGTAGTATAATGTATAAAGTATATTAAAAATAAGTAGAATTTTAAGAAATTTTTGGTAATTTTTAAATTATACGGGTAATTGGTTAATTACCAGATAACGGGACATTACCCAATTAAGTAATAAGTGGATAATTTTTTTTTATAAATTATCCCCCAAACACGTGGCAAGAAGCCACCATGTCAAGAAGTGACTAAGTAGTCATTTATGCCTAGGTGGCGACCTAGGCATAAAAGAGCATGGATGACTATCCTAAATTGTCTTGTCACAATCCAATATGAATTAAAATTCGAAGGAACCAAAAGCGTACTCCTCTCAAAATTCCAATTCATTTCATTTGAAGGCTTTGCAACAGACGTTGCTTTCTGAATCTCAAAATTCCAATTCATTTCATTTGAAGGCTTTGCAACAGACGTTGCTTTCAGAATCTCAAAATTCCAATTCATTTATTTTGAAGGTTCTACAATAGAACATTGCTTTCTGAATTTCAAAACAGTAGTAGTGAGGCTTCTTCTATCAAATTCAACGAGAATTATTATTAGAAGCTTAACAACGTAAAATTTTTTGCAATTCTAAAGGAGTACGGTGCAATCTTTTCCAAAAATATCATACGGATTTTCCCTACTCCAAGTATGTGAAGGCCCTCCCTTCTTTCTTTTGGCATGATACAAACTATACTGAAGAAACGAGCAAACGTACAGTTTCCATAAATTACTCTATTCATAGAAATACTCGGGGTGTCTATATTCTTAATTCCCCATGTGAATTTTTATTATCTTCTGTTCATGGGTCTCAGAGTAATACACAGTTGGAAAAGTTTATCTGGAAGGAATATTGAGATTTTTACATATTTTAATGCATTTCACCCATTCATACATGTGCATTGACCCATGACTAGATGGAGTTATATACGCGTATATATGTAAATATATGTATATGGGATATGGGAAAAGGTTACGGCGTTATATACGCACCACCACCTGATCAGCTGGTATATGTTGATGATGTTGCCCACAGTGGCCGAGACGATATGATGGGATACCCTTAGTGGCTTGATGATATAATGTACACCCATACTTATGCATGGCATGACATTTATACGCACGTACATGACATTATAAGTGTTTTAGAATTTAGAAAGTTATTCAGATTTAAAAACGTGTTTCTATATTCCATGTTTCATCTATGTCTTTTATGTACTAATTTTCATGCCTTACATATTCAGTACATTTTTCGTACTGACGCCCTATTTCACGGGGCCTGCGTTTTATGCTCGCATGTGCAGGTAGGCAAGTTGACGGTCCCCCTTCTTAGGATCCTTGATCAGCGTGTGTTGGCGTGCTCCACTTGATCCAGAGCTGCTTTTGATTTTGGTACGATACGTTTTTATATATATATAGGAATGACGTAACTCAGTCCCGTCTTTGTACAGTTGTGTTTCCATTAGAGGCCTGTAGACAATATGTCTAGTTGGGTTGTATGTGGCCTTGTCGGCTTTCAGTTATTAGATGTATAGTTGTCTATTGCAGCCTTGTCGGCTTTCAGTTATTAGATGTATAGTTGTCTATTGCAGCCTTGCCGGCTCGTCCACTGTATTCTGCATATATACGTACATATGCCTTGTTGTAAAGTTTCCTTCATGTATGTTATCTTCGTAATTCAACAGATATTATACAGGTTCATACCCTAGACGCATGCTTAGGGGTGTTTGACAGGTAGGACTCAAGCACCCGTCGCGACCCATCGGTTTGGGTCGTGACATACGGTATGCTGATTCTTTCTACTTTCCGCCTTTGTATGTACATAAGAAAACTTAGTAACCATATCTTTTTGTTTGATTCACGACTCCCGCAGGGTTGTGTCATGTGCCTCGAAGTTGCAGTTTTGGCCGATCCAGCATATGCTGATCCCTTGTTGCAAGAGGCTCTGAGATAATAGATAATGCCAATTCTCGCTTTCCGATCCCTTTTGCTGTTACTGGTCCTGTGAGGTAGGAAATCGGCCTTCTTCTGCCTTTGGTTGGTGAGCAACCAATAATCAGCACTGCCCCTATCGCAGCTACTTGTCAGCCTAAAACACCATCAACTTCATTCCCCTCCACACCAGTCGCGCCTTTATCACCAACAATAGCTACATCTCCTCCACCAGCCATCAATGTCCGAGAAGAAGCTGCTTCTCCTCCTTAGTCTTTCGATCACGGGAATTTGGGGCACAATTATTCACCCTCTTCTCCGGATCCCCGAGGAAGGTGGAGCGTTATTCTCTCAATTTTGAAGGAGTGCCATCTTCTGTCTAGGCCAGTGGAGCTTGACGATTACCTGAAGTCACTGGCTTCAGAGAAAGATAAGAAGAAGATACATTCCCTTTCTAGGGAGTGTATGTTGAACAACTCCATGCACAATGCAGCAGCAATACCACACTTGTTCTCCTACTAATATTTTTTGTTGATCTGTTATACTGGGGTTTTCTAACTTTGATATACATTTAGCAGGCAACTTCCTTACTTCCGAGGGCCTTCAGAGACTGATCCTCGCTAAAGAAGGACTTATGTCCGAGAGGGATCAACTATTTTCCAAGAGTAACCAAAGAGATTGATCCTCGATAAAGAGGGAATTATGTCCGAGCGGGATCAGGTGTCGTCCGAGAGGAACCAAATTGTTGCTCGCCTCCCGGTGCTGGAAGCAAAAGTTGTTGAGGCGAGTGAACTAGAGGTTCGGCTGCAGTAAAGCGAGCAAGAAGTGATGGCCTTAGCCAAGAACCCACTCAGCTAAATGTACAGTTTCAAGAGGCTAAAGCTAAATGGGTTGAGGTCCAAGATGTTATGCTACTGCTGCCGAGCGCGAGTCTGCCTCCATTGAATGAGTGAATAATTTGGAGGCAGCCTTGAATTCCAAAGTCGAAAAGGTTGCTGCTACTGAGGAAAAACTGTCCTGGGTGGAAGAGAGGTATAAGAAGATCATGGAGAAAAATCGGGTTCACATGTCTACAATCTGTGATCTTGTATTTATCCTTGGCCCACAAGATCCGTGCGAGATGGCCTTTTAGCTGAGGTTGACAGACTCAAGGTAAAGCTCCAACACCAAGGGGATTCTCTCATCTTTGAAAAGACATACTCTATGTATCATATGTAGAGGAAAACCTTGGAGGAGGCCAAAGCAGTCATCATTGATATCGTTGATGAAATCACCAAGGCCCGAGCGTTGGAGTTAACTGCTCAAGAACGTCTCTCGGCTCAGGATGATGCAACTGATTCTTCTAGTACCGGCTCCAAATATTCAGGAATCGAGGAGAAACTTGAAGAAAATATTGATGAAGGCCAAGATCCTGCACCGACGCTAGATCCGCCCACTTCTCCCTGGGGGTGCGTAGATGCCTCTCTCCACCGAGTTTTGATGGCGATGAAGTTGACACTTTTTTCTCTTTTCTTTGTTATTTTCCTTTGTCTTTTGTACAATGTTGATAAATAAAGAAGACCTTTATTTAAATAATGCACAAAGTTTATTCTTTTTGCGTTGAATTAGATAAGGCTTCAGATGTATTTTTGTCTGATAGCTTTTGGGTTCTGGGCATAAATTCTTCTGGAACCAACCCTTTACTATGAGGGTTTCATAAGAGAGGGCCCTCTTATGTTTACGGTGCTCTTGAAGAGGATGTCTCCTGTTAATTCTGACACAAGCATTTGAAGTTTTTTATTAACTTTCAAATGATAAAATAAATTTCATCGTTTGGACAAGAAGCACGATAAAAATAAAATAAATTTATTTTATTCCTTATATCTTTAAAAGTATATAAGCATTTGTTTGCTTAAAAAAGAAATTAACAATACATGTGGCTTACTTGTACAACTTGTTTGTGCGGGGCTGGCTGTGTAGTCCCCGGTCTCGATGAGACATTATTGTTCCCAGGTATTGTAGTTTCGATTTTTGTGGCAATCACGTTGCCGTATTCTCATATTATTCCCTCCAGTATTCAGTGCGAAGTATGCGAATTGGAATACTAAAAGTCTTGCTCCGTTGAGAAAAATACTTGTGAATGGTTGAATAATCTTTAGTTCAATGGCAAGCTTTGCTTCCCATTAGGGACTTTGCCATCGAGCCAAAGATTATCTAACCATCACATAGTGGCTTATCATATTGATGTCTTGTCATTTAAAGGTCTTAACTTTGTTGATGAGGCTCCCGTCGTAGTTTGCTTTTCGTTGTTGTCCTGTTAAAAACTTTCTAGAAAAACCCGATTGGGACAAAAACCGATCGAAGGAAAAAAGAGTAGAGCACATACTTTCGGTACATGTAGGATCTATCAGTAATAATACCATTTGAGATGAGTCATGTTCTAGCTGCTAGGAAATTTGACTCCATCTTGATTCTCCAGCTTGTATGATCCTTTACTGGTGATAGCTGAAACCTGACAGAGGTTGTCCTACATCGAACCCAGCTTCCCAGCGTTGATTTTTTGAGTGTTCTAACTCACTTTTCTCAAAACCATGTCTCCTACTTTAAAGTAGCAGAGATTAGCCCTCCGGTTATAATATCATTCCATCCTTTATTTGAGCCACCATCCTCACATGTGCTAAGTCCCTACGCTCATCGAGCAATTCCAGCATTACCAGCAAAGCCTTATTATTTGCTTCTTCAATTGCTCGGAAGAACCGTAAAGTTGGTTCTCCTACTTCCACTAGGGTCAGAGCTTCTGCATCGTATACGAGAGAGAAATGTGTCATTCCCGTGCTTCATTTTGTCATTGTTCGGTAACTCTTCGGATCGCTTTCCTTTAGCTACTTCTAACCTCTTTTTGTGGTTTTAAATAGTTACTTTATTGGTTGATTTTTCCTACCCATTAGCGCTCGGATGGTATGGTGAGGATGTAAACTGTGGTCCATTTCACAGGCAATCTCCTTTGGTATTCTAAACCGGCAAATTTTGTTTTACCATAGGAAGTCGACCACTTCACGCTCACCAATATTTTGGTAAGGACATGCTTCAACCCATTTAGTTAAGTAATCAGTTAAAATTAAAAGGAATCATACTTTTTCAGGACCCAGTGGCAGTGACCCAACTATATCCACCCCCCATTTGATGAATGGCCATAGGGATAGTACCTAATGTAAGAGTTCTGCTGGTTGGTGCACTAATTATGCATGACGCTGATATTTGTCGCATTTTTGAATGAACGCTTTTGCGTCCTGTTCCATTTGGGCAGTAGTATCCTGCCCTTACCATCTTTAGTACCAACGAGTCAGTAGCGGAATGGTTCTCGCAAATTTCTTCATAGACCTTTCTCATCATGTATCCTGCTTCTAGGGCTCTTAAACATCGGGCTAATGGGCCTTGGAATGATCTCCTATATAACTGTCCACCTAAGAGGTTATAGCGAGCTGCTTTAGTACATAGTACCCGGGATGCCTTCGGGTCTTCGAGCAGTTTGCCATGCTGAAGATAGTTTATGAACTCATTCCTACAGTCCCATAATAGGTTGGTCGTATTTACTTCGCAATTGTCGTCCACATCTAGTACCGAATGGAAAGTTGACCGACAATACCATAGTCAGTTCCTTTCATCTCCGTGTATGACCCTAAATTGGCCAATGCATTCACTTCTACATTCTCTTCTCTTGGGATGTGTGTGATCGACTACTCCCTAAATCAAGCAAAAAAAGTTTGAACTTTAATCACATGTTGTTGCATGTGTTCCTCCTTTGTGTCAAAAATCCCATATACTTGGTTTACTACCAGTTGGGAATCACATTTAGTCTCTATGATCTTAGAGCTAAGTCATCGGGCCAGTTCGAGTCCTACAGTCAAAGCCTCATACTCGGCTTAATTGTTAGTTAAAGGAACAATTTTTATGGCATGCCTTAAAGTTTCCCCCGAAAACGTGATTAGGACCACCTCGAGCTCGAACCCTTTCACATTGGAAGCTACGTCCGTGAACAATGACCAAACTTCTAATGTCATTTCTGACACCGTCACCGCTTTTTTAGCAACTAGGGGTAATAACCCCGAACTGAAATTAGCCACAAAGTCGATCAAAACTTGTGATTAATCGCAGTCCTAAACTTATATTCAATATCAAACTCACTAATTTTAATTGCCCATTTAGCCAACCGTCCTGACATCTCAGGCTAATGAAGAACATTCCACAAAGGGAAGGTTGTCACAACGACTATCGCGTGGCAATGCAAATAAGGCCAAACATTTCGAGAAGCAACTACAAGAGCTAAGGCCAGCTTTTAGAGGTTCGGATAACGAGTCCCGCTCCTAAGTTGATTTTGCTAACATAATATATAGAAAATTGCGTACCTTCGTCCTACTGAACTAGAACAACACTTACCGTTATCTCTAAGACTGCTAAGTATATTAACAGTTGTTCACCTTCCCCGATTTTGATAGTAACGGGGGACTTGATGTCACGCCTCAACCTCGGGAGGCGCGATCGGCGCTCAATCGAGTGAACCCAACTGAGCAAGCCTTTTCAACACTTTCTACCCAACTCACTACGACCACGAAAACCATGCTTCCATTTATTTAAATAGTAGGTTAGGCGTACATATAACATTGCTAATTCATTTCATATTACCACATTTAAACCATAGTTAAGTTCCCAAGATTTCATACAGATACAGTTAGAAGAACTAGGGTTTAGAATTACAACATAGTTCATTGACCCGACCATTACCCCTACATAACCCACACAAATATCTACGGACCCTCTAAGGATACAAAAGACAGTTATGATAACGTCGGCAACCTGGCTATACCGCAAAAGTGGAAATTTTATAACAAAAGGTGTACATCATAACCCCTGAAGGAAAGGGGCTCACCAAGACTTCTAAGAGGAGGATACTCCGCTACCTGCGATTGACACAGTCTGCTATAGAACCACCTACATTCATTCAAAAATGTAGCGCCCCTGGCAAAAGGGACGTTAGTACCATGGAATAGTACTGGTATGTATAACTAAACACCATCTCATTAGAAAGAACGATCATACAAGAACAAGGAATTCACAAGTTCAATCAAATAAAAGAATCATATAATTGTCACATAGTTTCCATAGCTTTAGGTTGGGGCATTTAATACTATTCATCATCATTCATAATACCACCGCTTTCTTGTGCGGAGTTCGATCACGACCCGATCGGCTAGGTTGCCTCATTTGAGACATGTATCTCAATCACCATCTCATTCTCATTTTTTGGATTCAATATCAGCACAATACTACCATGTGTGCGGCATGGCGTCCGATCACGATCCGATCGTCTAGGCCGTCTTCCCAAGACATTGTTCCTTTTTCATTAATCATCTCATCTCAATCTTTATTACACATATATCAATTCGTTGGCACTTGGAGCCACAATTATCACATCATACTTGGCACTAGGCCACGTTTCACATTATTTCCACTTTCAGTGTTAACCTTGCAATTTAGGATAATAGGGACATACAATAGCAATTCAAATTGTAAGCATAGATAAGATTTCACATAGTTGGCATGATAATCTTGACTTGAAGTCTAGGCATTTCAACACATGGTTCATATTCTTCACATATCTTTAAATTATCAAAAATAGTGTATTGAACACATTGAGGCATACATTTCACGTATATATACTTGCAAAACAAATTCATGTGAAATAACAATCAATTCGTCAATCCAATTTCAGTCTTACAACATTTGCATATACACCAACGGAGTTCAATTTCTAAAAAGAGGGATTTTTAAGCCATACATACCTCAATAGAGTTTTCCTTAAATTCTTACAAAATTCCAGAACTCTTAGCAACTTTGATCTACTTTATGAGAATTACAAGTTGAACAAAAAATTAGAGACATGATTAAGATTCTAGCTCATTTGAGTATATTATCAAGCACTAAGTGTGCATTGTGATTTTAGGACCCTTTTGTGAGAAATTTTTATCATTTTACACCCCAATTGCTATCTTTTTAACTCGCAATCTCCCCATACCCTATTATCATTTATGCATGCAAGATAATCAATCCTTATACCCATGAACCCAGTTGTTAATCACTTATTTTAATAGAAATTTCGAAATCATAGTTTAGGGCACAAATTCTTACCTCTTAGGATGAAGGCCTAGCAAATTTTACTTAAAAGTCTTCAAAGATTTGGGCAAGGATTGTAGTGACTTGGTGAGAGTTAGTTTTCCCTCTAGAACTCCCCCTCTCACTCTAATTACAGTAAAATAGCATAAAAGGGGTCTAATGGGGTGTTTTTAATAGGATGGGGTCGGGTTTTAAAAGTTAGAAAATAGGAGCCTCGACCCAATCTGCGATCGCATAATTGACATGCAGCCCTCAAAAGGGACCGCAAAATGGCCCCTAAAACACGAACAAACTGCTGGGTATGCGACAAGAATGCGGTCCGCATACCTATTCTGTGGTCGCATAATGCACTGCAAAACTGCCCCTCGCAAAATTCCAAGGAGATTATGTGATGACTATGTGGCCCGCATATTGATTATGCGATCGCATAATTGGCCGCATATTTGACCTCAAAATTAACCATCAAACTGCCTCACTCTGCGGCAACTATGCGGTCCGCATAGCTATTATGCGACCGCTTAATGAACCGCAGAAACGCGCTCTTCTGAAAAATATTATTCCTTAACTTTTTAATGCACATACCAATCCAAAGGGTCCGAACCGCGGTCTAACACATATTCCTAACTTGGCACTACGAGATCTCGGGTTTTTGAGCCAAAGTTTTCACGGGGCCTTACATCTGATAGATAATGTTTCAGGTCTTTCAAGAACTGTTGACATTCTGGAGTACATTCGAAAGTGTTTTTCTTCTTCTTCTTCTTCACTTGAAGAAGTGATGATATTTTTTTGAGGATCGAGAGATGAACCTGCTTAGAGCGGCAAATCTTCCGATTAGACTTTGGACTTCTTTTAAGCTTGTCAGCTGGTCTGAGATGTCCTCGATGGTTTTATCTTATCGGAGTTTACCTCGATCCCCCTTTGTGAAACCAAAAAATCCAAGAACTTACCAGAGCCAACCACAAATGTGCATTTTTCAAGGTTGAGCTTTATGTTGTGCTTCCTTAAGATATCAAAGGTTTTCTGGAAGTGCTTTAAATGATCACCTGCATTCAGAGGTTTTTTAAATGATCACCTGCATTCAAAGACTTGACTAACATGTCATCTATATAAACTTCCATTTTTGCATATTTTCTTCTCGAACATCTTGTTCACGAGCCTTTGATAAGTGGCTCCGGCATTTTTAAGCCTGAATGGCATCACATTATAACAATATATGCCAAAGTTCATTATGAACGAAGTTTTTTCCTGATCCTCCGGGTTCATCTTAATTTTGTTGTACCCGGAATAGGCATCGAGGAAACTCATTAACTCATGCCTGGCCGTCGTATCAATCATTTGATCGATGTTTGACAGTGGGAACGAGTCTTTAGGGCACACCTTATTCAAGTCTTTATAATCTACGCACATTCAAAACTTGTTATTCTTTTTCGTAACTACAACTATATTAGCTAACCATTATCGATACTTTACCTCCCGGATTGAACCGATATCAAGTAATCGAGTTACCTTTTCCTTAACAACCCTATTTATGACCTCAACTATCAGGAGTTTCTTTTGCCTTACCGGAGGGACGCTTCGGTCCAGGCATATCTTGTGCACGACCACCTCTAGTGGGATACCTGTCATATTCGAGTGCAACCATGCAAAACAATCAACATTATCTTCAAGGAAATTAATAAATCCTGACCTGAGCTTGAGATTGAGTCATACTCCCAAGTGAAATTTTCTATCCAAGAATTCCTGAAACAAAGCCACTTGTCCGAGTTCTTATGCCGTAGATTTGGTCGCGTGTCTCTCTTCCGATACCTAAAAATATCTCGGAGCCTAGTAGGATTCTGACGAATCCTTGCCTTTATCACTCGGCTCGGGAGCAGGTACCGGTTCCTGTAATTGCTATTTGCTGGGTACTTTCCCATTACTGCTTGAAATTGACACTGCGTTCATTTCTCTTGCTGCCGGTTGGTCTCCTCTGATTTGCTTGATTCCCTCTAAGGTCGGAAATTTCAGTAATTGGTGATATATTGATGGTACGACCTTCATATCATGTAACCACGGTCTACCGAGAATTATGTTGTATCCCATGTCACTGTCCACCACTTCAAATAAGGTGGTCTTCGTAACCCCTTTGGCATTCGTGGTAGCAGGATCTCTCCTCGGGTTGTCACACTTACCAAGTTGAACCCGTCGAGGAGTTTTGTTGCCAGAATGATACTTTCGCTTAATTTGGCTTGTTCCAGCACTCTCTATTGAATGATGTTGGTTGAGCTTCCTGGGTTAACCAAAACACGTTTAGTCTCAAAATCTAAAACATTAAGAGAAATTATCAGGGCATCGTTATACGGCAGAAGAAGTACATCAGCGTCTTCTTCTGTGAATGTAATGTCATCTTCGGCGACTTTCCGAAGTCTCTTGCTGAGAGTCATTGATATTTTTGTATTCTGGGCCGCCAAGAAGGATGCACCATTGGTTTTATTCCCTCCGAAAATTGTGTTAATAGTCAGTCGAGGAGGGTCTTCCCCTATCTTCGAGAGTCCTGCATTATCCCGGTTGTGCCCGTAATTATTCTTGGCTCGGTCACTCAAGAACTCCCTAAGATGGTTGTTCTTAAACAACGTTGTCACCTCCTTGCATAGATGCAGGCAGTCCCCAGCTTTGTGACCATGAGTCCCAAGATATTCACACCATAAGTTGGGATCCCTCTGGCTAGGATCAGATTTGATCGGCTCCGGGTATCTTGATTCTTTGATATTCCTCATTGCTGATACCAACTCCACTACATTGATGTTGAAATTATAATCTGACAGCCTGGATATGAGGAATCCTGGGTGCTCGGTACCTCTTTTTCTTGTAGCTATATGTTCTGGCCGCTGTTAATTCTTCTATCGGGATCGAATCTATTTGAATATCGAAACCCTTTGCTGTCGCATCCCTCGGCCCTCTTGTAAGGAAAGAAACGACCTTTGGAAGATCGCTGGTATGCATCAAAGTCACCCTTGAACTTTTCCTGGTTCTTGTCTCGGTCCATCCCCTTGGTTGATGTCGGGAACCCGAGCTCATCATCTTCTATCCTTATCTTCGATTCATAGCAACTATGAACAAACGCCTATTTGGTCTCTTGGATCTCGAGCAGGATTTCCTTCAACTTTCAGGAGGCGTCGGAGCTCCTTGGGTTCAAACCCTTAGTGAATGCCTCAGCTGCCCATTCGTCTGGTATGACCTGTAGCAACATTCTCTCTTTCTAGAACCTAATAACGAACTCTCGCAGTAATTCGAACTCATCCTGTGCAATCCTGAAAATGTTCACCTTCCGGGATTGGATCTTTCTGGACCCGGCATGGGCCTTTATGAATGTATCTGCAAGCATTTCAAAAGAGTCAATTGTATACTCGGATAAAAGTGAATACCATGTCAAGACCGCTTTCATGAGGGTTTCTCCGAATTTTTTCAGCAGAACTGACTCAATCTTATGTTGAGCCAAGTCGTTCTCTTTTACCACCATTGTATAAGTTGTGATGTGCTCTTGAGGATTTGAAGTCCCATCGTACTTTGGTATGTCCACCATCTTGAACCATTTCGGAATCAGTTCTGGTGCTGCGCTCGGCTTAAAGAGTAACTGGGTGTACTTCTTCGAATCAGGGCCCTTCAAAACTGGTGGTGCAGCTGGAATTTGATCCATTCGGGCGTGAAACTCCTTCGCGTTCTGATCCATCCACTCATTTATTTCCCTCATGAATCTCATGAATTCGGTTTTGAAGGGATCATTACCGTTGTCATTGTCGGATCCACTACTAGTCCCCCCGGCTCCGTCGAAGCCAACCTCACCTCTCGAGGTGTTATTATCAACTCTTTGAGCCGTTTGATTTGTAGAAGTGTTGGGAGGAACTGCACCTCTTTCGTTTGCGTTGCTGGAAGCACCTGATAATGCCTGCTTTAGTTCCGTCATGACCTAGTCCTTCCTTGAGAGATGGCCCATGATGGCTTTTTGCTGCTCTCTCAAGATCCTTACCATTTTCGCAATTTGTTCATCCTCCACATCATCGGGAGTTGGTTCCCGCACATGCCGGGGATATTGTCCGCCATGAATTGGAATTGTCAAGTACCTCTTATTGCAGGTGTCACTGATCGACTCCTCGTGTTGAGGAAAATTTTCATGCGGCTCAACACTGTGTGCGATGTTGACATTGTTACCTGCCATTTTTTTGATTTTTTACTATAAAACAAAGAATCAAACGAGCTAGTAATAGATCCAAGGATCAACTCAATTATGCAACTGCCTAAGCCCCACGGTGGACGCCAAATCGTTTACTTGTAAAACAGTACTGTTGAATTTGTTACGTAGTTTATATACAAGCTGTCACGACCCAAAATCTCACCTGTCGTGATGGCGCCTATCGTGAAACTAGGCTAGCCTCAACTCGACATCTCAATACAGTATAACTTTTAACTAAAGGCGGAAGTAGTTAATATTAAAGAAATCCTTTTAAAAATAGAATATAACTCCAAAATTACTATACAATCTATCCCCAAAACCCGGTGTCACTGAATGCATGAGCATCTAAATGATAACAACATCCGACTGATAAAACACTGTCTGAAAATATAGAACAATACAACATGAAAGGAAAGTAGAGTCAAGGTCAGCGAATGCCATGCAGCTACCTCAATAGTCTCATGAGTCTGACTCCTCAATCAGCAATTGCTGAGACCAGAAATGTCTAGATCTGTACACGAGGTACAAGGGGTAACGTGAGTACACCAACTCAGTAAGTAACAAAAATGAATAAGGAACTGAGAAGTAGTGACGAGCTATGCAAATACAATTATCTCAATAACTTTCAAATAAAAGTAGTCTTACTTTCAATTTAACAGTGTAAGTCACAACAGTACGTACTCAACAAACCAGATATCAAATTTGACTGAGCAGTAAATAATATCTTTCAATAATTTCAAAACAATGATATGACATCTACGATGCAACGGTAATGAAATGTATTTTCTCAGAATAACAGTCACTATGTCCTCCCATTCACTCCAACCTCACAATCACTCATTCCTCACATTCACTCATTCCTCCCAGTCGCTCAGCGCTCGGCACTCGCACTCAACACTCAGTAGGTACCTGTGCTCACTAGGGATATGTACAGACTCCGGATGGGCTCCTTCAGCCCAAGCGCTATAACAAGCTACCTGGTGGCATAAATCATTCAGGCCCTCTGCCTCACTCAATCATAAATCAGTAACAACATGCTGCGACGTGCAACCCGATCTCATAAATATCCTCACAGATCAGGCCCTCGGCCTCACTCAATCATAAACCTCTCAAGCCACTCGGACTATCAGTAAAACAAGATGCTCAGCCCAAAACAACATTTCATATGTTTCAAAAACAGAGTAATAAAGACTGAATTATGAAATCAGTAAGTATAGCATGACTGAATATAGATTTTCAATCAGAACAGTGAGGGGATAATAAATAAAAGGCCCCTAAGGGTCCAAACAGTTCTGGCACATGGCCCAAACTTGACATTCGACCCAATTTATAGAAACTCTTTCCAAAACACATAAGTATCATATAGTTTCAGTCAAATTTACAACTTTATAGTTGCTACGGGATGGACCAAGTCACAATCCCTAACGGTGTACGCCCATACGTCTGTCACCTAGCATGTGTGTCACCTCCAAAATAGTCATACAACACAATGTCTGAGGTTTTATACCCTCATGACAAGATTTATAACCATTACTTACCTCAATCCGAGCAAAATCTTGCTCCCCAATGCCATTTCCGCTCAAATCGACCTCCGAATGCCTCAAATCTAGCCACAATAATTCGATTCAGTCAATAAAAATTATAGGAATTAATTTCATATGAAATTCTACATTTTCCATTAATCCGAAATTGCACTAAAAATTTGTCCGTGGGTCCCATGTCTCGGAATTCGACGAAAGTTACAAAATATGAACCTCATCCAACCCCGAGTCTAACTATACCAAAATTACTAAATTTCGATAATATTTCGACCCTCAAATTCTAAAATCTATCCGAGAGGGTTTTCAAACTCTTCCAACTAAATTTATAGATTTAACGTCAAAACTAATAATAGATTCGGGTAATCTAACCAAAATTAAGTTAAGAACACTTACCCCGTTGTTTTTTCTGAAAATCTCCCGAAAATCGCCTCTCCCCGAGCTCCAATTTGGAAAAACACTTAACATTCTGTCCAGAAAAATTCGGGTACTGTTCACGACTATTCATGGGGGTATTGTTCATGATGTTGTTCAAGGATACTGTTCACGGGTACTGTTATGGGTACTGTTCACATGTTGTAAAAAAATCAGCAGCTGTCCAAAGAGAAAATTCAGCAGCCTTTTTATATCCGTTAACCTTCCGAAATCTACCCGAGGCCCTCGGGACTTCAACAAAATACACCAACAAGTCCTAAAACATGATACAGACTTAGTCGAAACCTCAAATCGCATCAAATAATGCTAAAACCGTGAATCACATCCCAATTCAAGCCTAATGAAACTAAGAACGTCCAACTTCTATATTCGATGCAAAAACCTATCAAATCATGTCCGATTGACTTCAAATTTTGCACACAAGTCATCAATGACATAACGAAGCTATGAAAATTTTCAGAACTGGATTCCGACCCCGATATCAAAAAGTCAACTCTCGGTCAAACTTTTCCAAAAATCTTCTATTTTCCAACTTCCGCCAAAATGCGTTGAATTGTCCTACGGACTTCCAAATCCAAATCTGAACATGCTCCTAAGTCCAAAATCACCATACGAAACTATTAGGATCATCAAAAATTCATTCTGGGGTCTTTTTCTCAAAAGTCAAATCTCTGGTCAAACTTAAGAAATCTTTAGCCTTAGATTTCTAGATTCCGTTAAATGGCGATAATTTGATCTAGGGCCTCCAAATTCGATTTCGGCCATATGACCAATTCCCAAATCACAATACGGAACTACCGGAATGGTCAAAACTTTTATCCGAGTTCATTTGTTCAAAATGTTGACCAAAGTCAACTCAGTTGAGTTTTAAAGCTTTAGTTCACAATTTAATCCATTTTTTACATAAAAACCTTCCGAAAAATTATATGAACTGTGCACGCAAGTTGAGAAATTAATGATAGCGTTTTTCAAGGTCTTAAAATACCGAAATGATTATTTAATTTAAAGATGGCATTTTGGGTCATCACATTCTCCACCTCTAAAACAAGCGTTCGTCCTCGAACGTACTAAGAATTATTCTGAGGTTTCCAAATTGATGATTTTACTTTTACACATATACTCGCGGTTGATCCCACATTTCCGCATTCGACATAAGTCCGACAACACCATTCCAATTGAGATTATTTCCTTTATCCATATTTGCAAACTTTAAGACCAAATTTCTTACACTCCAATCATTTCCAAACAGGTTCGATTTCACGTCAACACACGATATTAGTCTCGACTGGCTATAACAACTTGTGCCTATGCACCCATCAAATACGGGGTGTTTTATTCTCCCCATTTAGGGTCATTCGTCCTCAAATGAGAAGTAGAGTCCGTCTTCAAACACATAATGTAACTTATCTCTTTCTTTGCACATCTCAATATCCCAAATTTTCTAACTCCCAATTTTTTCAGAAATTTCGGCAGAGTCTCCCCTGTAATTAGGCATGTCCACCTGTCAGAGTAACACCAAAACAACTCCTAACAACGTGTCCGCAACCCAACAAAGAACCACAAGGTATATATCAATAACACTAACCTCCGCATTACAAGCACGACATTATCACAATGATATCTTGACATAAAACGCATCATATGTATGATCATAACCACATCTCTAGTCTTAATAGTTGTTCATAATTGATCACAACTTCGCCAATTAACCTCATGTTAATAAAATCTCGTTTCAAAGCTCCAGTTTTGCTAATAACAAGGCACGAAGATCTCATAATTACTTATCCGGATTAACGAGTAGCAATTTACATCCCCCGGGGCCCGGGCACTCACCTCGTAGTCTAAAATTTAATAATTACAATACAAATCTGGCAAATTATGTACAAAGATATTCATAAAAGAATTTTCAAATGAGTCTCATAGGCATGACTCCCTATAAGTACTATAGTACAAATTTTAATTTCACAAAAGGAGCATTTAGACACATAATTTATTTTTCAATGCAAGGACCTCGTCCTTATATATACCGCAACTTGTAGCTCGGTTTAAATATTTCTCATTATATTAAAACACAAGGATCTCATCCTTAAATCTGTACCACAAGTAATATGCATATTGTGCCAAATTGGAACATTCCATTTTCTTCTTTTGAATAATTTTCCGTTTAACAAAATCACAACACATGTCATGGGCTGCTTTCCAGACACGCCCCATGACCCCTTGGTCGCGCCCCATGGCGGCCTAGCAAGCCTCACAATGCCTAGCGCCATGGTCGGCCCCGTGGTCTTGGCTGCGCCAAGTGACAAGCGCGCATGTGCCTCTGTCGCCCCACCGATGCCTCTCGCCAGCGCCCAAGGGCTGGCCAATGACAACAGCGCCGCGCGCCCTGACAATGCCGCGCGCGCAGATCCTGATGCCTTGCCAGCGCCCAGCTGCAGGCCCATTCCAGCAGCGCCTTTACCCTGATGCCAAGCACCAGCGCCCAGCCTCAGGCCAGCACATCAAGTGTCGCGTGCGCCCACAGCAACGTGCGCGCAGATCCTGACCCGCAAGACAAAGTTGCTGCCATCGGACTTAGTTTTACCTTGTAATAATCTAAGTCCTTTTCATTGTAATCATAGGCTAGTTTACATCATTTTCATTTCAGTGTGCTTCTACAGCTTTATTAGGACTAGTCATGTAATGTTGGTTTATTTTTTTTAAGCATTATTAAGGGGGACCAAACAATCAAACATTTTCAAGCAAGCATTTTCTGGTGTCTCTCCCCCTCGACACCGCATCATTGTAATCATCATTTTCAGTCATCAATAAAATCATCATCATCATTCAAAACCCAATTCTCTCTCAGCTTCCGCAATTGCTCACGACATTGGTTTTCCCGCACGGCACTGACAATCTAGTCTAGCGTGCGGAGGGGACCTCATTGGCGGACAGCAACCGCACTGACATCGGTTGCTTAGCCTTACGTTGTCCTTCCAAAGAACATCAGGAAGGTGTTGCGTAACACACATAATGATAGACATAGCTATCTCCATCGAATCTCCCAATAGGAGCATTCACATAAGTATATTTCAGAATTACGAAGTTCACTCATAAGTGGAGCACAATAGGAGGACTTGCCTCGATACTTAGAACCAAATCAAGTTAAGAAAATTATTGTTGTATAATAATTCAAGACCGTACATGTAATGACACCATCTAGTGTTGCGACCTCAGCCATACCATAGAAAATATATCAACGGCTTGGGTCTCCACCTCTAGGAGTCTCACCTCCACTCTAACATCCTGACCCCTACATCTGACTGGTCATTTAAGTGGAGTAGTAACTGCAATGTGGCATGTAGCCTGAGTGCTTTGATAAAATATGTTTCTCCTAAGTCTAGGACAATTTTCTCATGATATGCCTAGTATTACCACATTCATAACAATCCCTTTGAGGGTTCAGTTGCTCATACTGAGTCTATGCTAGATAACTAGAATAACCATTATAAGAAGCTCGTGTCGGTAGTGCATTAAAAGAACTTACTAGAGCACCTTGAGTAATCAGATATATTGATTGGGCTGGCCGGCTACCCGAGCCCCTGTCATAATGATTTGTAGTTGTAGAGCAGAATCCGCCGAATCCTTTAAAACCTCGAGACCTATTGGTCTCCTTAGTTTCCTCTTTTCCTCATCCAGAACACATTCTAACATTTTGGCAATTTCTACTACTAGCTGAGATAAAGCATCAGCCTGTAGTTTCCCGAGTTGTACAAAATTTCAATATCATAATTGAGTCCTTTAATGAGTCTTTGGACTCTCTCTCTAGCTTAGGAACCAAAGTAGGAGTATGACGGCTAACTTATTGAACCTGATGACATATTCTGACACTGTCATGGTGATCTGACACAACCTTTCAGACCACATATACCACATATTACAGAGAATCTGGGAGACAAACTCCTTCAAAAACATTTCTGAGAATTGAGACGAGTAGGTGGTGTTGCATTGGCTAGTCTGCCCTCTTCATAGGCTTGCCACAAACACCGACGACTAATTTCTTCTTTTGCTATGTTGACTCAACACTATTGAGCTAACCTATTTATTCATATACTCTTCGATTCTTCTTTGGGGTAAATCTTTCCCCTAATTATGCACAATAATCACAAAAGTATAGCTCCATCAAGATAAATCTTGGCACGACTAATTTCTTCTTTTGCTATGTTGACTCAACACTATTGAGCTAACCTATTTATTCATATACTCTTCGATTCTTCTTTGGGGTAAATCTTTCCCCTAATTATGCACAATAATCACAAAAGTATAGCTCCATCAAGATAAATCTTGGCACGAACTACATAGTCTAGAAGATCGTCAACCACTGTACTTTCTCTGAAGCACTCCAAAATCTGCAACCTTGATTTCCACACTGAGCAAACCTTCTGTAAATGTAAAATTATTTTTTTTTAACTCCTTTGAAACTGAAGTATTGGATTATTAAGGAGGCAGACATACCGCAAGTCCTAACCTTATCCCCTGCATGTCTCAGGCCTTAAATATGTGTAAATTATTGGGGAGCCTTTCAGTACCATATATATATACATTTCAGGTCAAGACTGATATATATTGGGTATACTTTTAGTACCATATATATATATATATACATTTCAGGTCAAGACTGATATAACATATGACCATTCGATCCATTCATTGATAGTAGACATCCCCATTTGGCGCGAAGTTATGGGTCACAACATCCAATAATCCACAATGTTGACCTTTGTAACTCATATAAATCAACCAGATGCCAAGGTCCATTGCTCCCCTACATGATTCACTGGGTGATATTCTCAATACGTCCGTATCTTCAGACAAAACCATAATGGGTCTAGTAAATACGTAATCTTTCCACCACCTTTTGGCGGAACCCGTCATCTGAAACATAGTAAAATCAACCCCCATTGCTTTCAATCAACCCTCAGGAGATAATCCACTTCCTTAGCCTCAAACTGGTATCTCTCTATACTCTTCAATAATCATA
Source organism: Nicotiana tabacum (assembly GCF_000715075.1). Lineage (NCBI taxonomy): Eukaryota > Viridiplantae > Streptophyta > Magnoliopsida > Solanales > Solanaceae > Nicotiana > Nicotiana tabacum. The sequence continues at coordinate 95,128,993 of NC_134086.1, read as the reverse complement.
ACTATTACACAATCACTTAACCCCCCCTCTGAGTCTGAACTCATAACACAACATAAAGATTTACTCCTCTCCACAATTAAACTACACGAGAGGTCCTTCAACACACCCATAGCTCGAGGCCATATGCCAACTCAAGACAGAAGTCAAACACCCAATAATCCTTGCTACATCCTCGACAAACTCTTCTCGTCACATTCGAACAATTTGAACACATCTCGCAATCAAATCATACTCACCCCTATTCATCCAATCACAAATCCTACCAGTAAGGACACAAACGGACATATAAGTCCCAAATGCACGTGCTCACACAATTGAAATCTCAGTACTCAACTCATAGACAAAACCTGGCCTCAAGTCCTCTAGACTGGACCAACATCACACACAGAAATCACATCTCACACCTCATCCAGGGAATTACAAGCTGTCAATGCACAGCAGATACCGAGCGCTCATGTGCGCAAACGAATGCGTGGAAGGAATTCAAGGAATTACGCTTCAAGTTTAATCAATGTCGCACTATAAGATTTCAAGAATGTGGAATTTCCTAAAGGGTTTTGCACCCTCTCGAAGATAAGTACAGACGTCTCTGTACCGATCCGCAAGACTCTACTAAACCTGCTCATGACTCGTGAGACCTATGTAACCTAGTGCTCTGATAACAACTTGTCACGACCCAAAATCTCACATGTCGTGATGGCACCTATCGTGGAACTAGGCAAGCCTCAACTCGACATCTCAACACAGTTCAACTTTTAACAAAAGGCGAAAGCAGTTAATATTAAAGAAATCCTTTTAAAAATAGAATATAACTCCAAAATTACTATACAATCCATCCCCAAAACCCGGTGTCACTGAATGCATGAGCATCTAAATGATAACAACATCCGACTGATAAAACACTGTCTGAAAATATAGAACAATACAACATGAAAGGAAAGGAGAGTCAAGGTCAACGAACGCCATGCAGCTACCTCAATAGTCTCCTGAGTCTGACTCCTAAATCAGCAATAGCCGAGACCAGAAATGTCTAGATTTGTACACGAGGTACATGGGATAACGTGAGTACACCAACTCAGTAAGTAACAAAAATAAATAAGGAACTGAGAAGTAGTGACGAGTTATGCAAATACAGTTATCTCAATAACTTTCAAATAAGAGTAGTCTTACTTTCAATTTAACAGTGTAAGTCACATCAGTACGTACTCAATAAACCAGATATCAAATTTGACTGAGCAGTAAATAATATCTTTTAATAATTTTCAAAACAATGATATGACATCTATGATGCAACAGTAATGAAATGTATTTTCTCATAATAACAGCCACTCTGTCCTCTCATTCACTCCAACCTCACAATCACTCATTCCTCACATTCACTCATTCCTCCGAGTCGCTCAGCACTCGGCACTCGCATTCAGTAGGTACCTGCGCTCACTGAGGGTAGTACAGACTTCGGATGGGCTCCTTCAGCCCAAGCGCTATAACAAGCTACCTCGTGGCATAAATCACTCAGGCCCTCGGCCTCACTCAATCATAAATTAGTAACAACATGTTGCGACGTGCAGCCCGATCTCATAAATATCCTCACAGATCAGGCCCTCGGCCTCACTCAGTCATAAACCTCTCAGGCTATCAGTAAAACAAGATGCTCAGCCCAAAACAACATTTCATATGTTTCAAAAACAGAGTAATAAAGACTGAATTATGAAATCAGTAAGTATAGCATGACTGAATATAGATTTTCAATCAGAACAGTCAGGGGATAATAAGTAAAAGGCCCCTAAGTATCCAAACAGTTCTGGCACATGGCCCAAACTTGGCATTCAACCCAATTTATAGAAACTCTTTCCAAAACACATAAGTATCATGTAGTTTCAGTCAAATACGCAACTTTATAGTTGCTACGGGACGGACCAAGTCACAATCCCAATGGTGCACGCCCACACACTCATCACCTATCATGTGCGTCACCTCCAAAAATGTCTGGGGTTTCATACCCTCAGGACCAGATTTATAGCCGTTACTTACCTCAATCCGAGCAAAATCTTGCTCCGCAATGCCTTTTCCGCTCAAATCGACCTCTGAATGCCTCGAATCTAGCCACAATAATTCGATTCAGTCAATAAAAATTATAGGAATTAATTCCATATGAAATTCTACATTTTTCATTAAAAATCCGAAATTGCACTAAAAATTTGCCTGTGGGGCCCACGTCTCGGAATTCGACGAAAGTTGCGAAATATGAAACTTCATCCAACCCCGAGTCTAACCATACCAAAATTACTAAATTTCGATAATACTTCGACCCTCAAATCCACAAATCTATTCGAGATAGTTTTCAAACTCTTCCAACTAAATTTACAGATTTAATGCCAAAACTAGTAATAGATTCGCGTAATCTAACCAAAATTAAGTTAAGAACACTTACCCCGTTGTTTTTTCTGAAAATCTCCCGAAAATCGCCTCTCCCCGAGCTCTAATTTAGTAAAAATGGAAAATTCAGAACTTAACATTCTGTCCAGAAAATTTCGGGTACTATTCACGAATGTTCACGGGGGTACTGTTCACGGATATTGTTCATGGGTACTGTTTATGGGTACTATTCACATGCTGTAAAAAATTCAGCAGCTGTCCAAAGAGAAAATTCAGCAGCCTTTTTATATCCGTTAACCTTCCGAAATCCACCTGAGGCCCTCGGGACTTCAACAAAATACACCAACAAGTCCTAAAACATGATACGAACTTAGTCGAAACCTCAAATCGCATCAAATAATGCTAAAACCGTGAATCACACCACAATTCAACCCTAATGAAACTAAGAACGTCCAACTTCTATATTCGATGCAAAAACCTATCAAATCAAGTCCGATCGACTTCAACTTTTGCACACAAGTCATAAATGACATAACAAAGTTATGAAAATTTTTAGAACTGGATTCCGACCCCGATATCAAAAAGTCAACTCTCGGTCAAACTTTTCTAAATATCTTCTATTTTCCAACTTCCGCCAAAATGCGCTGAATTGTCCTACGGACTTCCAAATCCGAACATGCTCCTAAATTCAAAATCACCATACGAAACTATTGGAATAATCAAAATTCCATTCCGGGTCTTTTTCTCAAAAGTCAAATCTCCGGTCAAACTTAAGAAATCTGTAGCCTTAGATTTCTAGATTCGTTAAATGGCAATAATTTGATCTAGGGACCTCCAAATTCGATTTCGGGCATATTACCAAGTCTCAAATCACGATACGGAACTACCGAAATGGTCAAAACTTTTTCCTGGGTTCGTTTACTTAAAATGTTGACCGAAGTCAACTCAATTAAGTTTTAAAGGTCTAGTTCACAATTTAATCCCTTTTTTACATAAACCTTTCGGAAAATTATACGGACTGTGCACGCAAGTCGAGAAATTATTGATAGCGCTTTTCAAGGTTTTAAAATACCGAAATGATTATTTAATTTAAAGATGACATTTTGGGTCATCACATAAGCAAACTAATTTGATCCAAAATGATAAATAACTAAGATTAAAAATAAGACTTAGTGTTGTCACACCTCCTTTTTCCCGAGGGCATATGGAGTTTTTTCCAATTTAAGTGACATTACGCGAAATGAGATTATTTATTTATTACAGAATCACCACTTAGAATAATTTATGGTGTCTCAAGTCATCGGTTTATTTTAAATCTCAAATCGAGGAAATTAACTCTGTTTTAAAGTACGCGAAACTACAAGACCAGGTAAGGAATTCTGTTAATCCGGGAGAAGGTGTGAAGCACTTTCGAGTTTCGTGGTTTTAGTACGGTCGCTTAACTATTAATAATTTGCCTAATTATATGATTTATTATATGTTTTAAACCTATTGTGCATTTTTAACTTTATAACCGCTTTTAATTATTTATTCAACCACTTTTAGTTTTTATGGAATTTGTTTGAACAAGCCGCAATGTTGCTCACTCGTTTATTTTTGTACACATTGCGAATCGCGTCACGTGAACCGTACTCACGATCTACAACATGTGTATTTTTAATATTAATTGATTTGGATTTATAGTCGAGTCACGTGAAACGCACACTTGAATTGGGATTTACATTTCATGACCATGCTACGGAAACCGTACTCATAGCCACGATGATTTATTAATCGCGAATACTAGTCAGTTGCTATTTACTCCTCCTGTCTCAAGATATTAGTCACTTTATGCTAGTTCATCACATTTATATCCCAAATACTAGTCAGTTGCTCTTACCAACGTTTGTTACAAGTCCTGACGCTAAGGTTTATACATATTTTACTCCTACACAGTACAATCATATCACCAACTCGTCAAAGACTCAAAGTTAACACCACTTTTATCTGTGCTGCTTTGATTCTTCATATTAAATCAAGCAACAAAAGGTCTAGAATAAGATGTAAAATTACATGGGTAAGACAAAAAGGTCAAATGAATTGGGTTTCCAACAGCAATAAGAACTAGAATCTAGGATAAGTTACCCATTAGCAGATTTAAACAAAACTCAGCAACGAACTTCTCATAAACAAATACATATATTTAAAGAAATAAACATCATCATTCATCCAAATCTTATAGCAGAAACTACACACGAATTTAAAAAGGGCAAAAATAACAGAGAGAGGATTGAGAATGCACCTCAAGATGACACTTTTCTTCAATTTAAAATGAAACTTCACATACAAAAATCAATAGCTACTAGCCATATCTTGAACAGACCTCTTCGATCGAATCTCTGTCAATACCCACACGTCGGATGCCGGAAAAACTCGAAGTCGACTCAGAAAAACTCGACTAAACTCTGGCTGATTTTAAGTTCGTTTTTTGCTATTTTTGAGCTGAATTTTGGACTGAAACAGTGTTGTTTTGGAGGTTGTTTGGCTAATTTTCGAGCTTGAATTTTGAGATTTCTGGGTAGGTTAGGGTGGCAAATCGCGTGTTTTAGAACTGAGTGCGGCAGATTTTCTAGTAGAGGAGGCCGTCCTTGAAACTCTTTAAGATAGGAAAGAAATGTCTCTTGTTCTCTTTCTAAATATAAAGAAATTTTAATGTAGTTTCTTGGCTTGGTTCCAAGATGGTGGTACAGTCAGTTCTGGTACTACGCTTATTGGCTTTGCCTTAGTGGCTACGTCTAGCCAGCTGTGACATTAAAGCCCGCCGAAGTTGTCAAAAGGGTTATCCTTTTCACAGTTAGAACTGCTAGACACATGGGCTCAATAAGAGTATGTATCGGACCTAGACAGGCCCCTTGCTTGGGTAAAAGGATATAGATCCTTCCATACAGTCATTAAAACTATAATAGAATTCCCGTATATTTCGAATCATTAATGGTTGTGCGGACTACCGCCAACCTTTAACGAGTACTTAAGCAGCTAGATCTGGATGGCCGTGCGGACTACCGCCCGCCTACCCTGATCCTGGTATAAATGGTATCAGAGCCTAGGAATTTTCATGGTAAATGTGTATTAGATATGAAAGATTCAACATAGATATGAAGCTTTTGGAATGGATCTGGGAGAAACAAGTACGAAAAGTACTAGACTTGAAGAGATAGATATACCTCAAAACCTTGATTTATTAAATAAATGGACAATTCCTAAAGTTTCTATAAAAACCATCTATGATTATAGTTGGTTTGATAAACTTTCTTCTAAACAATTGATAAAAACAACTGAGCAGTCTTTAGCATTAAATTCGTCTGAACAGACTATTCGTTTGTTAAACAAACATGATATAGATTTATATAAACATCATTATCATTATCTGCATATTGGTATGGTTCAAATTGCATTTAAACCTTTAACCCTTAAAGGATTACCAGAGACCTTTTTAGCAGCTCTTAGAGATGCTAGAAATCTGAATTTCAGACAGTCTCTAATGGGTTCGATAGAATCTACAGTGGCCTATGGTCCAGTATATTTTAATATTCAACCCAATCTGCAACTATCTCTTTCTGATATTAATATTCTTGATGCCTTAACTTTAAATGTGAAAACGCATGGTTATAATTATGCGCCTGGTTCTGAACTAATATGTCTGTCTTATAGGATTTATTTCAAATTGTTATCCACTTTAAATCCTAGATGTAAATTATACGATATATCGGATCAGACCATATTGGTAGAAACCAATTTTGCAAGGTCCAAGGTCACCACTAGGAGACCTATTAGGTGGGAGAAAATTAATTTTCCAACTACTTGGACTTTAAATTCGGTTATATCCCCAAGTCAGATTACGAACGACTTGTCTAATACTGAATTTTCGTATATTACTCAAAATCCGGATGGAAGGATTTGTATTCAATTTGATGATAAGTCTACTATTTATAATAGACATTCATTTTCTAATCATAGACTTCTACCTGCTATTCAACATATTTCCCCTGTTGAACTAGTCTACGGTCCAGCTCGCAATCGTGCAGCTTCTCTACACACTATTGCTAGTGATAAGCCAGAACAAAAGGTTAAGATGGTTGGAAGGGTTAAGATTAACCCTCAAACAAATATTGTTCAAGATAATGACAATATTTCTGATAAGGATATTCCTTCTATATCCGAGATGGATTTCGGCCCCAATAATATTTAATGATTCCACACCAAATTGATTTTAGCCCCGGTTCTCGGGCACGTAATTATATTCAAAAAGAATTTTTTAGTGAAAAATGGAACCAGTTTAAAACATGGTTTTTTGACACTTATAGCAAAAATGATTTGAACAATATATCTCAAGAATTTTATGAAACTTGTGTCTTGCATAATCAAATTATGTATTTTGTTCCTTGGTTTATAACAACTTATTTACCTCTTTATATAAAGGTTTTGGAAAGATCTTACAAAGACGGGAGTGGTAATATTACTAAAGCAATTTATCCTCCTCAGGCTCCCTTTATTCTACCTAATGATACTGGTATTACTTTCACTGCCTTTCAAAAATTTATTGATGATAACGTGGCAGCTATTAGTATTGAAGAAATTAATAAATTGATTTCTCAAAACAATTATTTGGGTTTGTATGTAAAAATTTTTGGAGAACATATTGGTTCTCTTGATAAAAAGCTTGATGATTTGACTATTTTAATAAAAGAAATGAGTACTAAAAAGGACCAACTGATATTGCCTCCACTTCATGAAGTAAAACAGTTGATCAAGCAATTCCTACTCATATTCAAAGACCTCCTGAGATTCAGGATTTTAAATTTAAATCTCTTGATGATTTAGCCCAACTTTTAGATAAAAAGCTTTCTGGTTTGAATATTAGACCAATTGATTTATCAAAAAATTTTGCTGATAAAATTGAGACTGTTTCTGATTATAAAACTGAGACATGGTCAGAGTTTAATAAACTCAAAGGTATAGTTAAACGAAATCATAAGTATGCTGACAAACCTAGGATGCAGACTTATTATTATCCTCGTCCTACTCCTCAAGATGTGTTAATTGAGGAACGTGATTGGAATCAGACTAATACGTCTTATAACGGTTCCGAAATTTATGAATGGAATCTTGATGGTCTTACTGATAGACAACTAACCATTCTCGTACACAGAATGCTTATGTATTCGACTATCTGTAATAGTGTTAAAAATACAGATAGAACTATTTGCAAAATGATTATTGCAGGTTTTACTGGCCAACTTCGTGGCTGGTGGGATAATCATTTATCTGTAGAAGAAAAGGCTTTCGTTATTAATGCTACAGCAACCGACGAAGGTGTTGATAACATAGGTATGGCTCTAGTGGTGGGTAGAGAAGATGCAGTTTATACCCTTATCCTTACAATTTTAGAGCATTTCAATGGTAGATTTACCTCAAATCATCAGACCGTCCGAACTTTACTTAATGGGCTTAGATGTAAGACCCTTAGTGAATTTTGATGGTATAAAGATACTTTTATGAGTAGAGTTATGGAACTACCCGAAAATAGATATGAGCACTGGAAAGCCAAGTTTATAGAAGGCCTCCCTTCCTTATTTGCCGAAAGAGTAAGGGATGTGTTAAAAGGTAGTTGCGGTGAGATTCTGTATAATAATTATACCTATGGTAAGCTTATAGGAGTTTGTACACAAGAAGGATTGAAATTGTGTAATGAGCTAAGACTTTCTAGACAGCTTAAGATTGATAAGCTTAAAGAGAAATCCCAATTAGGTGACTTCTGTACCCAGTTCGGTTTACCCGGAACTTCCACTCTAAGTAGGAAGAAGAAGAACAGATATCATAGGTATCCTTACCCGGATAGCCCGTATAAGAAAAAGAGGTCTCGATATAGGCCTAAGGAAGAGCGTGATAATAGAAAAGCGCATCGGAAATCTACTCGATTTGCGAAGAATAGATCTAAACGAGATCTCACTGATATTAAGTGTTATAAGTGTGGAAAATTTGGTCATATTTCTCCAAATTGCAAGCTTCAAAAGCTAAAAACCTTAGAACTCGATGATGAGTTACACGAAAAGGTTTATGGCTTGTTATACACTTCAGGATCAGAATCTGACTACTACTCAGAGACTGAATCTGAAGATGAAGTTGAGTTAATTGATTTTTCTGATAATAATAAAAATGTTGATACTTCATGCACTACTTGCAAAGGTGATATTTGTACTTGTGATAGTGACGAATTTTATAAATTGCAATCATAATTTGATAATCTAAATATAAAAACTATTACATCTGATAATGTAATAGAACTTTTAAAAGAAGTTACTGATGAAAAACTTCATGAAATTTTTTTTAGTTTAGCCGCAAGTTCTAGTTCAAATAGTTCAAAATATGTTGAAAAATACAAGAACGAATTTGAACATTTTGCACCTTATTCTTTATCTGAAATTAATAGACGGCTTCAAAAGTCCAGTACGCCTAGTAGAGATACTTCTTTTGATGATTTAAAAGGAGAAATTGAGAATTTGAAAAGGGATATTAAGTCTCTTAAGCAAAATCAAATGGTTTGCGATCACCGAATTACTCAAATTGAGAAAAATAATTCTCTACCTGAATTTTCGACTAAAGAAATTTCTGAATTTTCTAATGATAAAGGAAAAGAAATTTCTGATCTAACTGAAGAAAAATCTGATTTGTTTTTAGGTATGATGCAAATTATTACTGCACATAAATGGTATATTAAATGTACTATTTTAATCGATAATAATTTTTCTATAACTGATATAGCTATGATTGATAGTGGTGCAGATGTAAGCTGCATTCAGGAAGGGTTAATTCCAACTAAATATTTTCAAAAGACCACTCATTTGGTTAAATCCGCTTCTGTTCATGCTTTAGATATAGAATACAAACTGCCTAATACTCATATTTGCCAAAATAAAGTCTGTTTTCCTCATTTCTTCTTTTTGGTAAAAAACCAGTTATACCCTCCAATTATACTTGGAACCCCTTTTATTAATGCTATTTATCCGTTCAATAATATAGATGAACATGGGTTTTCTTCTACTTATCAAGATAAAAAGATAAGTTATTCTTTTGTTACAGATCTCGTAACTAGAGATATTAATGCCTTGATTAATATGAAACAAAGGCATATTGATTCATTGCAATTAGAAATTCTTAGCATGAATATATTCGATACTTTACAGTCTGCTAAAGTTCAGCAAAAGATTAAATTGATTGCTGAAAAGATGGCTGTTGATGTTTGCGCCGATCACCTTAATGCCTTTTTGAACCGGAAAAGGCATATTGTAACTCTTCCTTACGAAGAAAACTTCTCTAAGGATGATATTCCTACCAAATCTCGACCTTGCCAGATGAATGCTGAACTAGTTGAATTCTGCAAAAACGAGATTGATAGTTTGTTACAAAAGGGTTTGATAAAACCCTCAAAATCTCCTTGGTCATGTTCTGCCTTTTATGTTAATAATGCCGCAGAAAAGGAACGAGGTATTCCTCGCTTAGTTATAAATTATAAACCATTAAATAAACATCTAAAATGGATTCGATACCCTATCCCCAATAAAAGGGACTTGCTATCCAGGTTATATGACGCCAATATATTTTCAAAATTTGATTTAAAATCTAGTTATTGGCAAATTCAAATATTTAAAGAGCATACTTATAGAACTGCTTTCAATGTTCCATTTGGGCAATATGAATGGAATGTTATGCCATTTGGTTTAAAAAATGCCCCTTCTGAATTTCAAAAAATTATGAATGATATTTTTAACCCTTATTTAGATTTTGTCATCGTTTATATTGACGACATATTAGTATTTTCTAAAACTTTGGAGATGCACATTAAGCATCTTGATATTTTCAAGAAAATTGTTATACAAAACGGTTTAGTAATTTCTAAACCAAAGATGAGTCTATTCCAAACGAATGTTCATTTTTTAGGTCATAATATTTGCCAGGGAAAAATTACCCCAATACAAAGATCAATTGATTTTGCCTCAAAATTTCCTGATGTTATTACTGACAGGACACAATTACAAAGATTTTTGGGAAGTTTGAATTATATATCCCCTTTTTATAAAAGTTTGTCACGTGACCTAGCTCCTCTATACGATAGGCTGAAAAAGAATCATAGACAACCTTGGACTAACCAACATACTGAGTTAGTACAAAGTATTAAACAACGTGTTAAATCTCTACCTTGTTTAACCCTTGCTAATCCTACTTGGCAAAAGATTATAGAGACAGATGCGTCTAATATTGGCTATGGAGGGATTTTAAAACAAATAAATCCCAACAATAAGAGTGAATACCTAATAAGATTTCACTTTGGTAAATGGACCGAAGCCCAGAAGAAATATGCTACTGTGGCGCATGAAATGTTAACAATTGTTAAATGTGTTTTAAAGTTTCAAGACGACTTGTATAACCAAAAGTTTTTGATAAAAACTGATGCTCAATCTGTTAAATATATGTTTGACAAAGATTTTAAGCACGATGCTTCTAAATTAATATTTGCTAGATGGCAGGCTCAGCTGGCACCTTTCGATTTTGAAATACAATATAAAAAAGGAATTGATAATTCCCTTCCGGATTTTCTATCCCGGGAATATTTAGAATAAATTATGAATTATTATACCATGTTATTTGATGATAAAGTATTGATCACTATTCTTAAAGTGATTAATTTAAACAGAGACTTAAAAGGTCTCATACTTGATAAAATTATGGTTGACATTATTAATAATATTGAAGAAGATTGCTCTAGTATTAATGAAGTTACTAATATTCTTCAGTTAATTGAAAATGAATTCCCCAGCCAAGATTATATCGGCGATAGAATTATGATATCTTTTTTAATTACTAATGACTTGCTATTTATGCAGAATGGACCCTTCATGGGCCACCAGGGGCAGAGGTAGGGGAAGATCTTCCCCTAATAGGACTTACTCTCAAGGATCCTATTAGGGGAAGATCTTCCCCTAATAGGACTTACTCTCAAGGATCGTCATACGGATCCTCATCAAATTCTCCAGTAATACAAAGAGGAAAAAAGAGTTTGATAAACTCAAAGGTACATCTTACAGGCGAATCATCAGGACATTCTATACATCTGGAAGATATTCCAGAAGATAGTCCTCTATATGGACATCTGCAGGCTTATTTGGCATCCAAAAAGCAAAGTGATACTTTTGCTTCAATTGCTAAAGAAGAAGACAATGATGATATCAAATCATACGAAAAATTACCAAAGAGAGAAATGATATTTCTCCTTGAAAACTCTGAGATTCAGAGAAAAGAAGAACCATGGAAAATATTTCAGAGATATCTGATTAATGGATTATACTACCCGGATGAATCATATAAAACTCGCACTTATTATGAGACTATCCTAATCAGTACAGGAAGTGCACAATTCCAGCACTTTTCGGGTTATAACACAAATGAAAACGTTTATAACTTTTCAAAAGTCATTATCAAACAGATTATATCTGTTGAAGAATGGGGGATTTCAACAATGAAAGAAAGGCAGATAAGCCTTAATAAATCTCCTATGAATTTTACTTATTGGGATTATATCCAAGCATTTGATAGGGTGCTTTATTATAATAATGAGAGACATAAACATACTTGGTTTATCAAAGTATATGCAAAGGTATTTACAAGACCTATCCCTAACTGGTTTTTAAACTGGTGGTCATACCACGGTCCTACTACAAAGATTCTGCCTGAACCATTCCTTAAGTTATACAAAGAATGGGCAAAAGTTTCGCCGTTCCTAACTGAGTTATATCACGCAGATCATATCTGTTATCTAGAAAAAATTGATCAAATCTACTTCTTTATTGAATTCTCTATCCCCTGGATTCATAAATGGACTCCTGAACTAGGATATACGGAAGAACAAATCCCTTGTTTATATAGGGTATTCTACAACAATTTTTGGGACAAATTGATGAAGACTGGTCCCAAAACAAAAACACTATATGGTCAAGAATTATTGGATTCTATTAAAACACAAATCCAATTATATATAACGACCCCTCAAAAGAAGATGATAGAAGAAAGCACAGTTAAACATATTGCTCGAAGAATCTCAGTTCAAGAAGGAGATAAAATTGATTTGATAAATCAATACTTAGAAGAAGTGAAAAGAAACTTGCTTCAGTCACTGGATCAATGCGACAAATCAGACACTTCAATGCGAAGTGAAACAAGTGGTGATGACCTCGTGGAAGATACACAACCAATACAGCCAGAGGTAATATTATCTGACAGAGATATAGAAAACGTGGAAGATTTCCTCCAACAAATGCATAATTTGGACAAGAAAAAGACTTGACAGCTCACCAGCCGCCAGGACCCACTCAACAGTAGATACACTGTTCATCCACAGTAGAAACACTGTTCAACTACAGTAGAAACACTGTGTAGGGACCTAGATGTGGGACCCAATTTACTATTTTAGATTCTTTTTTTGTTATATAAGGAGGCTTCTTCATTTGAAGAAAGAGGAGCCGGAACCCCCCCCCTCTCTCTACACTCTCTCCCCAGCCGTGACTATGTCCGGCTAAACGGATTCATATCTATGTTGAAGAACTAATTTCTCTTGCACATTAACCATGAAGAATCCAGACTCTTTTTAAATATAAAGAAATTTTAATATAGTTTCTTGGCTTGGTTCCAAGATGGTGGTACAGTCAGTTCTGGTACTACTCTTATTGGCTTTGCGTTAGTGGCTACGTCTAGCCAGCTGTGACATTAAAGCCCGCCGAAGTTGTCAAAAGGGCTATCCTTTTCACAGTTAGAACTGTTAGACACATGGGCTCAATAAGAGTATGTATCGGACCTAGACATGCCCCTTGCTTGGGTAAAAGGATATAGATCCTTCCATACAGTCATTAAAACTATAATAGAATTCCCGTATATTTCGAATCATTAATGGTCGTGCGGACTACCGCCAACCTTTAACGGGTACTTAAGCAGCTAGATCTGGATGGCTGTGCGGACTACCGCACCCAAAAAATGAAATTTTAGTCAAAGCTGGAATTTAGAAGAACATGGGTTACTGATAATCAAAAGAATGTATAAAAGGAAGTAATTTTAGGTAGTAAGAGAGTAATCAAGAGAAAAACAAGTAAACCAAAGTTTATTCCAATAGTGTTTTGTGTCCTTACAATTGATCAGATATCTCCCTTTTATAGATATCTTGGAAATATATGTTTTGCCCAAATCATAATGAGACTATTATGAGTAATTAAAGACATTGAATGCTACGTTACATAATCATTACATTCAATACAAATTCTCTAACGTATTCCACATTTAATGCCTACTAAATGTCGTACATGCACTCTTTTTTATTGTCAGATTCATTCCTTTTGATTTTCGGACATAAATGACTTAGATAAGTACGGGCGCTGAGTTATTTGAATAACTGGGCGTGCCTCTTCCTCTGTCATTTGCTCGTATCTGTTGCAACTCGTGCCTCTTAGCTAGTTGTAATTCTTTGACTATTTGACCAGTCTACGTGTCTCGACACGTCACCTTTATATTTAAATATAATTTTTCCCAATATAAATAGTCCCCCCACTTTCCATTTATTCATCAATTGAATATTTGGGAAATGGATTTCATTAAAAGAGAATTTTTGTCACCATTAGTGCTATGACAAAATTGATGCTTCAATTGTCGCTTCCATTTAATGCTCTGTCATATGTCATTTTTCCATTGATTCTGCAGTTTTGCAGCCCTTTTCAAGGCTTTTTTATGGCTCGACTATTCACAAAGTGTCAGTTATCATTATTATGGTCCTTCCATCACTGCACGTTTACCTTTGGCGGCTGCTTATTAATATAAATATAACTTCTTTCCTTGTCTTTTACCACATAAAGCTTATTGAACACTTAATTCCTCAAATCTCAATTCACTTCTTCCTCACATTATTCTTCTTCGTCATGTCTTCACCAAACCCGAATCCTAGGAGAGTTCCCATTGTTGATACCTTTATGAATGCCCCTATTAGGCATAGAAGGGAAGGTAGGCTTCGTAGCTTAGGGTCTACTCGTGGTGGTGGTTCGTCTATACCTTCTCCTAGTTCTGGTCCTTCTTCTAGAACCAGACGTTCCCTTTCTCACAAATCTTCTTCTAAGGGAAAAGAACCTTCTGAACCATTACGTGAGCCTTTAGTAGAGGAGATAATCCCTACAGAACTATCTTTTTACCATGATAGGGAATCTCTTAGAAACCAGGTTTCCGCTTTAGATCGTGCTGAAGCTTACCCTACTCAAATTACATAAGTTTTAACTCCTGTAGTTCGCAAAGACTGGCATTGGAGTAATGATTTTCCCATTATTATCCCTAATCCAAATCAAAGAATTACTTTTTACTTGACTGGATTATCTTTTGTTTATACATACCCTTTCACTTTAGGGTTCAAACCAGCTATTGACCCAGTCATTCTTGAATTTTGCCATTTCTTTAATGTCTGTTTGGGTCAAATTGGCCCAATTATATGGAGGGTTGTTGCCTGTTTGAGGCATTTAACCAATATGGTTGACGTTTTCTTTACTTTCCCTCACCTGATTCATCTTTACTCCCCTAGGCTTTTCCGTAATGGTGTTTTTACCTTAGTGGCCAGGAGTAAGAGGGTTTTGGTGAGCCTTGAAGATGACAAAGACCGTGGCTGGTATGCCCGGTTTATTGCTGCCCCCACTGTTGGCTTAGTGGGTGAGGCTAACATTCCCTTCCCTGAGAAGTGGAATTTTGCACGTAAGTCTTTTATCCTTCTCGTGCCTTTTTTCTTCAAGTTTATCAACTTCTCTAATTTTGCCCCCCTTTTTTAGCAACCATGGGAGTTGTGGAGGATATTCCCAATTTCCGTGGTTGGGTAGATAAATTTCTGAAGACCGCACCAATAGATGGTAGGTCTTGGCGAACACTTCTAACCATTACAGTTTGAAAGTAAAGACTCATGGTAAGAGTTTTATTTCATCTTTCACGCATATATATATTTTTCTTTATTGATCTAACTCCCATCCTTCTTTTTATTAGGATTTGCTATTCGAGGAGTTACTGCTGAAGCAGTTGCGGCCTCTCGTGTCTCTTCGGGAACCCGTACTCCTTCGGGGACCCGTATCTCTTTAGAAAGAGCCCGAGAAATAGTCTTGGGTTCTTCTTCGAAAAGGAAAGTTGTTGAAGAGAAAGACTCTGAATAAGAGGAAGATGGGGGCTCCCTGGTGACGAGGCCACGAGCTAGGAGACACATCATCTCTGATGACGAAGCTGAAGTTTCCCCTCGTCTTTCTGTTTCTCTTACCGAACTTGTTGAAACCCCAGTAATAATTCCTGACGATGACGTCACTCCTCATGATACCCGTGAGTCTATTGATCAACTTTTCATCAGTGGTTTTGGTAGTGGAAGTTTAGGGCCTGTTTTAGATGAAATACCCTTATCTTCTTTTTCAACTCTCGTGCCTGTGATTCCTTCCTTACCAGCCCCAGTTGTTTCTATTCCTTCTTCTACTGTTTTCACTTCTTCTACCGCTCCTTCTTTGACGATTCCTCCTCCTATCGTTCATCATACGGAAGTGGGCTCTTCAAGTAGAAGTGCCGCTATGAGGAGGGCAACTATTGAAGTTGTTGCTGCTAGCAGCCTTTTTGAGGAAGTCAGGTCAGGCAGATGTATGGCTGGAGCCTTTAATTGGCCCAATTGAAAAAGCAAAGCTAGAGAGCCATAGTTCCCTGACTCTAATGAATGATATTGTGCATGCCACTTTGAAGGTATTTTCCTTCTCTCCCTTCTTTTTTATGCCAATCTTATAGGCATAGAAATGATGAACAGAATCCCCCTCTTGGAGAAGGTAGCACGTGATTCAGAGAAGATAGTACGTGATTCTCAGTTGGAGGCAATCAATTGGAAGGAACAATTTGAGAGTGCACAAATTGATATGGAAGATTTACAAGAGAGCAAGAGTACCTTAGAGCAGCAGGTGCGGGCTTTAACTTCAGAGTTAGCGGTTGTAAAAGCTTCCTCAAGCCAAGCAGAAAAAGAAAAAGAACGTCTCGAATCCTCCTTCTCGGAGCAACTATCTAAGGCCAGTGAAGAGAACAGAGAGTTGAAGGTTCTTTTGAGTCAAAAAGAAGTTTACGTTGGGGAGCTCGTGCAAAGCTTAACTCAAACACAAGAAGACCTTCGAGTCTCTGTTGATAAGGTGTGTGCTTTAGAGAGCTCCCATGCCTCTCTTCAAGCTTCTTATAACTCCGCCTTGGCTGAAAATGAAGAGCTAAAGAATGAGATTGCTGATTGAGAAAAGGATTATGAGATCCTTGAAGAAAAATCTGTTGTTGAGGTAAGTTGGGCATTTTTGAATTCACGTCGTGATACCCTAATTGAAGCTGGCCAAGAAAACTTCAACCTGGAGTCGGAGTTAGCTAAGATCAATGAAACCATTGAAAAGGCTCAACAAACTCAGGACTCCTGCTTCAGTTCCACAAACTTCTCAGTGACCAGTTTTAATCATTTGAATGATTTTGTTTTTGTTTTTATTTTGGAAAATTGTAATCGAACCTTTAGCTTCATTTGAGGGTTGGTTTTGGAAACGCAAGTCACCAAGTCTTTTATGGGTTAATTTGTATAAACAATTTCATAGTTTTATGATTAAGTTCATACTTAGTCTTCAGTTTTTAAGTATTAAGAAGTTTTTCATGTTATTATCTTAAACTTTTGTCTGCTTTATTTTTGCCTTTATTTTTAAGGACTTATAGAATAATTTGCATTTTTGTTCTTCGAAAATGCTTCTGTTAATCTCATGACTAACTAATTTAAACGTGAGTTTTATAAAAGAGGGTCCTTTTATATTTCGACACTTAATGAAGAAGACGCCTTAACTTCATAATGGTGTTATCATACGATAAAAGAAATAGGAACACATATGTTTCTTTGAAATAACTTTGACAAGTTCTGAATAATACTTTACATGTATTTGAATTACATCTATAACTTTCTCGTAACTGTTTTTCTTGTAACAGATTTTTACAAAAGAAGAATAATAGACACGGGGTTTTTCCTTATAACCCGTTTTAGTACATAGCCTTTACCCTAACTATAGTGAAGTTTTTCTTTGGCCTTAGCTCGTGGCTCCATCTCGTGACTTTGTGACTTTTACTCTGCACTTGACTCTTTTAGGCTTAATTTTTCCTTAATCTTCTTTGCCTTCTTTATACACATGTCCGTGTATATTATGTAGTCCCCCAAGTGTTTGAGTGTTGAAGTATGAAGCCTCGAGCACTTGATAGTTTCTCTCATTTGGTCCTTTTCCTGAAAAGGAAAAACATACGGGACTCGGAGGTGCGATTATAGATGAAGACTGCTTACCCCGTTTGAATTTCTATCAGAATAATTGTAACCCTAGGCCAGGAATTTTAGGTTATTCCATGTGCCTTACAGGTCGTGACTCGTCATTTAGTACGGGTTAGCTTTTTGCCTATCATCGAAAATCGTTAGTAAAATTTTAACAATTCAAAAATTAAATTTAAAATGGTTATACCTGACCGTGGGTATTCTTCAGAAATAGTATCTCTTCAAATGAATAGCATTCCAATGTGAAGGTAGTATCTTGCCATCCATTGTCACCAGTTTATATGCTCCTTTTCCTACAATATCACGAACTTTATAGGGTCTTTCCCATGTTGGACTTAATTTACCCGTGTTAGCTGCCTTTGTAGATTGAAAAACCTTTTTAAGCACGAAGTCCCCCACTTTGAAGAATCTGAGGCGTGCTTTTCGGTTGTAATATCGTTCTATGACTTGCTTTTGTGCTGCCATTCTTATTAATGCAGCTTCTTTCCTCCCCCCGAGTAAATCTAGATTGACTCGCATCTCCTCGTCATTAGATTCTTGTGTCGCATGTGTGAACCGTGTACTTGGTTCCCCTATCTCAATTGGAATTAAAGCATCAACTCCATAAACCAATGAAAACGGTATTTCTCCTGTACTTATTTTTGTAGTTATGCGATATTCCCATAAAACTCCAGGTACCACTTCATGCCAGTTACCTTTTGATTCCTCTAATCGTTTCTTTAAATTTTTAATAATAACCTTGTTCGTTGATTATGCTTGCCCATTAACCACCGGATGATAAGGTGTTGACGTAATCTTTTTAATTTGCCAACTTTGAAAGAATTCCGTGATTTGAGCTCCAATAAATTGAGAGCCATTATCACACACGATCTCCTTTGGTATACCGAATCGACATATGATATTCTGCCAAATAAAATCTTTGACTTCCTTTTCTCGCACCTGTTTAAATGCTCCTGCCTCCACCTATTTAGTAAAATAATCAGTGAGTACGAGCAGAAACTTTACCTGTCCTTTTGCTTGTGGTAATGGACCCACGATATCCATTCCCTATTTCATAAATGGCCATGGTGCAATGACTGGATGTAATAACTCCACAGGTCTATGCATATTGTTACCGTACCTTTGACATTTATCACATTTGGCCACGAAACTTTCTGCTTCTTCTTCCATTTTAGGCCAGTAATAACCTGCCCTAATTAAGGTTCTTACCAATGACCTTCCTCCTGCGTGATTCCCGCAATGTCCCTCGTGTATTTCTTTCATTACATACTCTATTTGCGAAGGTCCGAGGCATCTTGCTAAGGGACCACCAAACATTTTACGATATAAATTGCATTGCTTTAAGCAGTACCGAGCAGCCTTCTTTCGAAGCGCATGAGCTTTTTTCTTATCATCAGTGACGGTACCATACTGCAAAAAAGCAAAAATCTCGTTCCACCAATCCCAAGTTAAATTATTAAAATTTACCTCATTCTTATCAGGATCGAGAACAGAATGAAATAAATGTATAACTGAGGCGTTTGCATCGCTTGCCACATCAGCTGCAGATGCGAGATTAGCTAGGGCGTCTGCTTCAACATTTTCATCCCTTGGTATTTGTATAACTTTCCAGGTCTGAAATTGCTTTACCAATTCATGTACCTTTTCTAAGTATTGTTGCATCCTTGCTTCGCTAGCTGTATAAGTCCCCAACATTTGATTAACCACGAGTTGCGAATCACTCTTGATTATAATCTGATTTATGCCAAGCTCTCGTGCCAATTTTAGACCTACAATCACAGCCTCATACTCTGTTTCATTGTTAGTTATAGAGTGACATTTAATAGCTTGTCGAATGGTTTTACCCGTAGGTGGTACCAAGATAATCCCTAAACCTGCACCTTTTTACATTAGATGAGCCATTAGTGAACAAAGTCCAAGTTCCCGGGTTAGCTCCATTGAATACCTATAATTCTTTTTCTGCTTCTAATTACATCCCCTGGCTAAAATCAGCCACGAAATCAGCTAACACTTGTGATTTTGTAGCAGTTCTAGGTTGGTATGTGATTTCGTATTCACTTAACTCTATTGCCCACTTAGCTAACCTACCTGATAACTCATGCTTATGTAATATATTACGTAAAGGGTAGGCAGTTACTACAGCGATAGGATGATACTGAAAGTAAGGTCTTAACTTTCTAAATGCCATGATTAATGCAAGTGCAAGTTTTTCTAACTGAGGATACCGCGTCTCCGCATCTAACAAAGATTTACTAACATAATAGAAAGGGGATTGTTTACCTTGTTCTTCTCAGACCAAAACAGCGCTTACCGCAACTTCCGAAACAGCAAGGTAAATGAGTAGTCTTTCCCCAGCCTTTGGTTTTGCCAGCAAAGGTGGATTTGATAAGTACGTTTTCAAATTCCTAAGTACCTGTTGACATTCCTCATTCCATTCAAAAAGATCCTGCTTCTTAAGGGCTGAGAAGAATTTAAAACACTTCTCTGATGATTTAGAAATGAATCTTCCCAAGGCTGCAATTCACTCTGTTAATCTTTAAACTTCTTTCTTGTTTGAAAGTATATCAGGGATTTCTTCAATGGCCTTAATCTGTGCATGATTCACTTCAATACCACGGTTAGAAACAAGAAAACGCAAAACTTTACCTGATGCAATGCCAAATGTACATTTTTCGGTATTTAACTTCATATTAAATTTGCGCAAAATTGAAAATGTGTCAGATAAGTGTGATATGTGATCTTTTGAATATTGAGTTTTAACAAGCATATCATCTATATATACCTCCATAGTTTTTCCTAAATGCTCTTGAAATATTTTGGTAACTAACCTCTGATACGTTGCACCTGCATTCTTTAGATCAAATGGCATTACTTTATAACAGTAAGTCCCCATGTCTGTTATGAATGAAGTTTTTTCTTCATCTCCCGGATCCAGTTTAATCTGATTATAACCTGAATATGCATCTAAAAAACTTAATAGTTCGTGACCTGCAGTTGCATCAATCAATTGATCTATGTGTGGTAGTGGAAAAGAATCTTTAGGGCAGGCTTTATTAAGATTTGTGTAATCTACACAAACCCGCCACTTACCGTTCTTCTTTGGAACTACAACAGTGTTAGCTAACCAGTTAGGATACTTTACCTCACGAATGGAACCAATTTTTAGCAATTTTTGGACTTCTTCTTGAATCACCTTATTCTTGAAAGTTCCTTACTTTCTTTTCTTTTGCTTGACAGGAGGGTATGATGGATCTTCATTTAGTTTATGAGTCATCACCTCTAGTGGTATTCCTGTCATGTCAGATTGGACCAAGCAAAGCACTCCACGTTAGTTTTCAAAAATTCAATTAACTTACCTCTCATACCTTGGCTAAGATTGGCTCCAACATAGACTTTTTTATCGGGCCATTGAGCAAATAACACGACAGACTCTAATTCCTCTATTGTTGTTTTGATGTTTTCATTCTCTTCTGGTTCTTGAATGGTATCAGGCCTTGAATCTACATCTATTTGCCCTTGTTCAATTGAGGTTTGTGTTGTGGTGTCCTCAACTGCCTTCTATGATTGCTATTTACCTTCATTTCTCGTGCTCGTATCTGCAACAGAGTTAATAGCCCTGGTTATATGTTGATCTCCACGAATTTGACAGATTTCCCACGGCGATGGAAATTTAATAACTTGATGCAAGATTGAAGGAACAACATCCATTTCGTGGATCCATGGTCTCCCAAGAATCATGTTGTAAGCCATCTCCATATCTACCACCTGAAACTTTGTATCTTTGACGACTCCTTCAGCGAATGTGGTGAGTGTTAACTCTCCTTTCGTGAGGACACTAGAATTATCAAATCCAGATAGAGTATGCACCTTTGGTATCATTTTATCTTCAGCTTGCATCTCACGTAATACTCTTAGCAATATAATATTCACGGAACTACCTGGATCAATCAAAACTCGTTTCACATTAGTATCATATAAAATTAAATATATTACCAGTGCGTCGTTATGAGGGGTTAATACGCCATCTGCATCTACGTCATTGAATGTAATGTTGTCTTCCTCTAAAACATGCCGCACCCGTTTCCCTTGAGTAATTGTTACTTTGGAAATTTTGTTAGCTGCAGTATATGATATACCATTGACGTCTTCACCCCCACTTATAACGTTGACAGTTCTTTTGGGAGAAGGTGATTTTGGAGGCTCTTGCATGTTCTTCATGTAAGCTTGCTTGCCTTTCTCACTGAACAACTTAGTAAGATATTCTTATTTTAATAAATGATCAACTTCACTTTGTCAAAATCTGCAATCTGCTGCTTTATGTCCGTGATCATTATAAAACTCGCACCAATGGTCAGGGTTGCGCCTGTTTGGATTCGATCTCATTTCCTTTGGCCATCGAACCTTATCTTCCATGCTTCTCAAAACAGCTACGAGCTCAGAAGTGATGAAGTTGAAGTTGTAACCACCGAATCTCGCTTTTAAATTTCTATCATCATCTTGTGACTCATAGTTGTTTCGCTCGTTCCTGAATCTTGATGAAGAACCTGATTCTCTGTTTCTTGATCTGTGATAGTACCTTTGATTATCCTAATTTGACCGTGAGTCCTTTCCCGCAGGTCCCATGTAAGACTCGTACCTATTTTTACCGGATCTTTTTTCGATCTCTGCACGTCTCGAAATTACCTTTTCTTCTTTTTGAAATCGTGGAACAGTATCATCATCAATCCTCAGCTTCGTGTTATACCTGTTATAATATCATTCCACGTTGTAGCTGGGAATTCTCGAAGGCTTTGCTTGAGTCTCCTCGTAGCTTTCGAGCTTTTTTCATTCAAATTACTTGTGAAAGCTATAGCTGCCCAGTTGTCAGGTACACGTGGCAATGTCATTCTTTCACGTTGAAATCTGTCCACGAATTCTCTAAGCAGTTCTAAGTCCCCTTGCTTGATTTTGAAAATATCCTTCATTCTTTTCTCTACTTTTTGAGCTCCCGAGTGTGCTTTGATGAAAGAATCTGCAAGCTTAGCAAAAAAATTTATAGAATTTTTGGGTAAAATAGAATACCATGTAGTGCTCCTTTGGTGAGCGTTTCACCAAATGTTTTGACTAATACTAATTCAATATCCTACTTAGTCAAATCGTTGCCTTTTACGCCCGTTGTGAATGCAGTCACATGATCTCGTGGGTCTGTTGTTCCATCATATTTTGGAATATCAGGCATTTTGAACTATTTTGGAATTGGGAGTGGAGCAGCACTTGGCTTCCAGGGTTGTTGCGAATATCTATCCATATCTACCCCTTTGATTATGGGCGGCACCTCGGGTATCTGTTCTATGCACTCACTTTGCTCCTTGAGCTGTTTCTGCAAGGTTAGTACTAAATTTTGTAAATCAGAATTAATTACATTACCTGGTTCTCTCTCCTGTGATTCACTGGGAGTTCCACCGTTGCCTGAGTTAACAAGCCCGGAACGAGGGTTTTCCAGAGTGTTATTATTTGGAGTAGGTGTGGGTGTTGCAATAGGTAACTGGTTAACAAGTGCCTCAACACCTTTGTTGACCTGAGCAGCAATTAATTTCTGCAAAGCTTCATCAACAGCTTCAGCATTTTCAAATTGAGCATGCTCATTTATTTGAGACCCATCAGGAGTACCCTCACGAGATTGCTGTGGAGAGTCTCGTGGAGTAGGAACTTGAGTGTTAATATTCTGTGGATCTCCCTGATTTTGTTGGTTCTCTTGGTTTCCTTGAGTGTTGTCATTGTTGTTCGACATAATTGATGCAACAAGGAAAGTTAAGTGAAAAGAAAATAGATTATCAGTTTGCCGGTAACGGAACCAATTTGTTTAACCAAAAAATGAAATTTTAGTCAAAGCTGGAATTTAGAAGAACACGGGTTACTGATAATCAAAAGAATGTATAAGAGAAAGTAATTTTAGGTAGCAAGAGAGTAATCAAGAGAAAAATAAGTAAACCAAAGTTTATTCCAATAGTGTTTTGTGTCCTTACAATTGATCAGATATCTCCCTTTATAGATATCTTGGAGATATGCGTTTTGCTCAAATCATAATGAGGCTATTATGAGTAATTAAAAACGTTGAATGCTACGTTACATAATCATTACATTCAATACAAATTCTCTAACGTATTTCACATTTAATGCCTATTAAATGTCGTACCTGCACTCTTTTCTATTGTCAAATTCATTCCTTTTGATTCTCGGACATAAATGACTTAGATAGGTACGGGCGCTGAGTTATTTGAATAACTACTCATGCCTCTTCCTTTGCCATTTGCTCGTATCTGTTGCAACTCGTGCCTCTTGGCTAGTTGTAATTTTTTGACTATTTGACCAGTCTACGTGTCTCAACACGTCACATTTATATTTAAATACATTTTTTTTCTAATACACTTAAATGCTTAGTCAAAAAAAGCTGCAGATTTTGGGAAAATGTAACTTATAATATAAAACTAAAGAATTAGAGTACTTATTTATTAATGTTTTGGACTTCATGGACATTGGTAATGGTGGTTGTAATGTTCACACTAGCCAAAACCCAATACCCATGAAAGGAGATAGAGAGACATGTCAAAGATGAGAAGCGGTTTTTCTTTTTGCTCTCCTTTGCAAGTTCTCTCTTGTGTCTGATGCGGCTGGCTTAAGGTCTTAGAATTAGAAAATGAGATATATAAAAGATGTAGGGTTTTGGAAGGAGGAAATCTGATAGGTTATTTGTTATTGGGCTTAGGTTTGGCCCAATTTGTACCATGACCTGAACATTTGAATCAAGCAAGACCTTAGGAGAATTAGTCCAAATTAAATCTTCTTTCTTTTTAAGTGATTTTAATTTTTCTTTTATTGATTAATAATGAAAATAAAAATACTACTCCTAAACTTGAATAGCAAGATAAAATACTAATCACTCAAAATTTATTTATCAAACTAATATATTTTTTGGAAAATCTTTTCTTTATTTATAAATGAAGATAAAACTTATAAAAAAATGCAACTCTTTTTTTAATTATTTTTAATTTTCTCTAAGTAAAATATATAAAAGGAGAAATAAGAGCTAAAATACATAGATTAAACTTAAAATATATTTACATACTAAAAGGTGATGAAAAACTCAAATATAGTAAAAAAAATTAGGTACTCACAGCTGCCCCTTTTTGCTAAGAAACATGAAGAGTTTTCAGGTAAAGACAAAGTGAGTCGTGTGACTAATTTTTGACCATATCGTTATCCAAAAGAGGAAGAAAATAATAGAAAAAAGTGCAACCGAGTCCTGCTTTTGGACAACCTACATATCCCGGGTTATAAGGGAATCAGGTCGCGTATAGTTCAAAAAGAATAATGGAGTGATGAGTTCGAGAGTCGAGTGAGGTTCCGTCGAGGCTCCGGTTCGTGATCCTATTATTACATCAAAATTAAAAATGAAAAAGATTAACTAAGTCTGTCAGCTATGAGTCACAAGATTCCTATCTATAAGTCTTCTGAAACTTGATCTTGAGTCTTGAATGGTTCTTCATGCAGAATTTGATCTGAATCTCGATGTTTGCTAGCTGCAAGTGCTAGTTCATTCTTCTTCAGCTTTTCGGATTAAGACGGGACATGCAAAGCTTGTGACTTCAGTCATGTATTGAGTAGTCCCTATTTTTTTCTCCGCTTCTGCATTATGCACTTCTTGCTTTTCTTTTCTTTTATTTTGAATTGAGACTTCTTCTTTTGGTTGTCTCGAACCCTGTGCCTCGAGGTATAACCTGCTCAAGCATCAAAACAGAGGAACGAAATTTTCTGCCCCAATTTTCACTAGGAAAATTTCGTGAGTTATTGTAACAAAACTCTATACTGCTTTATTATTGAAAGCAATAAAAGGGCTGGAATGGTGTATCCTGGAAAAAGAGACTGGGGAGTAGTGACCCTATGTCTAAAATGAAATCAACTAGGGAGTGGAGACCCTATGTTGGAAAAACGACTAGGGAGTGGAGACCCTATGTCTAAAATAAAATCAACTAGGGATTGGAGACCCTATATTGGAAAATCAACTAGGGAGTGGAGACCCTATGTTGTCAACAACTAGGGAATGGTGAGACTATGTTGGCATCAAGTTATGTTGGCATCAACTAGCGAGTAGAGACACTATGTTGGCATCAACTAGGGAGTGGTAACCCTATGTTGGCATGCATCAACTAGGGAGTGGTGATCCTGTGTTGACATCAACTAGGGAGTGGAGACCCTATGTTGGCATCGACTAAGGAGTGGTGACCCTATGTTAGCATCAAGCTATGTTGGCATCAATTAGGGAGTGGAGACCTTTTGTTGGCATCAACTAGGGAGTGGTGACCTTATGTTGGCATTAAGTTATGTTGGCATCAACTAGGGAGTGGATACCCTATATTGAAAAAACAACTAGGAAGTGGAGACCCTATGTCTAAGATAAAATCAATTAGGGATTGGAGACCCTATGTTGGAAAATCATCAACTAGAGAGTGGAGACCATATGTTGGCATCAACTAGGGAGTGATGACCCTATGTTGGCATCAAGTTATGTTGGTATCAACTAGGGAGTGACAACCCTATGTTGGCATCAAGTTATGTTGGTATCAACTAGGGAATGTAGACCCTATGTTGGAAAATTATCAACTATGGAGTGGAGACTTTATGCTAGCATCAACTAGGGAGTAGTGACCCTATGTTGGCATCAAGTTATGTTGGCATCAACTGGGGAGTGGAGACCCTATTTGGCATCAACTAGAGAGTGGAGACCCTATGTTGGCATCAACTAGGGAGTGGAGACTCTATGTTGGCATCAAGTTATGTTGGCATCAACTAGGGTGTGAAAACCTTATATTAGAAAACGCAGCTAGGGTTTGGAGACCCATACTACCATGATTTTGAACTTTTTTTTTAAAATCATTTTCATCATCATTTTTTTTCTTTTTTTTTTTAAAGAATGAGAAAATGCGGGAAATAATTTTGGAGGAGACTTCTCTTTTTTGGTGTTGTTGATGCAAAGCAGTTTCTAACCCTTATGTAGTTTCTTTTTGGTTGCACCTACTTTTTGCAGGGTTGCTTTTGGATTGTACCTGTTTCCTTTTTTCAAGCAAAAAATAATTTGTCAGTTTGAAACAATAGTTGGTTTTGTGGCCTTGATTATTTCAGCCACTTGATCTCGGCCCTTTCAACTGCAACTAGTTGCTTCCTGAATACAGTTTGCATTTCTGACCCTGAAGAAGCTCTATTTTTTCCAGATTTTTCCATGACGGTTGGTCGGTGGGATCAACTTTTTGACTTTATTTTGCCTTTGTAGGCCTTTCCCTTCCGACTTGTTATTTTTTTCCTTTTTTAAAAAAAAAAACTTCGGAGCATTAGGGAAATTTTGGCTCCTCAAATTTTGTTGCAATGGCTAGTCGCATGGGACTTAACTTTTTCCAACTTTATTTCGCCTTCATAGGACTTTCATTTCTGGCTTCTTTCTTCCAACTTCAATTTCAGAGCATTTGGGGTACCTTGGCTTTTCAAACCTTTGCCGAAAGGGTTAGCCACGTGGGACTAATCCTTTTCAACTTTATTTGCCTTTATATGCACTTCAATTTGATTTTCTCCTTACAAGAGTTTTGATTTCGAAGCATCGGCCTAAATGGCTAGTCGAGGTCGACTTGATGCCCCTGACGAGACAGGGTGCCTTTTTGCACATTAGCTCGTGTCAAACGAAAGCCCTGTAAATCAGTCTTGCCATCCCTTCTTTGTCTCATTTTCGGAATAGAGTTAGACTGAAAGGGATTCAAAGAAAAACAAACAATAGAATGGACAAATGAATTTAGACAAGAGGTATCCCTTTCGGGAAAAGGAAAGAAAGACTTATCTGGAGTTATGCGGACTTCAATGAACATGACATGCCTTTTGGAATGGATGTCTGATCTGTGTAAACTGTTGACGCTCAGAAATTCATCACGACTTTTGCCTCGAACCCAAGAAAAACATCGCCCAAGACTTTGTTGATGCCAATAGCTGTGAGGATCTTCTTTTTCGATCAGTGGCGTCCTTTACGAGTTTTCAACAACGGACCTCTCTCATTTCTCTTCTCATCGTCGCCTTATAGTGCTCTTTGCGAGTTTTCACTAGCAAGACTCTCATTTTCAATTTCTTTACTTTCCATCGCCTTACGGTGCCCATGAGGGTTTTCACTTACAAGACTCTCTTATTTCATTTCTCTTATTTTGGTCGCATCAGATCCTGTGACTGTATCTTCCAATTCTTGAACATTCTCGTTGATTGATCAGAAGGACTTTGAAAACGGGTTTGGGTGAAAAGGATTTGGATGAAATTACAACTTTGGAACCCTTCGGGCGAAACCATTGCTGAACTATTATAACTTCTTCCCCAGTTTCAACTTTTGGAGAAATGTGGATTTTTATTTTGGTGTGATTGAACCCCATATAGAGGTTGCTTACGTATCCTTTCGGAATCAAGTCGAACGTAGTTCAAGGAACTTTGTTCTTATTTTGCTTTTGTTTTTTCTTTTCTTTCTGTTTTGTTTTGTTTTCTCTTTCTTTTTCCTTTCCTTTTTTCTCTCTTTTTTCATTTTTTATTTCATTTTCTTTGTCTTTTTTTCTTCTTTTTTTAACACTTTCAGGTTCCAAAGAGGGTAATCAAAGAAAAATAACTGGCTCA
Source organism: Nicotiana tabacum (assembly GCF_000715075.1). Taxonomy (NCBI): domain Eukaryota; kingdom Viridiplantae; phylum Streptophyta; class Magnoliopsida; order Solanales; family Solanaceae; genus Nicotiana; species Nicotiana tabacum. The sequence goes on along the minus strand of NC_134086.1, from coordinate 95,100,549 downwards.
AAGGGTTTAGAAAAGGGTTATTGGTGTTTGGGTAGCGAAAATAAAAGTCTTCGTTATCTCAATCGGAGCATTAATGCTACATAGATGATCAAACATAGTAGCTTTTGACTACACCTGCGTTGACAGTTGTTTCAAGGATATTTACTTCGATGTTTTTCAGGTACAACGCTCTCTTTGGCAGTATTCTTGTTATCGTGTATGGATCTTTTCAATCTGGAGTCAATTTTCCTTTAGCTGTTCCGATTCTTTGTTTTATTTCCTTAAACCTATTTTCATTGCATTCTGATTCTTGATTCGTTATTTCGAAGTCTGACAACATTTTAGGATCTGGGCATGAAGTCCGCAAGCATGTCAAGTTATTGAAATCTGCATTTAACAGAACTGAAAAGAGAATAAGAAAAGTGACAAGATTAAGAAAAGAGACATTCCTGATTTGATTATTTTTTGATGTTTTTTTTTTTTGAATTTTAAAGATAGAAAAGTTTACATCGGAAAGTAAGACAATAAAGTAAAACATCCGGATCATACCCTGAGATAATCCGGACGCAGAAAGGATAGCAAGACTAGCTACCGAGACTCCCGTCTGATTGGGAACTTTCAGGCTTGGCGACCCTTTTTTGGCTTTTCCTCTGTCTCGACAATGGCTGCAATGACCTTTAGTGCCGGATCAAATTTCTCATCTTCACAAATCATTCCGACTATTGGCCCAGTGTTGTAAGCAGGCAACAGATTGTTCGTCACATCATAAGCCTCTTCGTCCCGAAGAACGATTCTTTCAGCTTCAATCAAATCTTCAACTGCCCTTTTGAGGGTCCAACAGTCATGTGTATTGTGTCTCACTACTCCAGAGTGATATTCACATCTAGCATCAGCTCGGTGCAAGGGGGACTCAGGGTTCGGCCGGTTCGGGGCCACTGGCTGCAGTAGACCTAGCATGATTAGCTTTTGGAAAAACCTTGAATATGATTCACCAATAGGGGTGAACTGATTCTTTCTGAAAGACTCTCTTGGGCGAGGATTGTACTGGGGGACATTTGGTTGGGGATTATATAGAGCTTGGTAGGGATGTGCATTTCTGGGAGGTAGAGCTCGGTTTTGTGTATAATATTGTGGCCGCGTGTAAGGTTGCGCGTTCATCACTGCATAGGGAGGCGGTGCCACGGCATAAGGAGCATCTTGAAGGGATAATAGTATGGTGGGACCAAGGCCATAAGAACCATGCCTTTGGATCTTGTGAAGTAAAGATGGAAAGTCAGATTACCAGCAAAACCAATCACCTAAATAGAACCTGGCTCTTTTGCACACCCAACAACCTTGTTAGTTTTGAGACGCTTAACAGATAGGAAATCACACGCTGGGATGCAATGCACCTAAACAGTTAAACGCTTCTACCATGTGTTTGAAAGGTTGCATGTTTCATTCCGTCCTTAAACTAACCCTTTTTCACTTTGTACCTCGTTTTTTATTTATGTCTTTCTTTAATCACTCTTGATCTTCTCGTTTTGTTTCTGTCGCTCCTTTATTTTTGTCACTCTCTTTTTCACTTTTTTATTTGTCACTCTTTTATTTTTTGTTGCTCCATTTTTTCTTTTTTTTGTCTCTATTTTCTTTCTTTTTCACTCAATTTTTTTCTCTCTTTTTTCAGTTTATTTTTCACTCAATTTATTTTATAGCTATGATCGAATCCAATGGGGATTACCTACGTATTATTATACCGCATGAATCAGATCATTACGTAGTTCCAGAAAAATCAGGAATGAGATAAACAAACTAACCCTCTTTGTTTTTCTTAACTTTCTTATAACACTCCATGAAAGTGTTTAGAAAAAAAGAATATAATTTTTTTTGCATTTCATTTTTCATTTTTTTCTTTTTATTGAATATTCGAAAGAAAGACGTTTAAAGAGGAAAGAAAATATTTTTTGGATTTTTAATTTTGATTTGATTTTTTTTGAAATTTTCAAAAGAAAAACTTCTAAAGAAAAAAATATTTTTTTTTGGATTTTGATTTGTTTTCTGGATTGTCGAAAGAAGAACTTTTAAGAAAATATTTTGGATTTCTGAGTTTCTTTTTTTTTCTTTTTTAATTTACAAAAGTACTTCTAAAGAGAAAAGGAAATATTTTTGGACTTCAATTTTTCAATTTTTTTTATGAAATTTATGACAGAAAGACTTTTAAAGAAGGAAAAGAATTTTTTTTGATTCTTTTTTTTATTATTTTTTGAATTTTTGGGAAAAATATTTCAAAATAAAGGAAACCCGTATTATGGAATTTAATTTTTATTTTTATTTTCTTTTTTTTCGTATGAAAGACTTCAGAAAGAAAGAAACTACTTTTTGAGTTTAAAAATCTTTTTTTTTTAATTTTCTAAGGAAATGCTTCTAAGGAATTAAAGGAAAATATTTTTGGATTTTTTAAAAAAATGGGGCTGCAACCGATGAAGTTTGCCTACATATTTCACATCTGGTTAGAATCAGACCCGCGTAGTTAGGTAAGTTTTGACGCAACAAGAGAATGTGGCTTACTTGAAATGACTTTTTTTCTTCTTCTTTTTTTCAAAATTTCGGCAAAGTTTTAGGATATTTTGAACACCAGGGTTTTCAGAAACGGATGATTTCTCTCTCCCACATCATTCTTGATTTTTCTTCCCTATTCTAGAAGTCGGTCAGCATGCAAGACGAAGCAAATAAATGCACAAGTAGCACGTAAAATGCATCAGAATGGTCTTTTTTATTTCGGGCACATCTGTCCTAGACGGACTCAACCCCTATGTTGAGTCCCCAAAGTCAAATTCACGTGATGCAAATAAGCGTTCCTACTAAGGATTCGGTATGAGGCTATGTTATTCTTTTTTTTTTTTTGGCAATCCGCTAGGCAAGTGCCTAGGGCTAGTTTTTTATTAATAAAAGAAAAGAAAAATACAACAATTAGGAAGAGTACAAATAAAGGGTACAACAGCACCTGCATTGTTACCCATATGTCTTGGCTATATAATCACTCCTCTGCGCCTCACAATGCCTTATGATGGCAGCCTCATGTAGAGGATTCATGGGGTAGCTGCTGGCAAAGTCTCACGAGGGCGTATAATCTCATAGTCGTGTGGATATTTTCCAAAGGCATAGGACCAAGGCAACACTAACCGGGCTAAACCTTACCTTACTAATCCTATTGAGACAAAGAAAAGGCCTCACCTACTAACAAACATGTAAAAAATAAGAACTGGAGAGTACCAAATATTCAATGATCATCACAGAGTTTATAACATAATCTGTGATGATATTACAAATGATAATACTTATAAAATGATAAAATAGAATGTAGTATTCTAGGTTTAAAACCTGGGTGTATTGTTCTAGACCTGGATTACCCGAGCGGATAAATCGAGCCGGGGGCAGGTAACCAAAAGATCATCCGGCTTTGTAACTTATTAGAACCTCGTTCTAAATTAAGGATATGACACTAACAAAAAAGAAGTCACGCTAGCGTGCACTTCCCCGAAGAGTTAGAAGATTCAGAGAGAAGAAGAGTTTCGTAATAGTTTTATATACAGTTCAAGCAATATCAAAGCAGTAAAAAGCGACATTTAGCACATTAGGCTTAAACACATAAAAATAAAATAATAAATAAAAGCCAAGTATAACAGTTAATCTAAGCTCGAATTCTAAACTCTGAATCAGATATTCTGGGTATCATCCCTAGTAGAGTCGTCAGAGCTATCACACCTCTTTTTTTTCTGAGGGGGATATGGAGTTTTTTCCAATTTAAGTGACATTATTCCAAATAGGATTATTTATTTATTTCAGAGTCGCCACTTGGAATAATTTATAGTGTCTCAAGTCACCGGTTTATTTTAAATCCCAAATCGAGGAAATTTAACTCTATTTTAAAGTCTGTGAAATCAGAAGATCGGGTAAGAAATTCTATTAACGGTGTAAGGCACTCTCGAGTTCTGTGGTTTTAGCACGGTCGCTCAATTATTAATAATTGGCCTAATTATCTGATTTATTACATGTTTTAAACATATTGTGCATTTTTTACTTTAAACCGCTTTTAATTATTTATTCAACCGCTTTTAGTATTTATGGAATTTGTTTGAACAAGTTGCGATGTCGCGCACTCGTTTGTTTTTGTACACATTGCGAATTGCGTCACAAGAACCGTACCCACGGTCTACAACAAGTGTATTTTTAATATTAATTGATTTGGAGTTATGGTCGAGTCATGAAACGCACACTCGAATTGGGATTTACGTATCATAACCATACCACGAGAACCATACACATGGCTACGATGATTTATTAATTGCACCTAAAGATATTTACTCCTTATGTCTCAAGATATTAGTTACTTTATCCTGGTCCATAACATTTATATCCCAAATACTAGTTAGTTGCTCTTACAAACGTTTGGTACAAGTCCTAACGCTAAGGTTTATACATATTTTACTCCTACACGGTACAATCATATCACCAACTCGTCAAAGACTCAAAGTTAACACCACTTTTATCTGTGCTGCTTTGATTCTTCATATCAAATCAAGCAACAAAAGGTCTAGAATAAGATGTAAAATTACATGGGTAAGACAAAAAGGTCAAATGAATTGGGTTTCCAACAGCAATAAGAACTAGAATCTAGGAATAAGTTACCCATTAGCAGATTTAAACAAAACTCAGCAACGAACTTCTCATAAACAAATACATATATTTAAAGAAAAAAACATCATCATTCATCCAAATCTTATAGCAGAAACTACACACGAATTTAAAAAGGGCAAAAATAACAGAGAAAGGATTGAGAATGCACCTCAAGATGACACTTTTCTTCAATTTAAAATGAAACTTCACATACAAAAATCAATAGCTACTAGCCATATCTTGAACAGACCTCTTCGATCGAATCTCTGTCAATACCCACTCGTCGGATGCCGGAAAAACTCGAAGACGACTCAGAAAAACTCGACTAAACTCTGGCTGATTTTAAGTTCGTTTTTGGCTATTTTTGAGCTGAATTTTGGACTGAAACAGTGGTGTTATGGAGGTTGTTTGGCTATTTTTGAGCTTGAATTTTGTGATTTTTTGGGTAGGTTAGGGCGGCAGATCGTGTGTTTTAGAACTGAGTGCGGCAAATTTTCTAATAGAGGAGGCCGTCCTTGAAACTCTTAAGATAGGAAAAAGATGTCTGTTGTTCTTAAATGCGTAGTCAAAAGAAGTTGCAGATTTTGGGAAAATGTAACTTATAATATAAAACTAAAGAATTATAGTACTTATTTATTAAGGTTTTGGACTTCAAGGACGTTGGTAATGGTGGCTGTAATGTTCACACTAGCCAAAACCCAATACCCATGAAAGGAGATAGAGAGATAGGTCGAAGATGAGCGATTTTTCTTCTTGCTCTCCTTTGCAGGTTCTCTCCTGTCTGATGCGGCTGGCTTAGGGTCTTAGGATTAGAGAATGAGATATATAAAAGAGCTAGCTTTTGGGGAGGAAGAAATCTGATGGGTTATTAGCTATTGGGCTTAGGTTTGGTCAAATTTGGACTATGACTTGGACATTTGAATCAAGCAAGACTTTAGGAGAATTAGTCTAAATTAAATCTTTTTTTGTGATTTTGATTATTCTTTTATTGATTAATAATGAAAATAAAAATAGTACTCCTAAACTTGAATAGCAAGATAAAATACTAATTACTCAAAATTTACTCATCAAACTAACATATTTTTTGGAAAACCTTTTCTTTATTTGTAAATGAAGATAAAACTTATATTAAAAATACAACTCTTTTTTAATTATTTTAAATTTTCTCTAAGTAAAATATATAAAAGGAGAAATAAGAGCTAAAATATGTAGATTAAGCTTAAAATATATTTACATATTAAAAGGTGATGAAAACCTCAAATATAGTAAAAAAATTAGGTGCTCACAAGCATTAAAACCAAAGGAAATGGCAGGCCCGACTCCGAGAGCGATGCTTCCAAGGAAAGAAATAAGAGCGATACACAATAGAAAGTAAAGTTGTATTACTTAGCTTGAGAATAAAATATAGCATAAGTGCTGCTAGAGATTTTCATGTCCTTTCAATGGTTGTTGAACCCACTATTTATAGTTATACCTAGGAAACAAGATTCTAGGATTAAGTCTCTCTTAAATGACAATAAAGGGGTCATTGATGAACATATAACAGCAGGTCATGAATGCCAAAATTCTCTGCAACGAACATCTATTTAATACTAGGGAATATTCCACATTAAATGTCATCTGGTGGCAAACATTCGACCTACTCACATTGGCTATGCTCCCTTCGGGACTTATCCGATGTTAGCTATAATTGTTGCTCCCAGTCTTGGTTATTACTTGATATTCTTCTGCCTATCTCTGATTCCACATGTCACGCTATCATTCTATCATTTAATATAAAGAGCAAAAAACATAAGTAGGCAAAAAAAATAGGAAAATTTCCACTGATGTAGCACCATTAGGTATTTTACACATAAGGCCACAAAATAATTATATTCCTAGCCAAAATCCTTTAAACCCTATACCTTAATTCACACATCCAAGTAAACAGACTTTCAGTTATACTGGTTAACATCCTTAGCTCTAATTAAGATGACTAACCTCCTTAGCGTCAGGCAATTGATATTTGTAATGGCCGTATATAATATATATTGGTTACATATTTTGATATGTTTTTATTTTTATATCAAGTATCTTTTTAACGTAATCAGGTTTATACCGCATATAATTTACAATTATACCATATATTTTTGCATTTCGAGTGTTTGACATATGCAGATCAATGATATATTTCTAGTATAAGTTTATGTCAGGTATAAACAAATGGAACCTAATTGCTGACATGTTTATCATTTAAGTTAGTATTTTACTGATTTGCCCACTTTTTTACTACTATACATTATTAGTATAATAATTTAATATATCTTGATATACGCAAAGTCTATCTAAGATGCTGATGTTGGCACTACAAATTCAGCAAAAGATCCTATGGAAGAATATTATATTAATGTTCCCGAATCCCAGATCATTAAATATACAAACCCTGCAATAGCTCGTAAGTATGCTTGATATATTGTATCATTTCAGTAAATATGTCATAGATATTCCCATGTTTTATTCCTTAAATCTTTCCATATATGTAGTATTACTTGGGTATATTTTTATATCCTCATGAATAATTTTGACTACACATTATATTCATGTTATATATTTTTTTTATGAGTACGTATTTTTCACTTTTCATGTTATGTATAACTTATTATACACATTCTACGTGTATTAATTTTCTCTGGAATATGTATTATGTTTATAATACATAATACATATTGACATGCCCGGAGGAAAATTATATTGACTTCCCCGATTCCCACTTCATATGTTTCGAATATTGTGAAATTGATTGAGTGAAATCTCAATAACTGTAATGGAATCCCGCTGCTAGATCGAATGATCGGAGAAAATAAGACAAGAGATTGAGAAAATACGAAGAGAGAGGAGAAACTTTGAGTTCTTTTGAAAAAGACGATGTGAGAGAGAGTGCTTTGCAACTATCCCATGATTTGTGCCTTTTTCTCTGTTCATTAATTATTTGCTTATTTTTACAATATGCCATTAATGTAAAAAAAACTTCCCTATACATAATAAATAAAGATTGTTAATATTTTTTAAAATATTTTTTAAGAAGTGCTCTACCATGTAGATTTCTCTAATAAATCAATTTTACCTTATACACATTTATGTTGCAAAGAATTCTCTCTATCAATGAATTTTAATTGAATATATTATTATTATTATTATTATTATTTGGGTCAGAAAGATAACATATATTAATAATTAGGGAATGCGTACAGAGGGTTGGGGCCTAACTAGCTCTCTATCACAAACCATTGATCTATCACAAAGTCGTAAGTTGTTACTAGTATTTACAGTTGTCATGGTCATTCTATTGGAATTATCATCATGAAAACTAATTACACATGAGGATAATTGATCCATATTGCCACTTTGATTTTGCCAAACAGTGACATGGCCTGATTGAGGTCCTCCCAAATATGCCTTGTCTTTTCCAAAAATTTGCGCAACAAAAGTGGGAACAACTTCAAAAACCCTTGGCATCCATCTCCATTTCCAGTGGCCTTATGTTATTTTCATATGCTAATTTCAAACCTTGTGTCAATGCATAGAGCTCTGCAAAGGTGGATGATTAATGTGGTGCAGATCCCGTGGAACCTAATATCCATTCAGCTTTGGAATTTCTAATTATTCCTCTTATCCCTGCAGTGTTGTCTGAATATGCTCCATCTGTATTGAGTTTATAGAAGTGTGTATTTGGTGGATTCCATTTAATATTTTTAATCTTTGTTGTTTTATGATTAATCTTATATGTAGAAGCAACCAAGTATGCGTATTCCGCTGCTTGTTGAGTTGTAGTTTTAAGGAGAATGTTATCCCTAGTCATATTATAAAGATTGTTATTTCGTGTAGTCCAAATATTCCATAAACTAATTGGTAAGTAGGTGTTAGGGTTTATGTCGAAAGGTAGTTTGAAGTTCTTATAAGTAATTAGTTTACGTACCCAAGTTTGTGTGGATGAAAAGTTGGTAATATGATTAATAAGGTGCGTAAATCCTAATTCTTGCCAATATTTCATAGCATTACACATTCAAGGAAAATGTGTTTGATTGATTCATCCTCCCTTTGACAGTAAAAGTAAGTTGCATCCTGGATGATTTTAGTATTTTTTAAGTAAAGTCGCGTTGGTAACCTATTGTGGCATAGAAGCCAAATAAAGCTTTTGATTTTTGGATGGATAGGGAGTTTCCAAATCCGTGAAAAAGTATTTAAATGAGTCGTAGGTTATTGTGCCTCTAATTCTAGTTTGGTATGCATTGAATGGACTGTAAAGTTGCCCGTTTGCGTCAAACCCCAGTAGATTTGATCTCCATGATTGTGTAATTGAGATACATATGTAGCTGTAATCAAAAGTTTAATATTATGGGCTAAGTCAAAAGTGATCTTTTCCCAATTCCATCCCGTGTCATTTAGCAGTTGCGAAATTGTTAAATTGCTTTGTTCCAAAGTTAAAGGGCCTTGGATCATAGAACGCAGTGTTGTACCTAGTTTTATCCAAGGGTCATCCCAAAATTTAATAGGGATTTTTTCCTTCCTATACCATAGATGAAACTTTATTACCAAATATGTGCATAGTATCTAAATTACCCGCCTAGTCCACATTTTTTCCTACAATTTCTGTACCATTCGTTTATTAGAAATTAATAGGGCGGAATCTTCCCTTAATAACGCGCGAAAAATCAGGAAAGAATCTTGAGATTGATTGATTCTACATTAAATACAAGTTTTGAAACGGAAAGGAGATTTCGCATCTGCGTAATTTACTCTTAAACTACAATTCAAAATTTTTAAAAAAAAAGTACGAACAGCTTCAACAAACTACGAACAACTTCAACAAACTAAATTCAAATTGAAGAATTCAAATCTTCGAGATTCAACAACTCAACATTGCTATATTCTGTTCTTCGTCGTTTTCAGAAATTAAATTGGCGATCATATATCTGTTCTTCATCTTTTTTTCTCTCAATCTAGAAATTCAAAAAATCAAAAAAATTTAGAATAATACATCAGCAACTATACGCAATCATGTCCAAAATCGCAATCATGCTACAATTGAATGGTAATTGAGATAACTATGGCAGATTTAGAGATTTTGAAGTTGATGCCATTGTGGTAGATGAGAATGCAAGCTACAGTATTCTGATTTCTACAATTGTAGGACAACTATCGATTGATACTTCAGAAAAAATTATAGAAATCAAATACATGGTGAACGACAATTGTCCCCCAATGGAGATTAGGAATGATATGGGGGTTCGTGTGTATATGGAGACCAAAAAGGAGAATAAAAACTTAGGTTCATATCCATTATGTATAGGTGTACGAGATTTCAATATGGAATTGGCAATCACCACGATAACACAAGTGCAGGTTTGTGTAGTTCGAAATTGCATAAAATTATGATTTTACGGTATTATCTACAAAATTACTACATTTACCTACAATTAAACTACAAATAAGTTTAATGAAAGAATAAAGCAATGTTGTTTTCAAAATTATCTACAAAGTTACTACATTTATACGACAATGTAAACTACAATCTATGATTAGAAATTGTTGTTTCAAAATGTTGTCTTTAAAAATAACTACAATCTATGTTTAGAACAAAATCTAGCCAAATAAAATACAAATCAGTTTAATTATGTACGAAGCATTATTGTTTTCACAAATTTCTACAAATTGCAACAGTTATAGTACAATTTAACTACAATGTCTGACATCCTAAAATGGATGACTACAAAATTTTCACTATATCTACAAATTATCTACAAAGATTCTACAAAATTATAATGACACTGTTTATCTTTATTTTGATGCAGGTTCGTCTGGATGCCTAAAGTTACTTGATATGCCATCCTCTCCAGCTATAGAGAAATATCAAAGTGAAATAATAACAGAATCTACGCAAACTGTTATTGAAGAAGGACAAGTGTATCAGGACAAACAAATTGTAGCTGCTGCAATGAAGCACTTTTTTGTGATGCACAAGTTCCAGTTCGGAGTTAAAAGATCTAGTCATAGAAGGTATGGAGATATTTGTGGATAAAAGATCATTAAAAGTAGTGTTTTACTCAAGATATGTATTTTTTAAACATTATAGATAAATTGTAGTTACATTGTAGTTTATGTTACTTTATGTTAAAACAGTCATTTTGTTGCATCTACATTTATAATCTGTATTAAATATTGTATTTTTTTGTAGCTACCCGCTTGTATGCGTTGGTGAAAATTGTAAATGGCACTTCAAGACAACGTCAATTAATAATTCCGCAATGTTCAAGATAAGGAGTTTCAACCGACAACACACATGCTCGTTAATGGACGAAACATTCATACAGCGCAAACGTACTGTAGCTGTAGTTGGTAGCATGGTCATTCCAAAGTATTGTGATCCTAAGACTGTTTACACACCAAAGGACATACAAACTGACATGTTATCCTAACACGGAATGAACCTAAGCTACATGCAAGCATGGAGAACAAATGAAAAGGCTTTACGATTTTTGAGAGGGAATCCGGCTGACTCCTACAGCAAATTACCCAAATATTTTTATATTCTTGAGGAGAATTATCCTGGTTCGGTTGTTAAATTGAAGAAGACAGCAAATGAATGCTTCTTATATGCATTTGTTGCTCTTTGTACATCAATAAGTGGTTGACAACATTGTAGGCCAGTAGTAGTGGTTGATGGGACATTCTTAAAGTCAGCCTGCAGGAGGATTATGCTGACAGCAAGCACCATGTACGCAACAGGTAAAAAGTGTAAAAATTTTGTAGTTATTTTGTAGGCAGTCTATAAAATGTAGATACATTGTAGTAATTTTGTAGCTATTACATGAAATGTAGATAAATTCTCTATATTATGAAGATATATTGTAGTTGTTATGTATTTATATTTTTATATACATTTTCAAAGCTGCCAATTAATATTTTATGAATTAATAATGTAGGTACAATATTTCCGTTGGCATATGCTGTGGTTGATTCTGAAAACGACGCATCTTGGAAGTGGTTCTTTGAGCAATTCAAGCAGGCATATGGTGAAAGACCTTCAATGTGTGTTGTTTCAGATAGGAATGAGAGTATACTGAAGGCAACATCAATTGTCTATTCGGGTATGCCACACTGCTCTTGCATGTGGCATATTTGGACAAATATAAGGTCAAAATTCAAGAAGGGTCATCTACAATTACATGAATTGTACTTTGCTACAGCACGATCATACACTCTGGATGAATTTAATGAAAGGATGTCGAAGATTGAAGAGGTAGACCCGCGTCTGAAATCTTACCTATATGATATTGGCTATCATAGATGATCAAGATTACATGCAACAATGAATAGAACGTGGACAATGACATCAAATATTGCAGAGTCGTTGAACGTTGTAACAAAAGATGCAAGAGAGTTGCCGATATTTGACCTTTTAGAGTATATGCGGATAATGCTAGAACGTTGGACCAACGAGAAATTATTGAAGGCGAATGGTACTTTCACATTTCTTGGGTCCAAATTCAACAAAGAATTAGAGAACAACAGAACATTATCTCAGAAGCTTTGGGTAAGATCTGTTTATTTGGTGCAGAAAAAATAAATTACTTAATATGTAGTGTTTCCAGATTGTAGATAAATTGTAGTCAAATTGTAGATAATTGTAGGTTGTAGATAAGGTGTAAATATTTATAGATGATTTGTAGATAAGTTGTAGCTAATATATTTTTATGATTGTGTGTGTGTGTGTGGGGGGGGGGGGAGTTACGGGTAAAGGTAAAACGTGGGGAGGGGGATTGAGCTGAAAGGAAAGAGAAACGTGGGAATATACGGTCCTATAATTATGCCTCATATAAATGCCCCATTAATTATATCCCTGTTTTAAATTATGATGTATAAATGGTAATTTAGTATACTAAATATAATTATCTCTAACCTTAAATATTGAGGGTAATAAGGTTTCATATGTGGATATTTTTTTTGCCTAATTTTTGAATACCAAGGCCACCAATTTGTTTTGGGGTTGTTACAACATTCCATTTAATAAGGTGCATTTTTTTTCGTTATTGAGCGCATTAAACTCAACTACTTTAATCCATTTCATAATTAGTTTTTGGACTGGAATGCAAACAAATATAAATTTCAAGGACTCATTCGAGATAAAAGAAACACAAAAGTATCACTCTGTCTCTACACTTTCACCCCGCCTGCATCTTATCTTTAAGAAAAACCAGAGCTTACAAAAAACCTCTGAAGCTCCCAAAACCCTGAAACCCGCAAAAGAGAAAGATGCTTCTACAACCCACCACCACCATTAAACCCCCACATCAAAACCATGTCTCCTTTTCATCATCCCTCTGTTATTCACTCTCTTTCCCTTCCGGGTTTTGCAATTTGGGTGGTTTAACGTGCCCAAAAAACCATACAGTTATTATTAGCTGTTCCTCAATATCACAGGTACATAGTTATGGGACTGTTGACTACGAGAGACGGCCGATAGTGAAATGGAATGCTATTTACAAAAGAATATCTATGAATGATGGCCCAGAGAGAGGCAGTGTTAGTGTGTTGAATCAGTGGGAGAATGAAGGGAAAAAGGTTACTAAATGGGAACTTTCTAGGGTTATTAAGGAGCTCAGGAAGTTTAGGCGTTATAAGCTTGCTCTTGAGGTATATTAAAGTTTGAATCTTTTTTTATCAGATTATTGCTTGGTGTTCTCTAGCTACCTGTGCTTGAATTTCTAGGTTGAATCAGTTAAAGTATTAGTTTTTGTTCTAAGTTGATTGGTGATTAATTGTGTTCCCTGTGTTGCTTTGGTTTGAGTTAGTTTGATTTTAAAATAGTTGATATTATGTTTATGCTGTGACAAAGGTGGAATCTAAGATTTAAACATCATGTCTTGCTGTTGTTACGTCAAAGTGAATTTCATATGATTTCCAATTTAGTGCTAAATTATTATCAGTGGCATGTAGAACATTCGATTAACAACACTAGGAGGTAAGTAGAAATTACCATCGTCCTAATAATGTTATGTGCATGAGTTGCCAAAGTCACGCTTTGAATAATATATTTCCTGCAGAAAATTTAGAAGCTTGTATGAGCTGTCTAGTGCAACATGTGCTGCTGAAGTAGAAAGATGCGATCCAGATAGAGTACTCGAGTTTTCTTGGAGTATATCTGTGGATACCTATTCTTTGAAAGTTTTTCTTCAGCACCAGGAACTCCCTCTTTGCAAGCTACTTGCTTATTTGAACCCTCTACCGACAGATGCACAAATTGCACTGTTCATTGTGCACAATACCCTATAATGTTCTTTTTTAATATTCGGTGACCAAGTGAAACTAATGATCTGAAAGAGTTCACAACCTGAAACATGTGTATCACTCTGTCTCAACAAAGGGCGAAACTTGAAAACTTTGAATGAGTATCAATAGACTTTTTGTGGTCAAGACTTGTCAACTAGGCTGATTACAAATTTTAATTGGTATACTAGAGAAATGTGCAATTTTTCTGTGAGCCCTATGATTAAACTTGATTAATTGTCCTTATTGTTCCGATAGCACGATTTTGTACGTAGTTCAGTTGAATCTGTTAAGTACTCATTTAACTCACTGAGACATTGAGTTCATTATATATCTCCAATGTAATTCAGTTCTGTTGGGGCTCAACTTTATCTTGTATCCTGCAGGTGTATGAGTGGATGAACAATAGAGCAGAGAGGTTTAGACTAACCACCAGTGACACTGCTATCCAGTTAGACCTGATCGCAAAAGTACATGGAATCTCAAGTGCTGAAGAATACTTTGTAAAGTTGCCAGACACCTTAAAAGATAAGCGGATATATGGTTCTCTTTTAAATGCCTTTGTGCGGGCTAGAAAGAAGGAACAAGCTGAATCTTTAATTGATAAAATGAGAAATAGAGGCTATACTGATCATGCTCTTCCATTCAATGTGATGATGACACTCTATATGAACCTTAAAGACTACGATAAAGTTGAGTCCGTGGTTTCAGAAATGATGGAAAAACAAATTCCATTAGATATATATTCCTACAATATCTGGTTATCATCATGTGGATCTCAAGGATCTGTAGAAAAGATGGAAAAAGTGCTTGAAAAAATGAATCTGGACACTGATATCAATCCAAACTGGACTACATATAGCACTATGGCTACTATGTACATTAAGCTGGGGCAGTTGAAAAAAGCTGAAGACTCTTTGAAAAGTGTTGAGAGCAGAATCACAGGTCGTGATCGAATTCCATACCACTATCTTATCAGTCTTTATGGTAGTCTTGGTAAGAAGGAAGAGGTTCTCCGCATCTGGAAAACCTACCAATCACAGTTTCCAACAATCCCAAACTTGGGTTATCATTCTGTAATATCTTCTCTGGTGAGGTTGGATGATATTGAAGGTGCAGAAAAGATATATGATGAGTGGCTACCTGTTAAATCGCACTATGATCCTAGATTAGGAAATCTTTTGTTGGGTTATTATGTGAGGAAGGGTTCTGTGGACAAGGCTATTGCGTTCCTCGACCAAATGGTTGAAGCTGGAGCAAAGCCAAACTCTATGACTTGGGAGATTGTTGCTGAAGGCCATATCAGGGAACGGAGATTATCTAAGGCTTTATCATGTTTGAAGGATGCCGTTTCAACTGAGGGATCGAAGAGTTGGAGACCGAAGCCTGCAAATGTATCTTCCATTCTCAGACTTTGTGAGCAGGAAGAGGATACGCAAAGTAAGGAAGCCCTGATGGAGGTGTTGAAGCAAGTTGGGTGTCTTGACGATGAAAAGTACATGTCATATATTCCATTATCAAACGGTACATTTACCGGTGATGAGCCAGAAATAGATAAGGATACATCTGATAATGATGAAGGATCTGAGATACTGCTCAACCAATTGCAAGGAAGCTTGTGAGACTTTTTCACTCACTTTGAAATGCAACATTTTTCCAGGTAGATGCGTAGGGGATAACGCCTCATGAAATTGGAGTTTCGGCATGTGGATGCTCGACAAAAGCAAGAGTCTGAGTGTGTAGAGCTGAGAAGCAAGATATTCATGATAAACACATATCTACTGATTATGGTTTCCTTATTTAGGTTTACGCAGATCCATTTTGCTATATACTCCTATGTAGTTTATTAATCATCTAGTAGAAGTCTATTGTTTTAACTTTGCCCATCAATACACATGTTTTATCAGGGATGTCACAGAAATATACTGCAGGTTTATATGTAAATATGATGAATTGTGCATTACTTTATTTGAGTTCAACTAGAAGTTTTCATTTTCTTGCTGTGCATTATTGGTCATTGTGTACTCTTGAAATTCCCCCAAGAACTTTCATCCCAAATGTTTTACTTTGCGCCACTGCATCAACAACAACAACAACAAATGGGGTGTGGGAAGGATAGTGTGTGTGCAGATCTTATCCATGCCTTGTGAATGTAAAGAGGTTGTTTCCGATAGACCCTCGACTTAAGAAACACTAAACATGAAGCAACCAACAATAACAACAACAAAAAACAAGACACTATGTGTAATAACAAAGATCCAGAAATAAGAAATACAAGAATAGTACTCATAATACTGGTAAGAATAGCACAACATGGAATAACAAAGATCTAGGGAGACGAAAATGCAAGAATATTACTAGTAAGATTAGGAGAAACTCTCGACAACCTACCATGCTTCAATCCTATTTCTCGACCTCCATACCTTCCTATCGCGGGTCATGTCCTCGGTAAGCTGGAGCAATGTCATGTCCTCTCTCACCTGCTATCCAGGGCATCGATATCTCTCCTCGTTACTTTGCACCACTGCAGTCTGCATATTGGTTGCTTAACAATTCAACTGGCATTCTGACAAGTTCGACATATTCCGAGGTTTCTGATGGTCAGTAAAACATAAACAACTTCCTCTTCTGAAAGGTAGCTAGTTCCATTGTTTTCGTGAATAGTATTTTGAATATAGAAGAAATTAGCATATGTTGCTGGTTATCCTTTTTTCTTTCTATCGCGGGTCATGTCCTCGGTAAGCTGGAGCAATGTCATGTCCTCTCTCACCTGCTATCCAGGGCATCGATATCTCTCCTCGTTACTTTGCACCACTGCAGTCTGCATATTGGTTGCTTAACAATTCAACTGGCATTCTGACAAGTTCGACATATTCCGAGGTTTCTGATGGTCAGTAAAACATAAACAACTTCCTCTTCTGAAAGGTAGCTAGTTCCATTGTTTTCGTGAATAGTATTTTGAATATAGAAGAAATTAGCATATGTTGCTGGTTATCCTTTTTTCTTTGTTTCGAGAATAAAAATAACAAATGCGGTGAGAGAGGCTCGAACTCTCGACCTCAGGATCACTCAGAAGCTATGAGACCTACGCGCTAGCCAACTGCGCCACCACCCCAATATATGAATTGGTGGTTATTTTCAAATACTTATTAAAAACAACTATTCAAGTAGACCTAGTACAAGATTCTCTTTCCTTTTTCTTATGCAGTGAGTGGGCTCCTCTAAAGGACACTTTGTTCATGCTATTTCATTTGCTACAGAGTTTGAACTACGTAAATTATCATATACTGTAAATGATTCTTATAATGAGCTAAATGTTTGACTTACAGTTTCAGGCAGACATCATAGACAAACTCCAAGGATCCAGTTAATTAAAAGTGGGAGTTGCAAGAAAGAACTAAGTTGATGTACTATCTTTTTCAGTATACAGTAGAAAGATCAAACATTCAAGCATTCCCAGATGCCAGACTAGCAGCATTTGTTATCTCCAGTTTTGAGGTAGTGAGGACTAAATTTACTGGCTACTACAGCTGTCATTGTTTGATATTATTGTGTTCAATACAATTGAAGGCAAAGACTTACCCATGAGTGCATGCAATAAATCAATAAGTGCATGTGCCTTTTATATGTTAATTAACACTAGGTCTAATACATATTTTCCCCCCTTAGCTTGAAAGTAATTAAATTCCTTTGACACATTCCAATTTTCCAAAGCTTTTAGACCAACTGTCATGAGACGATTTGTTAGTAGATTAATAGAGCACTTCCCTTTGACCATATAGGTGTTTATTTAATTATCAATGTTCCCTTTTTTGCATATAGAAAAAATTTAAAAAAAAAAAGAAAAAAGAAATGCCACTGATATGTTGGCTCAAGCCACCATCACCGACGATTTCTGTATCTCTTCTATAAGCTACTACAATATGTTCAGTTCGAGTGAGTCCAAATAAATTGTGCCTTTAATGCTTAGTTAGGCCAGAACATAGAGCTTGGCGTGATGTCCCAACTTGGTTTGTTCCTTTTGGTGGGGGCATGGGTTTGGTCTTAAAAAAAACATATATCTTAATGTTGCATTTTTGTCGTTGACATGAAAATAAGGTGCTACCTACATTTATTGTGAAACAAATATATATGATGGAAATAGATAAACAGGGGTTTTAACTTGAATTTCCATCACCGTAAATTGCAATCAAACCAATTAATATGTTAAATCACAATTGAACCAATTAATATGATCTGCTAAAAATGAAAAAAAGATTGTAAATTAGAAAAAAGTCCCATGACATTCAAATTTGATTGTCGAAATAAAAGATATTAAACATATGTTGAAGATGGAGCCGCAGGAAAATTTACATATGTGGTTTTGGCGGACTTTCGTGAAGTATTACTCTATGCTGACACATCTTTCCGAATCATTATCGACCCGATATTACATATATAGAAATTTTAGATATATTTAATATATAAATATACTTATTGTGATGTAATTTATAAATATTTCTTAAATTTTTTCATAATTTTATCTTTTAAGGTATTATTTCAAGGTTGAACTTAGAACTTTTGAATGTTCAAATAAGTTTTATAGTCATTAATATTAGTAACTTAAATAATGCTAATAAAAGCCCAAACCAAAATCAAATCAATATTAATGCTAACAAAAGACATTCAATTCAATACTGCGTACGACAATATATTGTATATCTAGTTTTTGTGTTTGCAATAATTTAGATAAAAATGTAACCTCTTTTTATTTTTTCTTTAGAGTTTAGTCATGTAACTAATACTTCCTTATTAGTCTACTTGTTTTAGCATGACTTATTACTTTCAGATTATGTTTATTTTTATTATTGCTTTTTAATTAGCAATATTTAAATTACATAATTTTATTATTGTCTTTATTGTTGAATATTTTAGGATAATTCTATGACAAATTTCATATTTTGTATTACTTGAAAAATATCTTATATAGTTGTATCTTACTAGGATTAAAGAAATATTTTGAGCACAAGTTATATGTTTTATTCTACGAAGATTTTACCGGAAAAAATCCGAAAATACCCGAAAACCCGAGAAAAACCGAGATTGAAAAATCCGAGTTTATTGGTTTGGTTTGGTCTTTAGATTTAATAACCCGGTATAATTGGTTTGGTTTGGTAATTACAAAATTCGAACCAACCCGTCCTATGTACACAATTAAAAGGGAAATAATTCAACGTTAGTAGGAAAAATTCACAACTTGTATACCTTTATTTTGCATGCCGCATGTCCCAGGTCTCAACATCAACACTAATAAAGTATTGTTGCAGATATTTTGTATGACAGAATTCTTGAAAATAATTATATTTATGCATCTAATGATAGAAAATATCAAATCATCATTGAAGTTGTGATGCTATAATTAAGATTCAGATTATTGCCTCCTAGTAATATTTTCTATTGCATGCATAGATGAAAATTTTGGCCCTCCCCTCGCAAAATCTTTTGTTTCTGATATGTTTATCTGCAACTGCAGTTTTGAACATTTAAATTCTTCTAACTTGTGCAATGACACCTTTTTTTCATTTAGAAAAGAACAACACATTTTTATTTATTTATTTAAATATCATAGAATTTTAATTGTGTACAATTAAATACCGTTGCATAAGAATTAAGATGGAAGAGTCCGAAACCAAAATGGCAAGTTTTTGGACTCTAATTACGTTTTCACAGCAATAAAAAAAGTTACATTTGTACCTAAAACACAGTATTATACTGCGTTTTATGTTAACGGAATTTTAGCCGTTAACGTAAAACACAGTATAATACTACATTTTACTTAATAATTCGTTTTTCTTATGTAAAATGTAGTATTATACTGCGTTTTACTTTCTTTTTGGGCCTACAATAAGTGTTCTGTCACGACCCAAAATCCACTAAGGGTCGTGATGGCGCCGGACACCATTGTCAGGCAAGCCAATACCAAATAGCTAGTAGTTTCTCGTTATAGATATTTCTGAATTCACTTTTTTTATACATTTAAACAATAAGGAATAAATTTCCACTGAATAAATAATGATATCTTTAACAATTTCAAAATACTGACTACTTCCATAGACATCCCAGAACCCGGTGTCACAAGTGCATGAGCATTTACTAGGGAATGGAATAAAATACAGTAACTGTCCGGAATACAAGTGGACAGAAATGAAAATACAGTACAATACTCTGAAGGAGACTCTGCTGGCTACGGTCGTCTCGATAAATGCAACTCACCTAAGTCTCTGTATCAACCATGCCGTTATGCCACTAGCCACACATAAACCTGTGCAACAAAAATGCACAACAATGTAGTATGAGTACGAAAACAACGTGTACCCAAGTATCCCATCTAATCTCGAAGAAATAGAGACGAGAGGTCGACTTCGACACTTACTAGTGGTCCAATAGTAATATATTATTAATGCGAGTAATCATGGAGTTATTAAGAACAATAGTAAATTCAAATAAGTCACGAAACATGTAAAAGTTCCTTTTTATTAAAAGTCTCCAGATTCATAATCCATTAATTAACAATTATCTCAAGTCGGGGAGAGCAAATATCAATATCAATAAGTCTCAAGGCAAGCAATACAAGCATGCACAAATCATGTCGAGGTCGTACGACCCGATCCAACGTAAATGTAAAATGTGCACTGCCGAGAGTCGAACGACGCAAACCATAGATGCATCTATTTAATCTGCCGAGGCGTTCGGCCGTTCCGAAATTAAACACATACAGACAGTCAATCAAGAAGTCAACAGGGAACAATTATCCCAAGAAAGCCAATTCTCTTTTAATAATTTTATAAAAAAAAGAAGTTCAATCCTTTTAGAAATTCATTTACCAATTTGATAGGATTTAAGTAATTTATCTGTCAATAAGGTTATAAATATTCCAAGTATAGCATGCTTTTGGGTCCTAGACTACCCGGGCTTACATATAATAGTAACTACGCACGGGCTCTCATTACCTCGTGCGTACGTAGCCCCTACAAATAGGAGCACATAACCAATTATTTCATATATGAGGACAATTCCTTCTTACAAAGTTAGAAAGGAGACTCACCTCGCTCCGAAGATCCATAACCGGCATTCCACGCTCTTCCGAAGACTCGAATCGATGCACAATGCTCCCAAAACTTGTCGTTGATGATGAAAAACCCCACTTGAAGCTCCCCAAAATCGTCCACACCAAATGAAAATGGGGGAAAATGACCAACCCCCCGATTTTTAAAGATCTTACTGCCTCCAGTACTTCCGCACCTACGGTCATACGACCGCTTCTGCGGTTTTGCAGGTGCGGCCCCACCACCGCATCTGCGGTCCTTCCCAGGCCCCCTATTTCCACTTCTGCGCTCCTTCTTCCGCAGGTGCGGTCCCGCTTCTACATCGACTTGACCGCCTCTGCGGTTCTAGCCTTCTCCCTTCTCAACCGCATCTGTGCTCCTTTGGCCGCTTCTGCGGCTCCGCACACCTACGGCCAAAACCCCGCAGGTGCGGTTACACCAGATACCAGCTGCTGAAGCCCTTCTTCAAACTCCAAATTTGATCCGTTAACCATCCGGAATCCACCTGAGGCCCTCGGGACCTTAACCAACTATACCACCATGTCCCAAAACATGATACGAACGTGCTCGAGGCCTCAAATCATATCAAACGACGTCGAAATCATGAATCACACTCCAATTCAAGCTTAATGAACTTTAAAATTTCAAACTTCTACTTTCGGTATTTAAACCTATCAAATCACGTCTGATTGATTTCAAATTTTGCGCACAAGTCATATTTGACATTACGGACCTACTCCAACTTCCGGAATCAAAATATAACCCCGATATCAAAAAATCTACTTCCGGTCAAACTTCTCAAAAACCTTCAAATTTCTATCTTTAGCCAAATGATTCCAAAATGACCAGCGGACCTCCGAATTCACTTTCGATTGCGCTCCTAATACCAGAATCACCATACAGAGCTATTCCTATACTCGAAATCTCAAACGGACATTGATAACCCTGAAATGCACTTCAATCCAAACTTATGAGTTTTTTTCAAAAATGCTAACTTCCACAATAGGCGTCGAAACGTTACTGGGTCTTCCAAAACCCTGTCCGGACATACGCCCAAGTCCGAAATCATTATACGAACCTGCTGGAACCTTCGAATCCTGATTCCGAGGTCATTTACTCAAAAATCCAACCTTAGTCAATTCTTTCAACTTAAAGCTTCCGAAACGAGAATTCTCTTTCCAAATCAACTCTGAACTTCCCGGAATTCAATTCCGACCGTGCGCACAAGTCATAATACCTGAAGTGAAGCTCAAAACGAGCGGTCATGTCGTTACATGTTCTGCGGATAACTAACATAACAATAATTCAAATACATAAAGCGTGGTATTATAATGCATTTTATATAAAAAATTCTGCACCCCAAGCTAGAACTTTCCTTATTTAAAGGCGTTAGGATTTTATGAAAATCCATTCAAAACTTTCCTTCAAACTTCCGTTCATACTTTTCTTCTTATTATCAAGCATTTTTTTATAATGTCTGAAGAGCCAAAAATAAGGGTTTCATTATATTTGGGGAGGTGAGGTTGTAATGGACAATAACTTTGTGAGGTATAGTTCACCTCCACAGTGTCATGTTAAATTGCCGCTTAAATATTGTACGATAAATTGGTATCGTTGTTATGTAAAAAAATGAGTGTGAGAAAACGTTCGATGAACCTTAAAGTAACCGGTAGATTTCTGTATCTGTGACTCCGTAGGGGTTTGCTTATTATTCTAAGTTTAACATCGAAGATGATGAAACTCTTAGAGATTTTTTGCGGATTCTGGATGAATACATGAAATTTATTGTAATAAAATTATTGAAAATGTACGTTAAGGTTGAAGACGTTCCCAATAATGCAGTATTTACACAAAATACAAACAAAAAGAAATCAATGAGTCCCACAGCCTGTGTGCTTCAGTGCAGCCGCTGGCCTGAGGCGCATCCCCTGTCGCCTGGGTACACTATCAGGATCATCCTCATCAAGTCTCCTCTTTATGTGAGGATGCGCAGCAGCATGATCGCCATTACAGCTGGCAGGATCGGTAGAAGGGGTCGTCGGTCCGTCAGCAACCTACAAAACAATTACTAAGCTTAGCATATGAAAATGTATATTAGTAATGTACATGTTAAGTCAAAAACCTTTTCTCACCATGGTCTTATCGGGCTCCTGAGTATAAGCATCCGTGGTGTCCTCATCATCGCATACAGTGGGCTCCGTAATGGACTAGGACGAAGCCTTAATAAGAAAATTAAAAATTAATTTATGGCAAATCATTAAGGAAAAGAAAACAAATTAAAATTTAACAGTAATACAAACATACCTATGCCTGTGATAGATCCGCATCAACCACCGAGGATGAGCCAAAACTCAACCTTTGCCCTCCATCCACGTCTCGGGTCAGCCGATCCTCAGTTGCGGTAGATGGTCCTGAAAAGAACTGCTCTACATCTCCATCGAATGTACCCGTGATCAACAATGGATATGACGGGGTAACCTGCGATGCTGGCAGATCCAGCTGAAGCCTGTATGGTGGCATGCTGCTGGAAGGCTTGTCTAGCTAAGGGAAATAACCTGGATAATCATCTCCAAGATCCTCATCAGGTGCCTCAACAGGTGGGTCAACAGGTGCCTCAACGCCCTCTTGCTAGGGACCACCTCATGGCCGTCCCCCACGACCCTATGGGGCACCTCTGCCTCGTGGGACAGGCCTACCTCGATGGTGCTGCTCTGGCGCCACATACTCAACCACGTCATGTAACCTCTCATCCTCTCTGGCTCACTGTGAGCACGTGATTTTTGCCCTATATGAATTACTCCTACAAATTCAAAATAAAATAATTTTTTCCATTGTTTGCAATTTTGTGGATCGTTGTGGTATTTTCTGTTAATTGTTTGCATTTGTTTGTGCATGTTTATTCTATTTAATTAATGAAAATATAAAAATATATTGCATTTGAATTTAGGATTCAACTTTGCACTCTTGAATTTAGTAGTAAATTAGTCATTTTATAAGAATTGGAAAATCACAAAATAGTTATTTTTGCACTTTTAATTTTAATTTTTGAACTTTGGTGGTTTTTCCTTTAATTTGGTTTTAATTAATTGTGGTAATTATTAGAGTTAATTAATTCAATATGGTAGGGTTAATTTGATTTAGGATTTAGTTTGGATTTTATTTTATTTATTTGAATTTTTTTAATTAAAAGAGTTTGAAAATAAAAGAATTAATTTGGAAAGAATGAAAAGAAAAAGAAAGAAATTAGTTTTGGGCCAAATCCATACAAATTCCATAAGCCCAAACCTTCTGCCTTGAGACCCGTCCAAAATACCCTTTACCCAGCCCAACCCGCGTCCAACCTGGTCTGGTTTCCCCCCTATATCCAAACGGTGTCATTTCGTTAAGCTTTGATCTGAGCCGTTGATTGTGCCTAGATCCAACGGACCAGAACTGGCCTTTTCCCCCGTATAAAAGTGTCTGAACCCTCAGTCCCCCCCTCTCTCGTCGTCTCCAACACCCTTAAAGACCCTAACGTAACGCCACCGTGCACCGCCGCTGGAAATCGCCCTACGGCAGTGGTAGGTCTCCGATGGCCACGAAATTTACACCCTAGCTCCCTCTCCTTCTCCTCATTCCAAATCCACACCCCTTTTCCCTCGAATCACACCTGAATTTCTCGAATCTGGCTCAGAAGCTCCAAACCCTAAGCTGCCGCCCTATTTTTCCACCGCCTCAACCGGTGGCGCCACCTCCAACCACTCCTAAAATAACACCCCATGACCACCAAGATCCATTCATTCCAAACCCCCACTCCGTTTGCCTCGAATCAAACCAGAACGATTCGAATCTTTGAATGAAGGTCTGGCTAAAAACCCTATCTCCTCTAAAACTCCATCATTTTGTCACCCCAAACTTCCCGTTCCTTCCTCATACCAGATTCCCAACCGGTTTCCCAATAACTTCCATTTACTGGTCGGAGTTTTAGATCCAAAACTCAGAAGACCCGGTTTTCCCTAATATGTTCACTTTGGTCTCTCCATTTCAGTTTTCTTTCAAGGTTGAGACTCCCGGGAATCCTTTCTCTCACAAAGACTCAGCCGAAGCCATGCAAGGCTGGGTCTACTAGAAGAAATGATTTCTTGGTCAAAGCAAAGTTGAAATCTAAGGGGGCTTGATATCCGTTCGTCCTCTTAAGTAAGTTTTCTCAATGGATTTCCTTGTCCTTCTTTTTCTTTTTGTCCCTGCCTTCTTTCTTTTATCCTCTTCAAAATATTGAGTCCAATTTGATCTCTGCGTTTGAAAAATTGATTGTTGAAACTCTGTTTTAAGATTAGTGTCTTAAGTGCCTCTAAAATTGAGTTGTTTTCAGAGTCCTTTTATTTGTTTGTCTGAAATTGCTTAGTTTGTTAATTAGTTTTAATAGCTTAATTAACTCCCTTCTTATGTATGATCGTTAAATTAGTCAATTTGCTGGGTTCTGGTAAGCTTGTTTTCTTTTGAATTTGTTTTGGTTTCACTTTTCTATTTGGGCTATGAGGGCAATACAGACCTCGTTCTCAGAGAGTCCTGTTTGGCCTGAATTTGAGGCTATGTCTTTTGAGACATTGAGCCCATTTGGAGCCCATAACCCACACCCGTTTGACCCAGGTTGGTCTTCAGGGTAAAAACAGGGTGCTGGGAGGGTAGTCTAGGGAATTGGCATAAGGAATCTTTAGTGTAACTGATTTGGAAGTTTCTAGTGAGGGCTTCTCTGTAAATTTCAGACTTTTAACAATATAACTTGAGTAACAAGCCAATAAATGAGAGACTTTTAAGCTAAAAGAAGATTTAAAAAAGGACTAAAAAGGTAAAAACAAATCTGCAAGGCTGCCCTAGTAACTTGCCTATAAAGGCATCATTTCTTGCCTTTCAAGCAGACCGAAGAGCTAAGAAATCCCAAAAAATCCTAGACGGTGGAAAAATATAAAAATCATTGTTCTATTGACAAAAATCCGTGGAAATTCTTGTGGTATTCATTCTGAGATAATTTCTGAGCAACTGAAGGTCGAGATGAGTTGAATCAGTTGGTGTTCAAGGTTTTTTTGGTTCATTTCTGGTTCGATTTTGATTGCTGGGCTTTATTGAATGCTTTGCTGGTTTGAAACTGTTTCCAAGTTGATCAATCCTTATTCATTCCTGGTCTGAAGTTGTTTGGTGAGCTGACCCTGGTGTTGAAACACCTGCTGCTACTATTTTTACTTGGTTGACGCCTCATCTTTCATTTCTGTTGTGATTTCCAGGTACTCATCTCATCTTCCAATGTATGAAAATGGATGAATGTGAAGATTGGTTCACTTGAATGAAGATTTACACTAATGTAGTTGTTATTCTATGTTTTGCACCTTTGAAATTGTTTAGTTTAGCTTAATTTCCTTCTACTCCTTTCTAGTCGTTCTGGATATAGATTGCTGTAGTAATATGATGTTGTTGATGGACTTTACCTCTTCTTCTTTCTGTTTTATAATCACCATGTAGCTTTAAATGTCTGGATTAGTGTATTTGTCAAAGAATGGTTGTAATTGAGAAATTAGACAGGTTAGTTTGCTGGATTTCCATCTGTGGTTCATCTTACGGCATTGTTTCTCTGTTGATGTCGTTAAAATTGTGGATGACGATTTCGTCGAGATTGAGTAGACGACAAAGTCATGTCATGGAGTTGTTTTCTTAATGATTCAAGTTTAACCATACAATATAATCTGCTACATGTTAGTGGCTAAATATCATCATGGTTGGAATTGCACTATTAATTGAGCACTGAGTAAGTTCACAAGAGTTCTGAATTAGATTGTTTGTTATTGAAACGCTCACACACTGAAGATAGAGGTATGAATGTTGAGACCAAGCATGAACTGATATGAATCATTTGTTTAAGACTTGTTGGCTGCAACTCGTATGGATTTTATTAACATTATCAATTGGAGCGTAAACTTTAGTAAAGAAAAAGCTTTAAGAAGTAGCTGACTTAGATTCGTGGCCCTCGCTTAATTAATATTTTAATTTCTTTAGAAATCGAGGCGTGCCACTTAGTAAATTTCTATGACCCTTACAAAGTTAAACACTCGTAGTTTGCTTTAGGCCCGATTTAGTTTAGTATTGCGATTATATATACGTTCGCGTAACATAATTGCAAATTAAACTTTTAAAAGACTCGAGGTATGCGTTCGCGCAACTTCAACCAATTTTTTCTTAAATCAATGAACAAGCGTTATTAATTGTGGACACGTTCGCGTGACATGATTTTTGACGTGCCAAAAGAAAGGAGTATACGTACGCGTAACTCTGTTCTTTAATTACGAATAGATCAAGTGATCAGAAGCGGTTAAAAAGAGGTAAGTGCACATAGGTTCTAAAACGAGTAATTAAACAACTTTAATAAGCCAAGTATGATTAAAGCGACCGTGCTAGAACCACAGAATTCGGGAATACCTAACACCTTCTCCCAGGTTAGCAGAATTCCTTACCCGTATTTCTGTATTCGCAGACCGTAAATAGAGTCAACGTTTCTCGATTTGGAATTTTAAATCGGTGACTTGGGACACCATAAATTATCCCAAGTGGAGACTCTGAATCTTTAAATAAAGAAATCCCGTTTCTATTGTCTTTTAATTGGAAAAACTCCCTTATACTTATACCCTTTACGGGGTGTAGTAAAAAAGGAGGTGTGACAGCTCTGACGACTCTGCTGGGGATCGAACCTAGAATCTCTGGTTCAGAGTTCAAGAATTCGAGCTTGTTAATGCTTTTTACTTGGCTTCATTTATTGTTAATATTACTGTATTCTGTGAATCTTTTGTGCTAAATGTTATTTGTTTACTGCTTTATTATTGTTTGAATTGTATATAAATGTTTTCTTACGCCACCTTTTTGAGTCTTCTGAAAATGGTGCACACGTTCGCGTGGCCCGCATTTTTTGTAGAAATTATACCAAATAGAACGAGGCTGGGCGAGCGACAAGGCCGGGTAGACTTCAGTTCTCCCGGTACGTCGCCCTCTCTTCGGTCCCAGTTGTCCGCTCGGGTACCCAAGTCTAGACCAAAACCCCAGGAGTTAAACCTAGAAAAACACAGATCCATACCGGATCCCTAATAGGAGCGTTTGTTTGCATCATGTGCATTTGACTTAGGGGACTCAACACAGGGGTTGGGTCCGTCTAGGACAGGTGTGCCCGAAACAACAGACCATCATGATGCATTCTACGTGCTATGTGTACATTTATTTGTTTTGGCTTGCATGCTGACCGGCTAGAGAAAATAAAGCAAAAAGAAAAACCAAGAGTGATGTAGGGACGAAAATAAAGCCCGGTCCCAAAGAAAACCCCGGTATTTGAAAAACGTCCCGAAGCTTTGCCAAAAATTTTCAGAAAAGAAAGTTATTTCAAAAAGAGTCAAACACTGTGTTCTTTCAAATGTGTCAAAACTGACCGAACTATGCAGGTCTGATTCTCACTGGATGTAGGATACGTAGGCAACCTACATAAGGTTTGACCTTATTTTTGAAAAAAAAGAAAGAAAAACAAGAAAATAAAGTCGGTGGTCGAGTGAATACAATCTGGATTCTTGGTCAAAATATGCCGATCCAGCTTGGGCAATGTCTCAAACCATTCTTGCCGAGATAGCCTCAGAGTATTTTTCAGTTGTCGAAAGGCTATTTTCGTAAAAGAATGGACAAGTTTGTGAAGGGCCATAAAATAACCCCCCCCCCGGCCTCAAAATTCATGTGAAATTGGGAATGGGCCGCATTTGCAAAAACAGTCACTTGGCTAAAATTGGCATATAAGGGAAGAAATCATGGTCCTTTGATTTGTTTCTTCTTTTCTTTTCTCTTTTTTTTTCTTTTTCAAAAACCTGTTTACAAAAGGGTCCACTTGAGTCAACCCTAACCTTAACCTTCCACAGGAACAAAATGAATACCATCCAGGATCCGCCAGAAGTGGTCAGGGAACATGCTCAGTTACACTTGCGTATGTGGTGGAATGATCTAGATGAAGATGGTCAAAAATAGGTGAAAAAGCAATTGGATGCTCTTATAAACATTTTTGAGATCAAACCACGGGAAGATCTGATCAAAGCTTTGGTATCTTTCTGGGATCCTGTCCACAATGTCTTTCATTTCTCGGATTTTGAAATCACCCCTATTTTGGAGGAGGTAGCCGGGTACATTGAATTCGTACGGGATTTGAGGAAGCAACAACTTATATTTCCAAGGGCTCCATTGGTGCACAAGTTCTTTGACCTCCTGAATATCAGTAAACAGACGAATAAAGAACGTGTGAGCAATGGGTCTTGTGCTTTCCATTTCTTATACTTCAGGTTCGGGCACTCTGCTGGTTTTGAAACACATGAAAAGGGTCTGAGAAACAAACAAGACAAGGGCCTTTGGCAAATTCATTGTCGGTTCGCATTTATTGTGGCATTCTTAGGGATCATGGTTTTTCCAAATAAGAAAGGGACGGTGGATATTCGTATGGCTAGAATTGTACAAATCCTCACTACCAAGGAAGATCATACACTTGCCCCATTGGTGCTGGCAGATATCTATCGAGCATTGACTTTATGCAAAGCAGGGGCTCAATTTTTTGAAGGTTACAGCATCCTTCTGCAAATGTGGTTGATCGAGCACCTTCGCCATCATCCCAGATTCATGAGTTATGGTTCGAGCCCGAATAACTTCATCATTAGCTACAAGGAGAGGGTAAAAGATTACAACGCACCAGAAGGGTTTGAAGCATGAGTTTCTCACTTGAAAGTTCTTAACGCAGGTCAGGTCGAGTGGACTATAGGATGGCTCCCGAGGACAGAAGCCATCCATATGACTGCTACCAAAGGCTACTTGAGGTTAATGGGCGTAATGAGTATTCAGCCATATGCACCACAGAGGGTCTTGAGGCAATTGGGAAGGTATCAGATTGTGCCTGAAGATGAAGATCTAAGCACCCAGGTCATAGAATTACATCCAGAAGCTGCATTTCTGTAGTTCACCAGGATTGGAATAGCTGCCGGTATCTAAAAAATGGCACCCAGGTACCAGATATCGCCAAGGGGGAAGTAGATCCAAATTATGCTGCTTGGTTTGAGAAAATGTCTTACGTAAATAACGAGCCAGAGCCCGAAAGGCTCGCCAAAAGGCCTCATGTTCAAGCCTTTGATGATAAAATTCAGGAGAGGTTAGCCTGGGGGGAGAAGAAAAAGGAATATAAGGCCATCATCCATGATCTACGAGAAGAGTTGAGAAATCTCACCTTCAATAATGATTTGCAGGCACAAAAGGCCGAAGGTGAGAGGAGAAGATTAGTGTGATAAAATGAAGCCCTCAGAGCTCAAGTTCAACAGTTGAAAATTGAAGCCGAGAACCCAGGCCGAAGCAGGAAAGATGAAAGGCTCATTTATAACCTTACTCAAAAGGTACATGACTATGAAGATGACCTGCATAAAGCTGAGTCTGAACTAGTAAAAGCACAGGCAAGGTTGGCTAAAAGAGTCGAAAGGCGTGCAACTTTCGTTCAATAGATGAAAGAAAGATATGAAAAAGGGGTCACAGGTTGGGAAAAGGCAATTGGCAACCTTGAGGGTGAAATGGCTAAACAAGCCAAAAATTTTAAGGCTGAAAGAGAACATTGTTACACCTTAATGGCACGGCTAGAAAGAGACTTGCAACAACTCCAAGAGCAGAACCAGGTAGCCGAACGAACTTTAGAAGCCAGAACCGAACAGATTGGGCGTTTGTTGCAAGAGAAGGGCATCATAAGAGAGCGAGTCAAAAGGGTCGCCAACTACAACACGATGAAGTGCAGTAGCTGTGAGGATATGACTAGATCTATGTTCTTCGCTACTGTGCTGATTTTTGTTCGCCGGGTAATGGAAGATCTCTACCACTTCCAAGGAGATTTAGCGAGTCGGCCCGCGACGAGGCCGAATGATGCCCCGCGGGTCTCGGGGGCAATTGAGGCACTGATGTATTCGTGATTTCTTGAGTCTGTATTTTTCTTTCCGTTAAAGTCCGCCAGTTTGTCTTGGAGTTTGTATTTTTTTAATCAGAGTATGTGTATTTTTTTTTTCGAGTCTGTATGTCGCCTTTCATCAGAGTCTGGTAGTTTTTGTTTAAGTTTATTTCTGAGTCTTATTAAAAAAATTGAAAATTCCAAAAAATGTTTTATTATTTTTATCTCCAAGAACTACGCTTGGTCTGATTCATGCCGGGTCATGATACGTAGGCAATCTCCATAGGATTCGACCGTAACCAAATAGAAAAGAGAGAAAGAAAATAAGAGGAAAAACAAGAGAGTAAAGAAAAGAAAAAATGCGGAAAACAAGAAAGAAAAGAGAGAAAATAAGAAATCAAGAGAGAATAAAAACAAAGAGAGAATAAAGGCAAGAGTGAAAGGAAGGAAACGAAAAAGAAACAAAAAGGGGAAGTTTGCAATTAAAAGTAAGAAAAAGCCGGGATGATGCATGCAACCGATCAAATACATAATAGAGACGGTTAACTGTTTAGGTGAATTCATGCCCAATGTGCGGTTACCAATCTGTTAAAGCCTAATTACTAACAAGGTTGTTGTTTGATGTATTGAGTCTAAGCAGGTGGTTAGTTGATTTGCATTCTGGCAACTCGCTCGTACAACACCCGATCAAAAGATAGGCTGAATATGGCCAACCAAGAACCGGAGACAAGTATTGTTGACCCGTCGAAAGAGGTGGAAGAACTAGATGTTAATGCAATGAAGGAGGAGATGTATAAGTTAAAGCAGCAGATGGCTGAAATGTACCAAGCCTGGGCCAAGGGGCATCCACCACCGGTTTATCCCGCTAACCGTGCTTATATCCCACCATCGGCCCAACCTCAGGAGCCTCCCACTGTGAACTCATCTCCAGTCTTTCCCCTCTACCAACAATGCTATAGTGCCACTTCCCATTCTTCTCAAGCTCCACCACCCAAACAAGTCCCATACCCTCCCCCACCAATTACACCTGTTTTTGTGGCACCTCCACCTGCTGCATTATACCGATCTTCCAGTGAACCTCTGTTCCAAACTCATGAACAACCAGTACTATCCCCTTGAACCCACCTTCAAAGTTCCAGAACCATATTCTTGCACCCCTCATCTTGATCTCCCGACAGAGACCGAGAAGCCACCTAAAAATCCTGAGCATGAAGAGATGATCAGAAAAGTCAAAAGCTTAGAACAATCGTTCCGAGATATGATAGGGTTAGGAGGTCAAGTAAGTATGGCCTACAAAGATTTATGTTTGTTCCCAGATGTTCAGTCATCATCAGGGTTCAAAATGACCAAGTTTGATCTGTACGACGGGCATGGTGACCCAGTAGCACACTTAAGAGGATTTTGTAGCAAGATGAGAGGAGCAAGTGGAAGAGATGAGTTGTTGATGACATATTTCAGCCAAAGTTTGAGTGGATTGACATTAGAATGGTATACCAGACAAGATCACAGCAGGTGGTACACATTAGACGATTTGGCCCAAGCTTTTTCCTGCCATTTTCAGTACAACCTCGAAATTATCCCAGACCGTCTGTCATTGACAAAGATTGAGAAGAAGCCCAGTGAGAGCTTTAGGGAATATGGATTCTGTTGGAGAGAGCAAGCAGCGAGGGTTGACCCTCCGATGAAAGAAAGTGAGATGGTTGACTATTTCTTGTAGGCTTTGGAACCCACTTATTTTGGTCACTTGGTGTCAGCAGTAGGCAAGTCCTTTGATGAAGTTGTAAAAATGGGAGGCATGGTTGAGGAGGGACTCAAGTCCAACAAGATCATGAGTTATTCAGCAATCAAGGCGACCACCCAGGACATTCAAAACGGTACTGGAGGTGTACTCGGGAAGAAGAAGAAAGAGGATGTTGCTACAATTGAGTCGCGAGCTTAGGTTGGATCCAGGAATATTCCACGTTACTACAACCTGCCTCGACCCTACCACCAAACTTACCCCCACACTCCATATAGTCCACCACAACACTACTACCCACCGCCCGATCCCCATTTTTCCGTCTATCACACACAAACCTATACCCAACCTCCCGCTCACACACAACGGCATGCGCTGGGTCCACAAAGTCCATACCTAGCTCCACAAAATGCCCATCCACCCTCGAAAGCCTACAGAAATCCCCCTAGGACAGGTTTCCGGCCAAATCAAGCCTTTAAGAATGAGAGGTTGCAGAAACAGAAGACCTTCAATCCTTTGGGAGAATCATATGCTAGTCTATTCCATCGACTGAGACAGTTGGGTATGTTAAATCCGATCGAGGCTAAATTGCCGAATCCCCATCCCAGAAATCTTGACCGCTCGGTGAGTTGTGAGTATTGTTCAGGGACCCCGGGTCACGACACAGAGAAATGCTGGAAATTGAAAACAGCTATTCAAGAGCTCATTGATACTAATCAGATTGAGGTCCAAGCCCCGGAGGCACCCAACATCAACCAGAACCCGTTGCCGGCCCATCATGATACTAATATGATTGAGATAGTGCATAAGGGAAGGGAGCCTAAGAAGCCTTCACAAACCGTCATGATGATTTGGGCTAGTGAAGTCAAGCCATTTGAAAAGCCAACAAGTGAGAAGTCTGTGATCAAGTTGGACGGGGCAAATATCGAACCATCCTTGGAGGTCAGGAAGGGGTCCTCAAGTGACGTTGCAGGAAAACATGAAAGAGCGAAAGTGGTTGTGCCAGGAGTGATGAACAAGCCTATGGTAATTGTGAAGGGCGCCTGCACAGATCCTGTCATTATCAAATCGGTAACTCAATTACCCATAGTCAACATCAAGGCAGTCCCATGGAATTATGAAAAAGTGACAGTGACTTACAAGGGGAAAGAGATTAGAGAAGAAGTGTGTGAGACTCATGGTTTGACTTGATCGGGGAGATGCTTTGCCCCCGAAGAGTTGAGAAAATCCAAGACCTCAAAAGATAACCCAGTGTTGGTGAAGAAAGCGGTGACTAAGGAAGAAGCAGAAGAATTTCTGAGAAAGATGAAAGTACAAGACTATTCCATTGTAGAGCAGTTAAGGAAGACACCAACTCAGATCTCGCTCTTGTCATTATTGATCCATTCGGACGAACACCGTCGGGCTTTGATGAAGATCTTGAACGAAGCCCACGTTTTTGACAAAATCTCAGTAAACCACTTGGAAAAGATAGCTAACAAGATATTTGAGGTAACGGTTCCAGTGCAAATATTTGCCCTCTTTCCACTCTGAACAAGTTGAAGGTCGATAACGAAAGAATTCACAAGAATAGTATCTGCGTTTGGGGATTCGTTGTTTGAGGGAAAGATTCGGTTGGGGATATAGTGCTCGAGCTTACAATAGGGCCAGTTGAATTTACTATAGAATTCCAGGTGCTCGATGTGGCTGTTTCTTACAATCTATTGTTAGGTCGACCCTGGATTCATGCTGCCAAAGTGGTCCCGTCCACTCTGCACCAAATGGTTAAGTTTGAATGGGATAGACAGGAAATTGTTGTGCATGGCGAAGACAATTTGTGTGTTCCTAGTGATGCCATTGTTCCATTCATAGAGTTTGAAGACGACAAGGGGCCGTGGGTTTTTAAGGTTTTTGACACGGTAGCGGTAGAGAAAGTTCCTGAAGGGAAGTGCGTGTCAACTCCAAGGATAGCTGCTGCATCAATCATGGTAGCCGTTGAAATGTTGAAAAATGGTTTTGTACCGAGCTAAGGTTTGGGCGCATCTCTGCAAGGTATCGTACAACCGATTACTCTTCCTAAAAACTTGGATACATTTGGTCTGGGGTTCAAGCCCACAGTCGCAGACGTAAAAAGAGCTAGAAAAATGAAGCAGAAATCATGGGCCCTTCCAAAGCTAGTCCCGCGTCTTTCCCGGTCATTTGTCAGGCCTGGTACCAGAAAGTGCCCAGTGACAGTGTTCCCATTTCGATGGTTGATGTGGATGAAGATTTGATGGAAAGGTTCGAGAGGATATTCGCCGATGTGAACGTGTTGGAAGCTGGAGAGGGTTCTAGCAAGGCGGATGTGAAATTTGTTGGGCCCGGTGCAAAGATTAACAATTGGGAAGCTACTCCTCTCCCCACCAGGAGGGAGTTTTGGTAGTTTCCTTTGATTTTCTTTCAATTTATGTAGATTATTCCAGGGTTGTAATTCAGATTCTATGTTCCGTCCGTTTGGATGTATAAACCCCGTTGTCTTTAATTTCAATGAAATGCAATTTCTCTTTTCCTTTCTTCCTGATAGTTTATTTTTGTTTTCCTTTTTCCCTTGTACAGTTCTTTTTATGCTGGCTTCAATGATATGACATGCATGCGGAATCTCCGGCCCAGTCTTAAAAGCCAATCTAATCCTGAAATAGTAATTCAAGAAATAGAGTGTGATGTTGAATCGGAATATGACGAGGATGAAGCCTTTGAAGAGATTAGTAAAGAACTAAGACATTTTGAAGAAAAACCCAAGCCTAACCTGAGTGATATAGAAGCGATCAATTTAGGGGACCAAGTTAATGTCCGGGAAACTAAAATAAGTGTCCATCTGGAACCACAACTCAGAGAGAAGATAATTAAAACACTGTTAGAGTATAAAGACGTTTTCGCATGGTCCTATGATGACATGCCAGGTCTAAGCACTGGTTTGGTGGTTCACAAATTGCCTACTAATCCGGCATTCCCTCCTGTCAAGCAGAAGCTGAG
The DNA here is from genome assembly GCF_000715075.1 of Nicotiana tabacum. Taxonomy (NCBI): domain Eukaryota; kingdom Viridiplantae; phylum Streptophyta; class Magnoliopsida; order Solanales; family Solanaceae; genus Nicotiana; species Nicotiana tabacum. The sequence goes on along the minus strand of NC_134086.1, from coordinate 95,064,836 downwards.
GAAATTTAAAACTGATATGAGTGTGAAAATCAAGGAAGAGGTCACCAAACAGTTCGAGGCCAAGGTCATTTGGGTCACTCGGTATCCCACTTGGTTAGCCAATGTAGTGCCTGTGCCGAAGAAGGATGACAAGACCAGGGTGTGTGTTGATTATCGAGACCTCAACAAGGCGAGTCCCAAGGATAACTTCCCACTACCGAATGTAGACATGTGATTTTTGATCCTCCCCAAGATTTTATATATTTTAGCGTGTAAATATTTAGTTTAGTCCTAGTATAGTTATTTCAACTAATTTTGACTCTATTTGCTTTATTTTATCATAAAAAATAAAAATTACAAAAATATTTTCTCTTAGTCAGCTAATTAATATTTTATCTAGTTACTTTTAATTTTTCTACTAAATTAAAAAATACAAAAATAGTTCCAGAAATATTATCTTAATTTTACAATGATTTCTTTTTTTTCTTTTCATTTTTTATCTTTTAGTATGATATTCTGAAAATACAAAAAAAAAATAGGTTTGTTTTAACGGTTAGTCTTATTTTAATAGTTATTTTACTTAAATAAGATTAATTAGTAAATGAGGTCGTATTTTTAGTCCCATTCACCGAGAAAAAATAAATTTGGGCTCAAACAACCCATTTTTAGGTCTAATTTTTGGACCTAGTCCATAATTACCAAGCCCATAATTCCTAGGCCCATACCCCTAACCTAATTCCTACCCCTATATAATAGTACCTAACACCTAAATATAGACACCTGAAAAATTAACAATCAGCCGAGAAACAAAAGAGGCTGACAAAAAAGCTGCGCCGAATTCATCAAAAACCAAGAAAGGGACGCCTGCTCGTGCTTAATAAAGTTTGAGCTGCAAAGCGTCAAAACAGACACCCCCTCACGATCTGATATTCTTCATCCCCCCACCCAAACTACCCCTGAAACTTCTTCTTCACTCCACGAAGCAGAAGTCGGCGACTTCTCAACTCCACCCCCTTCACGTATTCCTTCACAACCTCCCCGTTTTGTTGTCAAGAAATAGTAGGACCCACGCTAGACGGAACCAAATCTGACAGGAAACATGTAATTCCGATGACCTTCCATTGAATCCGGTGAAGTAGAGGTTGACCCAAAAATAAGTCCTGCTCTAAAACTCCTTGAAACTACACCAAATCAGTGCGAAAGTCATCTCGAATTCGCTTCCCAAATCCAGTTGAGTGAATCTGTTCAGGTCGCCGTGTCCGGTCCATCTAGATGTTTGTTGATACGCTGTTCGAGTTCCGTCGAGTATGTTTCTGCCTTCATTTGGCTTGTTCGAGCTTTGCTTTGTGCGATCGGGTAAGTTGTGGAAATTTTCTCGCTTATGCTTTATTCAAATGATCAAAAATTGTGGTTTCCCTTTTAGCTTCCTGTAGATTTGTTCCAGTTTTGATCTCTGTTATTCTAGTGTGTAAGAGATGTGTATTTCATCTCAAGTTAGTTGAAATTGTTGGAAACATCGGAGTATGATATCTGTTTGAATTAGTTTGATTCCGGTTTTCAGCTATGAATGTTTGTGTTGGTTAATCAAAGCATGTTGGGTTTAATTGAGATTGGATAAATTCCCGTTAAAATTCTACAGATTCGCCAAACCTTCTGGTATTTGATTTTTTTTGCTTTATGGAAAGTTTCTGTTGTTCATAAGATCTCTTTAGAGAATGGAGGTGTTAGAACATTGATAAAGTTTAGTTTATTCAATTTTTGTATTTCTTTTCCTTTGAACCAAGCTTTACAGATCTGTCCATGAATTTTGGTATTTTTCGTTGCATTTGATTGGTTTTAAATTGACCTTTTCTAAGGTTAGTTGTTGGCAGAGATCTCAAAATAATATGATCCGACTCTTGGTTAATTCTTGTCACGATTAGGCAGTGATGATTAGTTAAAGTGCACCGTAAGGGATTGAAATGCTAAAATGAGAAATAAGCAGCACTTTCATATTATCCTTTGGTCATTAATTCTGGGTTGTTAACATGTGGACATGAATTAAGTTTTCATTTTATTTGGTTCTATTGTTAATCGAGGTGCGCCATAAGTAAATGAGATCAAATAGTTATGCCCCTCATGAGTTAGCTTAGAAACTTTTTGGTTAGAATAAATCGAGGGGTGCCGTGCCAAACCAAATAACAATTGCACGGCCCTCGCTTTAATCTTGTTTTGATCCTTAGAAATCGAGGCGCGCCATTTAATGAATTTTCATGGCCCTCACAAAGTTGCAAACGCGTAGTTGTTTTAGACGCGTTATCTTAATAAATTATCTGCTTAAACGCGGGTGTGCATTTCATGTGACCCAAATCCAAATCTCAACAATGTTAAATAAAATGTGTCAAGGACTGCGGGTGCATTTCATGTGGCGTGGTTCAAGACGTGTTTTAGATAACATTGAATATTTCTAAAACTAATTAAAAGCGGTTTCAAAGTTAAAATGCACATAGGTTTTAAAAATGTCTTAAAATTAGATAATTAAGCCGAATATAATAGTTGAGCGACTGTGCTAGAACCACGGAACTCGGGAATACCTAACACCTTCTCCCGGGTTAACAGAATTGCTTACTCGGATTTCTGGTTCGCGAACTGTTAAATAGAGTCAATCTTTTCCTCGATTCGGGATTCTAAAACGGTGACTTGGGACACCATAAATTATCCCAAGTGGCGACTCTGAATCTTTTAATAATAAGTCCCGTTTCGATTGTCACTTAAATTGGAAAAACTCCCCTTTATACTCCCTTTTCGGGGGTGTAGTATTAAAAGGAGGCGTGACAGCTCTGGCGACTCTGCTGGGGATAAGAACCCAGGACCTCTGGTTCAGGGTTCAAGAATTCGAGCTTAGAATAATTGTTATAGTTGGCTTTATCCATTATCTGATTTTGTTACATGATTTGGGCCTAATGTGCTAATTGATTGCTTTTACCGCTTTGATATTCCGTGAACTGTATGTAAACTGTTGCGAAATCCCTCCTCTCTCTGAGTCTTCTCAATCATGAAGAAGTGTGCACTTCGTGTGACTTCTTTTCTGTTATAGTCATATCCCAAATTTAGAACGAGGTTCGGACAAGTTGCAAAGCCGGTGAAGCTTCTGTATTCCCGGTACGCTGCCCCCCCTCGGCTCGAGCTGTCCGCTCGGGTAAGCCAGGTCTAGAACAATAAACCCAGGTTTTGAACCTAGTATAACAAGACCTCATGCCGGATCCCTAGTAGGAACGTTTGCTTGCATAATGTGCATTTAACTTTGGAGACTCAACACAGGGGTTGGGTCTGTCTAGGACAGGTGTACCCAAATTAAAAAGACCATCCTGATGCATCTTACGTGCTACTTGCGCATCTGTTTGTTTCGGCTTGCATGTTGACCGACTACTAAAATAGGGAAAGAAAATCAAAAAAAAAGAAGAAAAAATAGAAAATCAGAAAAAAGTGAGGTAGATATTTAGAAAATTCTAAAACTCTGCCGAAATTCTGAAAAAGAAAGGTCATGTCAAAATGAGCCAAAGTTTTCAAAGTCCTGCTTCCCTGTTCTGTCAAAAGGGCGAACTACGCGGGTTTGATTCTCACCGGATGTGAGATACGTAGGCAAACCTCATCGGTTCTTGCCCATAATTTTCAAAAAATCCAAAAATATTTTTCTTTACTTCCTCTCTAGAAAAGTCTTTTTTTGAGACCTTAATTTTCAAAAAATCCAAAAATATTTTCCGTTACTTGCTTTTGAAAGCCTTTCTTTTAGATCCTAATTGTTTTTTTTTAAAAAAAATTACAAAAATATTTTCTTTTAGTTTCTTCCAAAAATCCAAAAATATTTTCATTCTTCTTTTAAAATTGAAAAGAAAATTCAAAATTCAAAAATATTTTCTTTTTTAGAAGCATTTCTTTCATAAATTCAAATAAAATTCCAAAAATATTTTCTTTCTTCTTTAGAAGTTTTTCTTTCAAAATTTCAGAAAAAATTCAAGGAAAAAAATCTTTCTTCTTTAGAAGTCTCTCTTTGCAAAAATGCTGAAGAAAACTCAAAATCCAAAAATGTTCCCTTTCTTCTGTATAAGTATTTCTTTCGAAAATTAAAATAAAAATTCAAGAAAAAAGTTAGTTTATTTACTTTATTCATGATCTTCCCGAACTATGCAAGATCTGATTCATGTTCCCACATAATACGTAGGCAACCCACATCAGGTTCGATCACCATTAAAAAGAAATGAAAAAAATGAAGAAATGAAAAAATATTGATAATAATTAGGACCGACTGAGCCCATTCTAACATGTTTTGTTTTTAATTATGAAGAAAGTTGAGGTGGTCGGTTTGTGGTAAGCTGGAAACACAAGATCCAAGGAAAAATGATAACTGACATCGAAGCTGTTACAAGTGCTCAAGAGACTCAGGGTCAGAGGGTTCAACAAGAGTCTACTGTGTTGTAGAAAAATAGAATACTGAAACAGCAAATGACTGAAATGTGTCAAGCATGGGCTAGTGGTCAAGGATAGCCTCGTCATGAGTCACAATTTGCGACACAGCAAGAGCAGTACCACTCTCCTGAGTACCACTCGTACTCGTTTGATCTTCCTGCAAACGTTGAGAAGCCTGCCCGAAAGATGGTACAGGAAGAAATGGCCCAAAGAGTGAAAAGCTTAGAACAACAGTTGAAAAACATGCAAGGGTTGGCAGGTCAAAAGAGTGTTGCCTTCAAAGATCTATGTATGTTCCCCGATGTCCACTTACCGCCTGATTTCAAGACTCCCAAATTTGAAAAGTATGATGGACATGGAGACCCCATAGCCCACTTGAAAAGGTATTGCAATCAACTGAGAGGTGCGGTAAGAAACAATGAATTGCTGATGGCCTATTTTGGGGAAAGCCTTACGGGAGTAGCATCCGAATGGTTTTTGGAGCAAGACACATCTCGCTGGTACGTCTGGAATGACATGGCACAGGCCTTTGTCAATCAGTTCCAATACAACATTGACATTGCCCCATACCGTATTTCCCTTTCAAACCTGAAGAAGAAACCAATTGAAAGTTTCAGGGAATACGCCATTAAATGGAGAGAGCAAGCAGCTCGAGTTAAGCCACCCATGGATGACCACGAGCTAATCACTGTCTTACTTTAAGCGTAAGAGCCCGATTACTTCAAAACATGATGTTCGCAGTTGGCAAATCCTTCTCGGAAGCAATCAAAATGGGAGAAATGGTAGAGAATGGTCTTAAGACAGGCAAAATTGTAAGTCAAGCAAATTTTAAAGCCGCAACTCAGGCTGTCCGGGTTGAATTTGATAATTTTAGCGACACAAATGAGAAGGTTGAAGAAATCATGATGACATCAGGGTCGAGAAGAGGTCCTAGGAGAACATCTCGAAGGTATGACCAGCCTCCTCAAATTTTCCATGACTCCCCTGAGCAGTATTATCCACCTCAGAACCCTCAATACTCTATCGCGCCACCTCAGTATGTTGTCCAGCCACCAAAACACCCCAGAAGGCGAGCACTAGCATCACGAAATCTCCAACAGCCTCCACAAAATTTTCAGGTACCCTATAACCCACATCCAGGCCAGAGGTATAGAGGGGAACAAAAGTTGAAAGATAATTTTACACCAATAGGAGAGTCCTATGCAAGCTTATTTGAGAAGTTAAAGCATTATGACATGATTGCACCTATTCCTCCAAATCATGTGGACCCACGTGCGAGAAGCTTTGACCCTTCTAAAAGGTGTGAATACCATTCCAATGCCCAGGGGCACAATGTTGAAAGCTTTCGGGATTTGAAAAGAGAAATAGAAAGGATGATCCAGGAAAACCTGATTGTGATCCAAGATAGTGACACCCAGAATAGCGCGCAGAATCCTTTACTGGCACATGATGATGCACACTTTGTGGAGATTATTCGTGGTGACAGGGACCATGCGAATCCTCTCGGAAATTTGCTAACTGAAGTTAATGATTTTGAAATTGGATAAGGCTATGCTGATTCTGATAAGCAAATTTGTGGCTAAATGTCAAGCTTAGCAATTGAAAAGTCATTCCCTCCTCACTAGGAAGGAATCATGGTAGTTTGTTTTGATGTTTTTTCTATTATCTGCGTTATTTTAGGGTTGTGATCCAGATTTTATTTGTTTTATATAGTCAAACCCTTCTATCCCTCCATTCGGTTTGTGTGAGTCTTGTCTTTCTGTTTTGTTGCTATTTTCATTTGCTGGGTTATTTAGGGTTGTAACTCGGATTTTAGGTTGTTTGTCTTGTTGTTTACTCAATGAAATATAGTTTGTCCTTTTGCGTCATTCCATGCTTAGTTCTTTTCCCGCTAGTTTTAATGACATGACATGCATGCGGAATTTTTGACCAGATCTTAGAAAATTGATTTAAGTTTGAATTGGACAACTAAAAAAAAGATACTTTTGAGGATGAATAAAGAGTTGAGATACTTTGGAATTGAGGTCGAGTAAAATTTACATTCAAATCATTGTGGAGGTCGGGCTTGAGGATGTTTAGTCAACTGAAGTTTGTAGGAAAGTAAGGGATAGAAAGTGTGACACACGAAGAAGACAGACATGTTCGTCAATGCTGTGATTGCGAAAAGATACTATGTTTAGCGTTCTCGAGGTTGGGAGACCCTTTTTCTGTTATCCAGACACTTTATATCCTTCACTACCCCTTTTGAGCATGTGTTATTTTTCTTTGACTACCCTCTTTTGGAATCAAGCTTAGAGTAAAAAAAAAGAAAGAAAAAATCCATGTTCCAAGACTACAAACTGGGGCAATTCTTAGAAAGTTAAAAAAAAAAGAATTGTCAAAGGTCCATGCCCTCAAAAATAGAAGCTGGGCAAACAAAAAAAAGAAAAAAAGAAAAGGAAAAAAAAGAAAAACAGAAAGAAAGATGAAAAATAATTTAGGCCAGATGTTTAAACTACGTTAGACCTGATTCTTTTTAAAAAGGGATACGTAGGCAGCCTCATGGTTCGGTCTAACCAAATAAGAATTCAAAAAAAAAATTCCAAAAATCCTCAGCATCTGAAACTTGGGCAAAGATTTTATTTCATTTTTGAAAGAGTCGATTCCAAGAGTTGTAAGTCTACAACCCCTCAATTTGAGTTTATTTTGAGCCTTCACGCCGACCTTTCTTTCCAACCCTATCCAAAAACCTTCCCAATAAGGCCTTCCGATAAGCCTTCAAGAATGTTAAGAGAAACATGCAATGAGAAACGGTTGTCACACGACATAGAATACTGTCAAGTTGCTCACCAAGAAAGAAGGAGAAAGAAAAAGAAAAAGAAAAAGAAAAAGAAAAATAAGAGAGTCTTACTAGTAAAAACCCTCACGGGCACTGTAAGGCGACGGTAAGCAGAGATGAACAAATGAGAGAGACTTATTGGTGAAAACCCCTCGGGGCACCACTAGTCGAAATTGAGTCGTGAAGATGATGCGAAGGATTGGCACGAACAATCCCGACTTCAAAGGTCATAAGAATGACAAAAGGGAAGATTGGATTAGTTTGATAGATTAGGCCGTTGAGTCCAAAATGCATGTCATGACCATTAAGACTAATTATTGAAAAAAAAGGGAAAAAATTCTTCCTTCTGTCCTTCCGACCGGGGGAATTTCTTGTTAATATTCGTTTATTTGCATCATTGTGTCCTTCACCCTGAGTCAGTCCTTGTCAAAATAAGTAAGAAAAGATTTCAAAATCTGCTACCAGCTTTTCAGTTGCACAAAGTAAATTTGGCCAGCACAATTGGTTGCTACTGTCAACGTGCCTTGAGGATTCATGCAATGGCTCCCCCAAAAGACTCTTGTCAGCCTACTTGGCGTAAGCAAAATGTTGATTCTTTTTGACAGACAAATTGCTCAAAATCAGGAAGTCATTCAAGATATCAGAAAAAGTCACCTAAGCAAAAATCTCCAGTTGGGATAAGGCTATTTGAGCTGCAAATACAAACGGTACTGGGTGTGAAACAATCCGAGTTGGTGCAGAATAAAAGTCTTTTGAGACCGACTCAGGCTGATCGAGCAAAAGCCAAGCTGCTCAAGACTCAAGGCCACAAACCGACCATCACTTTCAAAACTGACAAAATTTTCTTTGTTTAAAATAGGGACAAAGCAGTACAAGGAAAGAGGTTCTAAAAAAAGGAGAAAAAGAAAAAAAAAAGAAGGGAAAAGAAAAAGAGAAAAAAAAAGAAAGAAGGGAAAAGAAAAGAGAAAAAAAAAGAAAGAGAAAAAAGGAAAAAAAAAAAGCAAAAAATAAAAAGACAAAGAAAAAAAGAGAAGAGCCGACGAAGGGAAGTTTCTCAAATTTTTGCCTTTATTTGTCTTGTTAATATGCATAAAGTCATGCCATTGCTCTTTACATTTTCCTCTTAGGGTAATATGTCCTAGTCTGATGGATTTTCCTTCCAATAAAAATCTTAGTCTGATGAATTTTTCTCCTAAGATAGAAGACCTAGTCTGATGAACATTCTCCTAGGATAAAAATCTTACTCTGATGAATCTTTCTCCTAGAATACAAAAAAAAAAAATCTTAGACTGATGAATTTTTCTCCTAAGATAGAAGACCTAGTCTAATGAACTTTCTCCTAGGATAAAAATCTTAGTCTGATGAATCTTTCTCCTAAGATACCAAAAAAAGACCTAGTCTGATGAATTTTCACCTAGGATCAAAATCTTAGTCTGATGAATCTTTCTCCTAAGATAGAAGACCTAGTCTGATGAACTTTCTCCTAGGATCAAAATCTTAGTATGATAAATCTTTCTCCTAAGATACCAAAAGTGACCTAGTCTGATGAATTTTCTCCTAGGATTAAAATCTTAGTATGATGCATTTTTCTCCTAAGATAGAAAACCTAGTCTGATGAACTTTCTCCTAGGATAGAAATCTTAGTCTGATGAATCTTTCTCCTAAGATAGAAAACCTAGTATGATGAGATTTCTTCTAGGATAAACGTCTTAGTCAGATGAATCTTTCTCCTAAGATACCAAAAAAAAAACATAAAAAAAGAGAGAAAAAGAACCTAGTCTGATGAATTTTCTCCTAGGATTAACGTCTTAGTCTGATGAATCTTTCTCCTAAGATAGAAAACCTAGTCTGATGAATTTTCTCCTAGGATATTTTGAAAAAAAAAAAGTCTGAATTTGAAAAAAAAAAGGCCATTTTTTTAGTTTTCTTAAGATTATCAATGTTAGTTTTCCTGAAATCTGGGAGCCCCGCCTGGAGAATAGGGTCAATTTTTACTTTAGTCAAGCTTGGTTTATAGTTTTCCTAGTCTATGCTTTAGTTTACTATCATCATTGCATCAATAGTACAAGTGGTTTACAATTTTGCTAACAACTCACAAATCTTCCTAGTGCAAACTGGGGCAGAATTTTTTTGTTTTGTTTTGACTGTTTTTTGTAATCAGGCGCCCACCTGGAGAACAAGGGAAGACCGCTCAAGTTTCAAGGGAAAGCAATTTTGAAGGAAGACAACTCAAGTTTTAAGGGAAAGCAGTTTTGAAGGAAGACAACTCAAGTTTTAAGGGAAAGCAGTTTTGAAGGAAGACAACTCAAGTTTCAAGGGAAAACAGTTTCAAAGGGAGACGGTTCAAGTTTCAAGGGAAAATGGTTCAAGGTAAAGGAAAACAGTTTCAGGTAACAAGAGAAGACGGTTCAAGTTCAGCAATCAGGTGCCCACCCGGAGAATAAGGTTCAAGCTCGTGTCAAGAATGCGAGTCAGCAGTCCGAGATGATCAATAGAAGTTAGTCACAATCCAGAATAAAAAGAAAAAAAAATAAAAAAGAAAGGCAAGAAGTGAACTCAAAATGCAGAAGTTGATGAAAGATGTGACATGCTCAAGACATGACTGAGGTCACAAGCATGGTGTGTCCGGTTTTGATCCGAAAAGTTGAAAAGGAAAGAACCAACACCTACAGCTAACAAGCATCAAGATTCAGATCAGGGTCCGTATGAAGAACCAACAAAGATTTAGGATCAGGCTTCAGAAACTCATAGATAGGAATCTTGTAACTCGTAGCCGATAGACTTAGTTAGTCTTTTTCATTTTTGATTTTGGTGTAATAACGGGACCGCGGACCGGAACCTCGACGGCACCCCACTCGGCTCGCAACCTCGGTACTCTATCATCGTACTCACTTCTGAACTACACGTGTCCTGATTCCTTTATAGCCAAGGATATGTAGGCAGCACAGATACCAGGGCTCGGTCACATTCCCTTTTCCTCTTAGTTTTAGTCTCTCCAAATAAGGATCGGCTCAAAAAACCTGTCTAGTCGTTCTTTGTCTGAAAACTCTTTGCGTTTCCAGTCAAAGAGGGGCAGCTGTAGACATGTAATTTTTGACCCTCCCCAAGATTTTATATATTTTAGCGTGTAAATATTTAGTTTAGTCCTAGTATAGTTATTTCAACTAATTTTGACTGTATTTGCTTTATTTTATCACAAAAAATAAAAATTACAAAAATATTTTCTCTTAGTTAGCTAATTAATATTTTATCTAGTTACTTTTAATTTTTCTACTAAATTAAAAAATACAAAAATAGTTCCAGAAATATTATCTTAATTTTACAACGATTTCTTTTTTTTTTCTTTTTCTTTTTTATCTTTTAGTATGATATTCTGAAAATACAAAAAAATAGGTTTGTTTTAACGGTTAGTCTTATTTTAATAGTTATATTACTTAAATAAGATTAATTAGTAAATGAGGTCGTACATTTAGTCCCATTCACCGAGAAAAAATAAATTTTGGCTCAAACAACCCATTTTAGGCCTAATTTTTGGATCTAGTCCATAATTACCAAGCCCATAATTCCTAGGCCCATACCCCTAACCTAATTCCTACTCCTATATAATAATACCTAACACCTAAATATAGACACCTAAAAAATCAACAATCAGCCGAGAAACAAAAGAGGCTGACAAAAAAGCTGCGCCGAATTCATCAAAAACCAAGAAAGGGACCCCTGCTCGTGCTTAAAAAAGTTTGAGCTGCAAAACGTCAAAACAGACACCCCCTCACGATCTGATCTTCATCCCCCACCCAAACGACCCCCGGAACTTCTTCTTCACTCCACAAAGCAGAAGTCGGCGACCTCTCAACTCCACCCCCTTCACGTCTTCCCCCACAACCTCCCCGTTTTGTTGTCAAGAAACAGTAGGACCCACGCTAGACAGAACCAAATCTGACCGGAAACATGTAATTCCGATGACCTTCCATTGAATCCGGTGAAGTAGAGGTTGACCCAACAGTAAGTCCTGCTCTAAAACTCCCTGAAACTACACCAAATCAGTGCGAAAGTCATCTCGAATTTGCTACCCAAATCCAGTTGAGTGAATCTGTTCAGGTCGCCGTGTCCGGTCCGTCGAGTTGTTCGTTGATACGCTGTCCGAGTTTCGTCGAGTATGTTTCTGCCTTCATTTGGCTTGTTCAAGCTTTGCTTTGTGCGAACGGGTAAGTTGTGGAAATTTTCTCACTTATGCTTTATTCAAATGATCAAAAATTGTGGTTTCCCTTTTAGCTTCCTGTAGATTGGTTCCAGTTCTGATCTCTGTTATTCTAGTGTGTAAGAGATGTGTATTTCATCTCAAGTTGGTTGAAATTGTTGGAAACATCGGAGTATGATATCTGTTTGAATTAGTTTGATTCCGGTTTTCAGCTATGAATGTTTGTGTTGGTTAATCTAAGCATGTTGGGTTTAATTGAGATTGGTTAAATTCCCGTTTAAATTCTGCAGATTTGCGAAACCTTCTGGGATTTGATTTTTTTTGCTTTATGGAAAGTTTCTGTTGTTCATAAGATCTCTTTAGAGAATGGAGGTGTTAGAACATTGATAAAGTTTAGTTTATTCAATTTTTGTATTTCTTTTCCTTTGAACCAAGCTTTACAGATCTGTCCATGAATTTTGGTATTTTTCGTTGCATTTGATTGGTTTTAAATTGCCCTTTTCTAAGGTTAGTTATTGGCAGATATCTCAAAATAATATGATCCGAATCTTGGTTAATTCTTGTCGCGATTAGGCAATGATGATTAGTTAAAGTGCGCCGTAAGGGATTGAAATGCTAAAATGAGAAATAAGTAGCACTTTCATATTATCCTTTGGTCATTAATTTTGGGTTGTTAACATGTGGACATGAATTAAGTTTTCATTTTATTTAGTTCTATTGTTAATCGAGGTGCGCCATAAGTAAATGAGATCAAATAGTTATGGCCCTCATGAGTTAGCTTAGAAACCTTTTGGTTAGAATAAATCGAGGGTGCCGTGCCAAACAAAATGACAATTGCACGGCCCTCGGTTTAATCTTGTTTTGATCCTTAAAAATCGAGGCACGCCATTTAACGAATTTTCATGGCCCTCACAAAGTTGCAAACGCGTAGTTGTTTTAGATGCGTTATCTTAATAAATTACCTGCTTAAACTCGGGTGTGCATTTCATGTGACCCAAATCCAAATCTCAACAACGTTAAATAAAATGTGTCAAGGACTGCGAGTGCATTTCATGTGGCGTGGTTCAAGACGTGTTTTAGATAACGTTGAATCTTTCTAAAACTAATTAAATGCAATTTTAAAGTTAAAATGCACATAGGTTTTAAAAATGTCTTAAAATCAGATAATTAAGCCGAATATAATAGTTGAACGACCATGCTAGAACCACGGAACTCGGGAACGCCTAACACCTTCTCCCGGGGTAACAGAATTCCTTACTCGGATTTCTGGTTCGCGGACTGTTAAACAGAGTCAATCTTTTCCTCGATTCGAGATTCTAAACCGGTGACTTGGGACACCATAAATTATCCCAAGTGGCGACTCTGAATCTTTTAATAATAAATCCCGTTTTGATTGTCACTTAAATTGGAAAAACTCCCTTTTATACTCCCTTCTCGGGGGTGTAGTGTCAAAAGGAGGTGTGCCATCGAACATCCATATATTGGTCGATAATTCTGCCAAACATGAGATTGGTTCTTTTATGGATTGCTATGCGGGCTACCATCAGATCTTAATGGATGAAGAAGACGCAGAAAAGACAACATTCATCACGCCCTGGGGAACGTACTGCTATCGGGTCATGCCATTTGGTTTGAAAAATACCGGGCAACCTACATGAGGGCAATGATGACCATATTCCACGACATGATACACAGGGAGATCGAGGTTTATGTGGATGACATGATTGTAAAGTCTAGAAAGCAGTCTGACCATGTCAGAGATCTGAGAAAGTTCTTCCAAAAGCTTCGTAGGTACAATCTCAAGCTCAATCCTGCAAAATGCGCGTTCGGTGTTCCGTCTGGAAAGTTGTTGGGATTCATAGTCAGCCGACGAGGTATTGAATTAGACCCGTCAAAAATTAAAGCCATCCAAGAATTGCCACCTTCGAAGAACAAGACTGAGGTGATGAGTCTGTTGGGAAGATTGAATTACATCAACCGGTTTATTGCTCAGCTCACGACAACATGTGAGCCTATCTTCAAATTATTAAAGAAAGATGCTGCAGTCAAGTGGACAGATGAATGTTAGGAAGCCTTTGATAAGATAAAGGGGTACTTGGCAATCCCACCTGTGTTGGTCCCGCCAGAACCAGAGAGACCTTTGATTTTATATTTGACAGTCTTGGACAATTCATTTGGATGTGTGTTGGGACAATATGACATCACTGGCAGGAAGGAGAAGGCCATATATTATCTCAGCAAGAAGTTCACATCTTACGAGGTTAAGTACACTCAGCTTGAGAGGATGTGTTGTGCCCTAACTTGGGTAGCCCAGAAGCTGAAACATTATTTGTCCTCTTATACTACTTACCTCATCTCTTGCTTGGATCCATTGATGTACATCTTCCAGAAGCCTATGCCCACGGGATGGCTCGCAAAGTGGCAGATCTTGCTCACAGAATTAGACATTGTCAACGTGACTCGGACCGCGATGAAAGCACAAGCATTGGCCTACCACTTGGCTGAAAATCCTATGGATGAAGAATACGAACCTTTGAAGACTTACTTCCCTAATGAAGAGGTAATGCACATTGATGAGTTGGAACAGATTGAAAGGATAGGATGGAAACTTTTCTTTGATGGGGCTGCTAACATGAAAGGTGTTGGGATAGGAGCGGTACGTGTCTCTAAAATAGGGCATCATTACCCTGTTACGGCTTAGCTTCGGTTGTACTAACAACATGGCAGAATACGAGGCATGCATTTTGGGTTTGAGGATGGTTGTGGATATGGGTGTCCAGGAAGTCTTGGTCTTGGGTGACTCGAACCTTCTGGTACACCAGATTCAGGGAGAATGGGAAACACGGGATTCAAAACTCATATCGTATCGGCAATGCTTGTATGATCTTTGTCAACGGTTTCAATCAATAGAGTTCAGGCATATTCCGAGGATCCACAATGAGGTCGCCGATGCTTTGGCTACTTTGGCGTCAATGTTATATCATCCAAATAAGGCTTATGTAGACCCATTGCATATTCAAGTCCGTGATCAGCATGCTTGTTGTAACATGGTGAAGGAAGAGCTCGATGGGGAGCCTTAGTTTCACGACATCAAGGAATACATCCGAAGGGGAGTATATCCGGCACAAGCCACATATGATCAAAGGATAACAATTCGTCGTTTGGCAAGCGGTTTTTTCTTCAGCGGAGGGTTCTATACAAAAGGACTCCAGATCTTGGATTATTAAGATGTTTAGATGCCAGACAGGCCACGACTATCATGATCGAAGTACATTCTGGAGTATGTGGACCACACATGAGTGAGTATGTGCTAGCAAAGAAGATCCTCCAGGCAGGTTATTATTGGCTCACCATGGAGCGAGATTGTATCAGTTTCGTGCGTAAATGTCATCAGTGCCAAGTGCATGGAGATTTGATTCATTCTCCACCATCTGAATTACATACAATGTCCGCACCATGGCCTTTTGTTGCTTGAGGAATGGATGTTATTGGGCCAATCGAGCCAGCAGCTTCCAGCGGGCACAGGTTTATTCTGGAGGCCATCGATTATTTCACCAAGTGGGTAGAGGCTAAAACATTCAAGTTAGTAACCAAGAAGGCGGTGGTCAATTTTGTGCATTTAAATATCATTTGCCGGTTCGGAATACCGAAGGTGATCATTAAAGACAATGGGGCTAACCTCAATAGTCATATAATGAAAGAGGTATGTCAGCAGTTCAAGATTACACATCGCAATTCTACCCCATACTGCCCTAAGGCGAACAGAGCAGTTGAGGCGGCGAACAAGAATATAAAGAAGATACTTCGAAAAATGGTGGAAGGTTCTAGGCAATGGCATGAAAAGCTGCAGTATTCATTGCTAGATTATCGCACTACTGTCCGTACTTCAGTAGGGGCGACTCCTTATTCGTTGGTGTATGGCACGAAAGCAGTGATACCCGCAAAAGTGAAAATTTCATCCCTTCGAATTGTCGCGGAGGCTGAAATCGATGATAAGGAGTGGGTCAAAACCCGATTAGAACAATTAAGTTTGATCGATGAGAAGAGACTGGCAGTAGCGTGTCATGGCCAGTTGTGTTAACAGAGAATGGAAGAGCATACAAAAAGAAGGTGCGTCCACGGAAGTTTGAAGTGGGGCAGTTAGTATTGAAACGCATTCTTCCTCATCAAGTTGAAGCAAAAGGAAAATTCACCCCAAATTGGTAGGGGCCGTTCGTTGTGTCTAGAGTGTTGTCCAATGGTGCACTGTACTTGACAGATGTAGAAGGCAAATGCATAGAAATGACTATCAATTCTGATGTATTCAAGAGATATTATGTATGATTTCTTTCTGTGATTGTACTTGTTTGTATTTGGCATGTCTCAAATATTGAAATGACGAAGGCATTTTGTTATGCTATCTAAACACTTTATCCCTCGTTACCCCTTTGAGCCTCATTTATTTTCATTTATACCCCTCCTTCGGAATCAATAGCAAATATCGGAAACACAAGCGTAAAGATAAGTTAAGAAATGAGAGAAAAAGAGAAAGGAAAAAGAAAAGAGAAAGAAAAGAATGGAAAGATAAAGAAAAGAACAGAAAAAAAAGAAAAAAAACAACAAAAGGAAAAACAAAAGAGTAAAAGAAGAGAAAGAAAAGGGCAGAAAAATCACCATGAATAAGAAACTGGGGCGGAAGTTGTGATTGTTATCAGAAATCTGATTCCGAAGGTTGTAAATTTGAATCCAATCAAACGGTTTTGAGCCTTTATACCCTTCCTTTATAAACCCATCCAAAAGCCACATTACAGTCCAAAGAAAGACCTTCGATCAATCTTCGGGAAATGCCAAGTCAAGCAGGTAGCGGTGGTTCACATCAGGGGAAACACTCTGGTCCAAAGAGGGAAAAAAAGTAAAAAATGAGAGAGTCTTATTGGTGAAAACCCTCACGGGCACCGTAAGGCGATGGGAGCTGAGAGAAATAAAAATGAGAGAGTCTTATTGGTGAAAACCCTCACGGGCACCTTAAGGCGAATGTGGGTTGACAGATGAAGGAATGAGAGAGGTCTGCTGGTGAAAACCTTTCAAGGCACCGCAAGACGAACAAGGTCGGGATTTGAGGTAAAGAAATCAGGTCATGGAAATTCTGGGGCAACAAAGTATAGCAACTAAAAGTTGATTGGTTGGACAGATTGGGCCGATTAATCCAAATTGCATGTCATGACCATTGGAACCAGCTGTTCCACTCAGATAAGTCTTTTTTATTTTTCTCTTCAAATAGTCTTCCAGTTTTCGATTTCCTTATCCTTAACTCTGAAAGTCATTGCATTTCATTTCTTTGGGTTTATTTCTCTAAGATGTTCCAAATGTCAGTTCTGTTTAAGCAAATAAGAAGGAATTTCAAAGCTCACTACCAGCTTCAAGATTGCAAAGCACAGTGCGGCTAGAGCATACCAAAGATAGCATGATGTAAAAGGGGATAAAATGCCAGCAAGAGTTCCATCGGCAAAATGATCTGGTAATTTTGTGGGAGACGTAGAGGCTCAGTTAAAGGGGTAAGAGGTATGAGGCAACGGTTCGGGAATAGAACACTCCGGTCATTCAAGTTATGGGTTTTTAAAAGTCAGTCGGAAAGTCAAGCGGTTCAGGGCCAGGTCAGAGAAGCATGTCAAAACAAAACAATGCAGCGGAGAGACCTTCAGCAAGAATGCCATCAACTAACCACCACATTTTAAAACTGACAAAATTTTTCTTTGATTAAAACAGGGGCAGGAAATTTCAGTTGTTCGGAGAAACCCTCCGTGAAGAAAGGCAGTCACCAGACAGGTTTGATTTATGATTTTCAGGACCCTCCTGGAAAATAGGACCTAGTGGAAATGTTCAAAAATAGCATAATTTAGCATAAATGCATCCCAAAGGAATATAAGTTGGCGTAGAAGTTTGCATGTTCGAGATAGGATTCAATTAGGAGTTCTCAGGACCCTCCTGAAAAATGGGACCTAGCTTAAAAATCAAAATAATCATGAGTAGTAAAATCTAGCATAAATGTACCCCCAAGGAGTGTAAGATGGATTCAAGTTCGCATGCTTGAGATGGGATTTAGTTTTAAAATTTTCAGGACCCTCCTGGATAATGGGATTTAATTTTAAAATTCCAGGACCCTCCTGGATAATGGGACTTAGCTTTAAAGTTTCAGTTAGATAACAACATTTAGTGTAAATCCTGTTGTAGGATAGTATAATTCAGCTATAAAAGCTGTCACTCTTAAGATAAAATTTGACCTTGGATTTTGATGACCCTCCTGGATAATGGGGAGTAGTTTAAGACCTTCTTAGATAACAAGATGTACCAGAAGTCATGCCTTTAAAAGATATAGCATAGATTTGAAATTGTCGTTTAGTCAAGAGCTGTTAGGACCCCCCTGGATAATGGGACCTAGCTTTCAAATTCTTAGTAATATTTGGTAATATGATTCAGTTTAACACTCATATATGTGCCCAACTACCAAACTGGGACAGAAAGTTTTCTTTGTTTTGTCTAGTTTGTTGAAATCAGGTACCCGCTTGGAGAACAGGGAGAAGAATTGCAAGTCAGTAGTCATGAGCCTGCCTGAAGAGTAGGGAATACATTTCAAGTCAGCAGTCAGGATTCCGCCTGGAGAACAAGAGAATACCCAAACTGGGGCAGAGAATTTCCTCTATTTTTGTCATTTCATTGAAGTCAGGAGCCCGACTGGAAAGCAGGGAATACAGTCAAGTGCAGCAGTTAGAAGCCCGCCTAGAAAACAAGGGAGTACAATTCAAGTTTAGCAGTCAGGAGCCCGCCTGGAAAACAAGGGAATACTTTCAAGATGAAATCAGGAGCCCGCCTGGAGAGTAGAGAATACATTCAAGTTTAGCAATCAGGAGCCTGCCTGGAGAGCAGGGAATACGTTTCAAGTTGAAGTCAGGAGCCCGCCTGGAGAGCAGGGAATACGTTTAAGTTGAAGTCAGGAGCCCGCCTGAAGAGCAAGGAATACTTTCAAGTTGAAGTCAGGAGCCCGCCTGGAAAGCAGGGAATACTTTCACATTTTGAAGTCAGGAGCCCGCCTGGAGAACAAGGGAGTGCAATTCAAGTTTTGGTTTTCAAAATTCTTTGGTATTCAGCAAGGTGATTCGTTTTACACTTACACATGGGCCCACATACCCAAACTGGGGCAGAAAATTTTCTTTGTTTTTGTCTATTTTGCTGAAGTCAGGAGCCCGCCTGGATAGCATGGGAATACATTCAAGTTCAGCAATCAGGAGCCCGCCTAGAGAGCATGGGAGCTCTTATCAAGTTCAGCAGTCAGGCATCCCCCCGGAGAAAGGGAAAACATCTCAGATTACAATTCAAGACGGTAACAAATGGATTTCACCAGGAGAATATAAGTCAACAAGGCAACAAGAACCACAAGAGCAAGTTGAAGAGATAGATAGGATTTTTGTAATGCATAGATCATAGTCTAGCCTAGCTTCTTTTTATTCTGACATGGTGTAATAAGGAGTTCAGTAAGAAGCAGCAGCGGCGACAACAGTGAAATCACAGCCTCATGTTAGTCCCAGCTACCAAAACTTCCCGAATTACACTGACCTGATTCCTTTATAGCCAAGGATATGTAGGCAACCTTGGAAGCAGGGTGCGGTCAAATCTTTCAAAACACGCTTCCCACGGAGTATACAAACGGGCAAAAATCACTCGTATCCGCTCACTTTATCTTTGCACGAAAACTTTTCGTGTTTCCGGGCGAAGAGAGGAAGCTGTGAGCACGTGATTTTTGCCCTATATGAATTACTCCTACAAAATTCAAAATAAAATAATTTTTTCCATTGTTTGCAATTCTGTGGATCGTTGTAGCATTTTTTGTTAATTGTTTGCATTTGTCTGTGCATGTTTATTCTATTTAATTAATGAAAATATAAAAATATGTTGCATTTGTATTTAGGATTCAACTTTACACTCTTGAATTTAGTAGTAAATTAGTCATTTTATAAGAATTGGAAAATCACAAAATAGTTATTTTTGCACTTTTAATTTTAATTTTTGAACTTTGGTGGGTTTTCCTTTAATTTGGTTTTAATTAATTATGGTAATTATTAGAGTTAATTAATTCAATGTGGTAGGGTTAATTTGATTTAGGATTTAGTTTGGGTTTTATTTTATTTATTTGAAATTTTTTAATTAAAAGAGTTTGAAAATAAAAGAATTAATTTGGAAAGAATGAAAAGAAAAAGAAAGAAATCAGTTTTGGGCCAAATCCATACAAATTCCATAAGCCCAAACCTTCTGCCCTGAGACCCGTCCAAAATACCCTTTACCCAGCCCAAACCCGCGTCCAACCCGGTCCGGTTTCTCCCCCCCCCATATCCAAACGGCGTCATTTCGTTAAGCTTTGATCTGAGCCGTTGATCGTGCCTAGATCCAACGGACCAGAACTGGCCGTTCCCCCATATAAAAGTGTCTGAACCCTCAGGCCCCCCTCTCCAACACCCTCAAAGACCACAACGTAACACCACCGTGCACCGCCGCCGGAAATTGCCCTACGGCGGCGGTAGGTCTCCGATGGCCACCAAATTTATACCCTAGCTCCCTCTCCTTCTCCTCATTCCAAATCAACACCCCTTTTCCCTCGAATCACACCTTAATTTCTCGAATCTGGCTCAGAAGCTCCAAACCCTAAGCCGCCGCCCTATTTTTCCACCGCCTCAACCGGCGGCGCCACCTCCAACCACTCCCAAAATAACACCCCATGACCATCAAGATCCCCTCTTTCCAAACCCTCACTCCGTTTGCCTCGAATCAAACCAGAACGATTCAAATTTTTGAATGAAGGTCTGGCTAGAAACCCTATCTCCTCTAAAACTCCATCATTTTGGCACCCCAAACTTCCCGTTCCTTACTCATACCAGATTCCTAACCGGTTTCCCAATAACTTCCGTTTACCGGTTAGAGTTTCAGATCCAAAACTCAGAAGACCCGGTTTTCCCTAATATGGTCACTCAGGTCTCTCCGTTTTAGTTTTCTTTCAATGTTGAGACTCCCAGGAATCCTTTCTCTCACAAAGACTCAGCCAAAGCCATGCAAGGCTGGGTCTACTGGAAGAAATGATTTTTGTTGGTCAAAGCAAAGTTGAAATCTAAGGGGGCTTGATATCCATTCATCCTCTTAAGTAAGTTTTCTCAATGACTTTCCTTGTCCTTCTTTTTCTTTTTGTCCCTGCCTTCTTTCTTTTAGTTTTCTCAATGACTTTCCTTGTCCTTCTTTTTCTTTTTGTCCCTGCCTTCTTTCTTTTATCCTCTTCAAAATATTGAGTCTAATTTAATTTTTGCATTTGGAAAATTGATTGTTGAAACTCTGTTTTAAGATTAGTTTCTTAAGTGCCTCTAAAATCGAGTTGTTTTCAGAATCTTTTTATTTGTTTGTCTGAAATTTCTTAGTTTGTTAATTAGTTTTAATAGCTTAATTAGCTCACTGCTTATGTATGATCGTTAAATTAGTCAATTTGCTGGGTTCTGGTAAGCTTGTTTTCTTTTGAATTTGTTTTGGTTTCACTTTGCTATTTGGGCTCTGAGGGCAATACAAACCTCGTTCTCAGAGAGTCCTGTTTGGCCTGAATTTGAGGCTATGTCTTTTGAGATATTGAGCCCATTTGGAGCCCATAACCCACACCCGTTTGACCCAGGTTGGTCTTCAGGATAAAAATAGGGTGCTGGGAGGGTAGTCTAGGGAATTGGCATAAGGAATCTTTAGTGTAACTGATTTGGAAGTTTCTAGTGAGGGTTTCTCTGTAATTTTCAGACTTTTAACAATATAACTTGAATAACAAGCCAATAAGTGAGGGACTTTTAAGCTAAAAGAAGATTTAAAAAGTGACTAAAAAGGTAAAAATAAATCTGCAAAGCTGCCCTAGTAACTTGCCTATAAAGGCATCATTTCTTGCCTTTCAAGGCAGACCGAAGAGCTAAGAAATCCCAAAAAATCCTAGATGGTGGAAAAATACAAAAATCACTGTTCTATTGAGAAAAATCCGTGGAAATTCTTGTGGTATTAATTCTGAGATAATTTCTGAGCAACTGAAGGTCAAGATGAGTTGAATCAGTTGGTGTTCAAGGTTTTTTTTGGTTCATTTCTGGTTCGATATTGATTGCTGGGCTTTATTGAATGCTTTGCTGGTTTGAAACTGTTTCCAAGTTGATCAATCCTTATTCATTCCTGGTTTGAAGTTGTTTGGTGAGCTGACCCTGGTGCTGAAACACCTGCTGCTACTGTTTTTACTTGGCTGACCCCTCATCTTTCATTTCTGTTGTGATTTCCAGGTACTCATCTCATCTTCCAATGTATGAAAATGGATGAATGTGAAGATTGGTTCACTTAAATGAAGATTTACACTAATGTAGTTGTTATTCCATGTTTTGCACCTTCGAAATTGTTTAGTTTAGTTTAATTTCCTTCTACTTCTTTCTGGTTGTTCTGGATATGGATTGCTGTAGTAATATGATGTTGTTGATGGACTTTACCTCTTCTTTTTTCAGTTTTATAATCACCATGTAGCTTTAAATGTCCGGATTAGTGTATTTTTCAAAGAATGGTTGTAATTGAGAAATTAGACAAGTTAGTTTGCTGAATTTCCATCTGTGGTTCATCTTACGGTTTTGTTTCTCTGTTGATGTCGTTAAAATTGTGGATGACGATTTCGTTGAGATTGAGTAGACGACAAAGTCATGTCATGGAGTTGTTTTCTTAATGATTCAAGTTTAACCATACAATATATCTGCAACATGTTAGTGGCTCATCATGGTTGGCATTGCACTGTTAATTGAGCACTGAGTAAGTTCACAAGAGTTCTGAATTAGATTGTTTGTTATTGAAACGCTCACTCACTGAAGATAGAGGTATGAATGTTAAGACCAAGCATGAACTGATATGAATCATTTGTCTAAGACTTGTTGGCTGCAACTCGTATGGACACTCCTCAATGCCAAAAGTTCAAAGAGAATGAAAATATTTGTTTGTTATCTTTATATATTAGCTCATTTCTCTCCAGATATGGTTTAAAAGGTGCTTTGGTTTATATTGTTTTCTCTAGTTAAAAATGCTTGTTTTGTTCGGTCCCGTGACTTGTTCTTGGGATAGCTTTTCCTTAGCTGTTTCATTATCCTTTTGGTATCTTTATTTTGTTTGAAAGTACTTTGACGAATGTTTGGGATGGCGAGTTTGCATATTTACGTTGATGGTTTTCTTTTAACTCATGAATTTTATTAACATTAGCAATTGGAGCATAAACTTTAGTAAAGAAAAAGCTTTAAGAAGTAGCTGACTTAGATTCGTGTCCCTCGCTTAATTAATATTTTAATTTCTTTAGAAATCGAGGCGTGTCACTTAGTAAATTTCCATGGCCCTTACAAAGTTAAACACTCGTAATTTGCTTTAGGCCCGATTTAGATTAGTATTGCGATTATGTATACGTTCGCGTAACATAATTGCAAATTAAACTTTTAAAAGACTCGAGGTATGCGTTCGCGCAACTTCAACCAAATTTTTCTTAAATAAATGAACAAGAATTATTAATTGTGGACACGTTCGCGTGACATGATTTCTGATGCGCCAAAAGAAAGGAGTATACATATGCGTAACTCAGTTCTTTAATTACGAATAGATCAAGTGATCAGAAGCGGTTAAAAAGAGGTAAGTGCACATAGGTTCTAAAACGAGTAATTAAACAACTTTAATAAGCCACCAAGTATGAGCAAAGCGACCGTGCTAGACCACGGAACTCGAGAATGCCTAACACCTTCTCCCGGGTTAACAGAATTCCTTACCCGGATTTTTATGTTCGCAGACCGTAAATAGAGTCAACTTTCCTCGATTCGGGATTTTAAACCGGTGACTTGGGACACCATAAATTATCCCAACTGCCGACTCTGAATCTTTAAATAAACAAATCGCGTTTCGATTGTCCTTTAATTGGAAAAACTCCCTTATACTTATACCCTTTACGGGTTGTAGTAAAAAAGGAGGTGTGACACTTGCTGCAGTGTCTGGAGAGCTAGCTCTACCACTGGTCGGCCATACTCAACGACTGCAGGATTGTCGGCATGCTGCTGCATATCCTGTCCCAACCGGTAGACCATATGATTACCAATAGCCTGCACAACATTTAAAATATTAATTACATAACACTATATCACAGTTATAAGTATGGGTTCTAACAAAAACATACCAATGCCTCGTGCCTCCCGGCGTATTGTCCGAACCGATCGCCAGCTTCATGAACGGGGTTCCCGATCATCAATCGGGTATGACGGCGGTACCATGACGTATACATCTCAATTGTCACCGCCTATATCTGTGAAGGTGGTGGCAGAATCAGGTCCTCTCACTGCTCCCAAATATGGACTTGCACCTCTAGCCATGCTACAAATGCGCCGTCTACCCTCGAACGATCATCCGACTGATAATGTGTAGCCACCCATGCAGGCTCCCTCGGTATAGTCTGTGGACGGTCAAAAGAGAGAAGTACCTGCTCTGTGGCATGATGCTCCACAACATCGAGGCACATCAACGGGATGGAAGTGCTCCAAAGTTGTCGGTCGATCGAGCAATAATCGGGTAGGCCAGCTATCAACTTGTCGTTGTATGGCGTCCAGATGAACTATCAAATACATAAAAGTGAGTATGTGCAACACAAGTGAATTTATAACAAGTAAGTTTAGGTACATATTTACCTATGCGGCCTCCAGCATATCCAATACATCCCTGACAAGGGGGAGATTATGATAAGCATCAATGCCTCGGTAGTTCCCATGCCGGAGAACCTATTTCCTAGCTAGAAGGAGAAATGAAGGTGCTACATCTGGAGGTAATGGTGGTAGAGGTGGATGCAATGGTAGGAACCACTCTCAGGCTTAAACCTAACATACAAGGTTGATGTAAAATGTAAGAGACATTTTGACTATATAGAATTAGAAGTAATGAACAGAGTATTCGAATATGTTGTCACTAGTAGAAGCGGCAGAAAACCACATATGTCGCTCTGGGTGCCAATGCTAGCCCGACACATACTCCTGTATAGGTAAGCGAGAACAGCAGCACCCCAGCTGTACTGGGGTAACTCATCTAGCAACTGAAGATGATGTAGAAATCGCATAATCACTAGATTTCCCGAAGTGTTCGGAAACAAGACACCCCCAAAAAGAAGGAGCAGCGCCAACCTCGTGTACCGGTGAATATGGAGATCATCTGTCTCGCTGGTGATGTCGAGGTGCAATACCTCCAAATGCTGTCTGATAGCCGTCACAGAAATGCGACTGCCCCTTCAAGCTGCAGCCTCACCCTGTGGCCTGAACCAGTAAACTGCTACAGCAAATCGAAATACTGGGCACACCTCATAGATCTCATATACTGAGGCAGTGCAACAACCAGTCCATTAGCATGCAACCCATATAAAACTTGAACATTCTGAAGCGTGATGGTAGCCTCGCCAATGGGCAGGTGAAAAGTGTGTGTCTTCGGTCGCCACCGCTCTATCAACATCGTGATCAGAGACCAGTCGAGCTGCAGCTGCCCAATCTCAAAAATCCTATAGAAGCTCGTATCACGCAGGCGATGGACTACACGGGGATGGAAAACTCTCTCTCTTAAAAAGTCCCACAAGTCGTCTGGTCTCCTAGCGTGGAGAGTCTAATCCACTAGTTGTCCCTCCCATACGTAGGCGAACCTATGATCGCCCTGTAACACTAATATCTGATCTGGGGCTGGTCCAGGATGCACGTCCATGTCGTCTACTATAAATTAAGCAATATTAATTGTGTGTTTGTGTTATAATAATTAATATTTAATTATTTAACTGGACACATTACATATCTATGGGTTCCAGGCTCGATATTTGAGGCCCAGTAGCACCAAGCTATCATGAATTCTTATGTGTGTCAATTTCATTATTTTTACAATTTTGTTTGTGTTATAATAATTAATATTTAATTATTTAACTGGACACATTATATATCTATGGGTTCCAGGCTCGATATTTGAGGTCCAGTAGCACCAAGCGATCATAAATTCTTATGTTTGTCAATTTTAATATTTTTACAATTTTGTTTGTGTTATAATAATTAATATTTAATTATTTAATTGGACACAGTTTATATCTATGGGTTCCAGGCTCGATATTTGAGGTCCAGTAGCACCAAGCTATCCTGAATTCTTATGTGTATCAATTTCAATATTTTTACAATTTTGTTTGTGTTATAATAATTAATATTTAATTATTTAACTGGACATAACATATATCTGTCAGGACCCCGGTTCGCCCTCCGTGAACCATCATGACGGCACCTAGTCTCTATGAGTAGGTAAGCCTAAAACGCGGAAGATAAACCAATTTGCGGAAGAATACTATTTAAAACAGAAATAATGTAATAAAACAGTGTTTTAAAAGTGCCGCTCGGCATACAAAATATAACTCTCAAATCCAATATATATATATATATATATCTCCCAAAACCCGGAAACCCATGAATCATAAACTAAGGATATTACATAGTGCTCTAACTCCAGAATAGTCTAAAACAAGTAAATACAGAAGGGCTATAACTACAAGAGAGAATAGAGAGAGACTCCTCGATTTGTGGACGCGGTTAATATACCTCGAAGTCTCCGAAGGGTCGCCTCGCCTCAAGGATAGTAAGTCTGAGTCAAGGTACCTGGATCTGCACATGAAGCACATGCACAGAAAGGGAATGAGTACAACACAGCGGTACTCAGTAAGTGCCAAGCCTAACCTTGGTCGGGTAGTGAGGAGAAAGGTCAGGGCCCTACTGAGATAAAATAAAAATATAAGATATGACAGTATAAAATAAGCAGTACAGTCAAAAACTAACACTAAGAATATAATACAGGAAAACAAGGAATTCAATAACTGAAACAGAGGCAAAAATAATCACAAGGAAATAACCGGGGATCTCTCAGTATCCAGAGGATCTCTTAGTACCCTCAATATATGCCAGGGATCTCTTGGTCTCCCGAGGATCTCTCGGTATCCACAATATATGCTAGGGATCTCTTGGTATCCTCAATATACGTGCCAAGAATCACTCGGTATCCCGCACCTCAGTTCAAATCATAAATACGTACATGAGATCTTCCGGGATGACGTCCCGTAGTCCCAAAGTAAAACACACAGCACCAACACAAGAATATTCAATTAAGTTCAATTTCGTATCAAGTAAACATGTACTTCTAATCTAACATGTTTCACATAGTTCAATTAAGGTAGTTTAAGCAAATAAACAGTTAAGTCAATTAGACATGCTTTTTCTAAGCTAACAACAGGTTTAAATTGCAAGTAAAATGAAATAGGAAAAGGAACACAATTGAAATGACTTAAAGAAAATTGGATTTTTAACAATTAGCTCAAGTACGCACTCGTCACCTCACGTACAAGGCCTTTCAAACATCAAATATACAAAATCCTGAGGGGAAGCCCCCCCCCCCCACAAGGTTAGACAAGCCACTAACCTCGAACCGGCTCAATAATCAACCCGAGACCACGTTCTTGCCACGAGTACTTGACTCCAAATGGCCCGAATATATTCAATTCAATTGCATAATGTAAATAACACTTCAAGTAACTGATTCTACAATTAAATTCTAAGCAAATCGCGAAATTAGGTAAAATGATCAAAACGCCCCTCGGGCCCATGTTTCGGAATCGGGTAAAATTTATATTTTCAGAATTCCCATACTCTCACGAGTTCATGCATACCAAAATTATCCAAATCTAAGGTCAAATTCCATATCAAGAGTCGAATTCTAGGTCTAAGAACTTTCTTCCAACTTTCTCCAATTTTCATCTCCAATCCGAAATTAAATAAAGAATTCATGTTTAGATTAATGGGTTACAAGCAAAAAGGAGTAAGGAATCGTTACCTAATTAATACCTCTAAAAATGCCTCAAAATCTCGCTCAAATCCGAGCTCCCAATCTCTAGTTTTCACAAAAATGGCTAAACCTTCGATTTTGAACTTAAACATTCTGCCCAGCTTATTCCTTCTTCGCAAAAGCGGAAGGCCCCTCGCATTCGCGAAGCAAAATTACACTTGGTCCCATATTTCTTCATCGCGAATGTGATGCACGAGACATGCACGTGATTCAAAACTTCCTCCTCCTATGCGAACACGGGAAAGCCATCGCGAATGCGTAGGTATAGAACTCCCAGCTTCGCGAACGTGGGAGACACTTCGCGAACGCGAAGCACAAATTCCTTGCCAGCCCCAGCTCCTCTTCGTGAACGCGATATCCCACTCGCTAACGCGAATAAGGAAACCAAAAGTTACTATTGCAACATTTTTCTGCAATTTTCTAAGTTCCAAAAATGACCCATTGGGCATCCGAAACACACCTGAGGCCCCCGGGACCTCAACCAAACCTACCAACATATCCCATAACTTCATTCAAACTTTCTCCAACCTTCGGAACGCTCAAAACAATATCAAAACACCTATTTTTCATCGGATTCAAGCATAAGAATTCAAAAACTCTAAAAATAAACTTTCGATCAAAAAGTCTATCAAACCTCGTACGAATGACCTGAAATTTTTCACACGCGTCACATTAAACACTACGAAGCTACTCCAACTTCCGGAATTTCATTCCGACCCTCGGATCAAAATCTCACTGTCAAAACGGAAACTTCAAAAATTCAACTTTCGGCATTTCAAGCCTAAATTAGCTACGGACCTCCAAAACACAATCTGAACACGCCCCTAAGCCCGAAATCACCCAACAGAACTAATAACCATCGGATTTCCATTCTGAGGTCGTCTTCACACTGTTCTAACTACGGTCAAATTCCCAACACTTAAGCTCTCATTTAGGGACTAAGTGTCCCAAAACTCTCTGAAACTCAAAACCGAACATCCCGACAAATCAAAATAGCAGAAATAAACACGGGAAAAGCAGTTAATAGGGGATCAGAGCGTTAATTCTTAAGACAACCAGCTGGGCCGTCACATCCTCCTACACTTAAACATTCGTTCATCCTCGAACGAGCATAAAGACATACCTGAAGTAATGAAAAGATAAGGGTAATGGCTGCGCATATCCTGCTCGGTCTCCAGATCGCCTCCTCGACCGGCTGGCCCCGCCACTGAACCTTTACCGATGCAATGTTCTTTGACCTCAGCTTTCTAACCTGCCTGTCCAATATCACCACTGGCTCCTCAACATAAGATAGATCCTTGTCCAACTAGACCGAACTGAAATCCAACATGTGCAACGGATCGTTGTGATACCTCTAGAGCATCGAGACATGAAATACCAGATGAACTCCTGCCAAGCTGGGGGGTAAGGCAAGCTCATAAGCAACCTCTCCAACACGCCTAAATATCTCAAAAGGCCCAATAAATGTCGGACTCAACTTTCCCTTCTTCCCAAATCTCATAACGCCCTTCATAGGCGAAACCCGAAACAGAACCCGCTCTCCAACCATATAGGAAACATCACGAACCTTCCGGTCTGCATAACTCTTCTGTCTGGACTGGGTTGTACGGAGTCTATCCTGAATCACCTTGACCTTCTCCAAAGCATCCTGAACCAAGTATGTGCCCAATAATCTAGCCTCACCCGGCTCAAACCAACCCATCGGGGATCTACACCGCCTACCATATAAAGCCTCGTACGGTGCCATCTGAATGCTGGACTGATAGCTGCTGTTGTAGGCAAACTCCACCAATGGCAAGAACTGATCCCAAGACCCTCCAAACTCAATCACACATGCACGGAGCATATCCTCAAGAATATGAATAGTGCGCTAGGACTGTCCATCCGTCTGAGGGTAAAATGTTGTACTTAACTCTACCCGAGTGCCCAACTCATGCTGAACGGCCCTCTAGAACCGTGATATCAACTAAGTACCTCTATCTGAAATGATGGAAATAGGAATACCATGCAGACGAATAATCTCTCGGATATAGATCTCCGCCAACCGCTCCGAGGAATAAGTAGTACACATAGGAATAAAGTGAGCGGACTTGGTCAGTCGATCCACAATCACCCAAATAACATCGAATTTCTCAAAGTCCGGAGGAGCCCAACTACAAAGTCCATGATGATCCGCTCCCACTTCCACTCTGGAATCTCTATCTACTGAAGCAACCCACCCGGTTTCTGGTGCTCATACTTCACCTGCTGATAGTTGAGGCACCGAGCCACAAATCCTAATATATCTTTCTTCATCCGCCTCCACCAATAGTGTTGCCTCAAATCCTGATACATCTTCGCAACACCCGTATGAACAAAATACCGCTAATTGTGGGCCTTCTCCAGAATTAACTCCTGAAGCCCATCAACATTGGGTACACAAATCCGACCCTGCATCCTCGTTACCCCATCATCACCAATAGTCACATCTCTGGCATCTCCGTGCTGAACCTTGTCCTTGAGGACAAGCAAATAAGGGTCATCATACTGACGCTCCCTGATACGATCCAATAAAGAAGACCGAGAAACCACGCAAGCTAGAATCCGACTGGGCTCCGAAAGATCCAATCTCACAAACTGGCTGGCTAAGGCCTGAACATCCATTGCCATAGGCCTCTCCAATGCTGGTAAATAAGCCAAACTCCCCAAACTCTCTGTCCGGCGACTCAAAGCATCGACCACCACATTGGCCTTGCCCGGGGTGATACAAAATAGTGATATCATAGTCCTTCAGCAACTCTAACCTCCTCCTCTGAAGCAAATTTAGATCCTTTTGCTTGAACAGGTGCTGCAAGCTCCGATGGTCAGTATAAATCTCACAAGGAACCCCGTATAAGTAATGGTGCAAGATCTTCAGGGCGTGAACAATGGTAGCTAACTCAAGGTCATAGACAGGGTAATTCTTCTCATGTACCTTCAACTGTCTGGACGCGTAGGCAATCACCTTACCGTCCTACATCAACACCGCTCCGAGGCCAATCCTCGAGGCATCACAGTAGACATTATAAGACCCCAAACCTATAGGCAGTATCAAAATTGGGGCTATAGTCAAAGCTGTCTTGAGCTTCTGAAAGCTCGCCTCACACTCCTCCGTCCACTGAAATGAAGCACCCTTCTGGGTCAGTTTGGACATAGGGGCTGCAATCGATGAAAACCCCTCAACAAAACGGCGGTAGTAACCTGCCAAGCCAAGGAAACTGTGGATCTCTATAGCTGAGGATGGTCTGGGCCAACTATACATGACCTCTATTTTCTTCGGATCCACCTGAATACCCTCACTCGACACCACGTGGCCTAGGAATGCCACTGAATCCAACCAAAACTCACATTTTAAGAACTTAGCATATAACTTCTTCTCTCTCAGAGTCTGAGGCACAGTCCTCAGGTGCTGCTCATGATCTTCTCGACTCCGGGAATACACCAGAATATCATTAATAAAGACAATGAAGAGCGAGTCAAGATACAGCCGGAACATATTGTGCATCAAATGCAAAAAGGCTATTAGGCATTGGTCAACCCAAATGACATAACAAGGAACTCGTAATGACCATACCGAGTCCTGAAAGCAGTCTTCAGGATATCTCGCTCCCGAATCTTCAAATGATGGTAACCTGAGCACAAGTCAATCTTAGAAAACACACGTGTGCCCTGAAGCTGGTCAAACAGATCATAAATAAGAGGCAAAGGATAACGGTTCTTAACTATAACTTTGTTCAACTGGCGATAATCAATGCACAAACGCATAGAACCATCCTTTTTCTTCACAAACAAGACAGGAACACCCCAAGGTGATACACTAGGCCGAATAAAACCCTTATCAAGCAATTCCTGTAACTGATCCTTCAACTAGGGAGGAGCCATACGATATGAAGGAATAGAAATGGGCTGAGTGCCTAGCAACATATCAATGCCAAAATCAATATCTCTATCAGGCGGCATGCCTGGAAGATCAGCTGGAAATACATCGAGAAAATCCCGTACTACTGGAACTGAATCAACCGAAGAAGTATCAATACTAACATCTCTCACATAGGCTAAATATGCGTCGCACCCTTTCTCAACCATACGCTGAGCTTTAAGAAAAGAAATAACTCTATTGGGAGTGTGATCTAAAGTACCCCTCCACTCAACATGCGGTACACCTGGCATAGCCAGCGTCACGGTTTTGGCATGACAGTCAAGAATAACATAATGGGGCGACAACCAGTCCATGCCAAAGATAATATCAAAATCTACCATGTTGAGCAACAATAAATCGGCTCTGGTCTCAAAACCACTAAGAGCAACTAACGACTGATAAATGCGGTCCACAACAAGATAATCTCCCATAGGAGTAGAAACATAAACAGGGGAACTCAAAGAATCCCGAGGTATGCCCAAATGCGGAGCAAAATAAGAAGACACATAAGAGTAAGTGGAGCTTGGATCGAATAGAACCGATGCATCTCTGTGACAAACCAATATAATACTTATGATGACATAATCAGAGGCAACAACCTTGGGCAGGAAGGGCATAGTATCTGGCCTGGCCTCCCCCTCTAGGGCGACCTCTACCTCCCCGACCTCCACATCTAGCTGGCTGAGTAGGCGGGGTAGCAACTGGAGCTGTAACCATGGGCTGAGAACTTTGCGGGGCACACTATGGCTTAGAATTCTGTGGAGGTGCACCCCTCCCAAGTCTAAGGCAATCCCTCACCACATGGCGTGTGTCACCACACTCAAAGCAAGCTCTGGGAGGACGTGGTGGCTGTGACTAACTCAGGCCAGGTCTGCTGGACTGACCTCTAAAAGCACCCCGTCCAAGAGGCACGCTAGATATCGGAGGTACATAATAAGTCTCTTAAGGTCTAGGAGGAGCTGGAATACCGCTGGTTGTTGGAAGAGCTGAATGGACAGAGCGACTCATATAACCCCTACCATGACGACCTACTGCTGAGGCATGGGCACCAAAGAAATGGCTCGACTCTCGAGACTTCTTGGCCTCCCTCACCTCTCTCTCCCTAGCATGCATACCCTCAATCCTCGCAGCAATGCTCACCACATGCTAATAAGAAATATCCATCTCTAACTCACGAGCCATGATAGACCTGATGCTGGGAATAAGGCCCTCAATAAACCGGCGAACCCTCTCGCGAATAGTAGAAACCAAGGCTGGGCCATGTCTAGCCAAACTAGTGTAACAGACAGCATACTCTGAGACAGTCATAGCACCCCGACGCAAATGCTCAAACTCTGCGCGTCATGCGTCCCTGAGGCTCTGAGGAACATACTCTCTCAGAAACAGATCTGAAAACTAAGTCCAAGTTAGTGAAGCAGCATCATCCGAACTGTCTAACTCATAGGTGCGCCACCACTCATAGGTGGCCCCTTGAAGCTGGAAAGTAGTGAAGGAAACCCCACTCGATCCTGATATACCCATGGTACGGAGAATGCGGTAACACTCATCTAGAAATCCCAGAGCATCATCCGATGCTAGACCACTGAATACAAGAGGCTTGTACTTCTTGAACCTCTCAAGCCTCAGCTGCTCATCCTCGGAAGCAGCTGCCCTGTCCTCGGGCTGATCTCGGACTACAAGCTGTACAGGAATAATCTTAGGGACCTGCTCAACATGCACTCACTGCTCAAGAGTGCGGGCGGTGGGAGTCTGTGCTCCTCCCCTGGCCTGAGACGTAGCTGCAGTAAGGGGAAGCAATCCTGCCTGAGCCAAAGTGGTGTACATGCTCATGAACTGTGCCAGAGTCTCCTGAAGAGCTGAAGTAGTAGTAGCAGTAGGTGTATCAGGTGCCTGGACCCCGACTGGAACTGTTGGTGGTACCTCGGCGGCAACTCGCGCAAGTGCTTTGGCTGCACCACGTGCGCGTCCTTGGCCTCTACCCCGGCCTCAGCCTCTAACGGCTGCAGCAGGGGGCGCGAGCGCCTGATCATCTCGGGTAGCGTGTGTCCTCACCATCTGTGAGAGAATAGAAGACAGAAGTTTAGAATTGTGACATCAAATCTCGCATGACAAGGAAATCAAATGAAGTGGAAATTTTTCTAACGATTACATAGCCTTTCATAGATAAGTACAGACGTCTCCGTACCAATCAGTGAGACTCTAATAAACCGGCCTGTGATCCATGACTCATATGAACCTAGAGCTCTAATACCAACTTGTCACGACCCCGGTTCGCCCTCCGTGAACCATCGTGACGGCACCTAGTCTCTACGACTAGGTAAGCCTAAAACGCGGAAGATAAACCAATTTGCGGAAGAATACAATTTAAAATAGAAATAATGTAATAAAACAACGTTTTAAAAGTGCCGTTCGACATACAAAATATAACTCTCAAATCTAATATATATATCTCTCCCAAAACCCGAAAATCCATGAATCACAAGCTAAGGATATTACATAGTGCTCTAACTCCAGAATAGTCTAAAACAAGTAAAAAAGAAGGGCTATAACTACAAGAGAGAATAGAGAGAGACTCCTCGGTCTGTGGACGCGGTTAATATACCTCGAAGTCTCCGAAGGGTCGCCTCGCCTCAAGGATGGTAAGTCTGAGTCAAGGTACCTGGATCTGCACATGAAAAACATGTGCAGAAAAGGCATGAGTACAATACAACGATACTCAGTAAGTGCCAAACCTAACCTCGGTCGGGTAGTGACGAGAAAGGTCAGGGCCCTACTGAGATAAAATAAAAATATAAGATATGACAGTATAAAATAAGCAGTACAGTCGAAAACTAACACTAGAATTTAATACAAGAAAACAAGAAATTCAATAATTAAAACAGAAGCAAAAACAATCACAAGGAAATAACCGGGGATCTCTCAGTATCCCAAGGATCTCTTAGTACCCTCAATATATGTCAGGGATCTCTTGGTATCCTGAGGATCTCTCGGTATCCTCAGTATATGCTAGGGATCTCTTGGTATCCCGAGGATCTCTTGGTATCCTCAATATACATGCCAGGGATCTCTCGGTATCCCGCATGTCAGTTCAAATCATAAATACGTATAGGGGATCTCCCGGGATGCCGTCCCGTAGTACCAAAGTAAAACACACAAGAGCAACACATGAATATTCAATTAAGTTCAATTTCGTATCAAGTAAACAGGTACTTCTAATCTAATATGCTTTACATAATTCAATTAAGACAGTTTAAACAAATAAACAGTTAAGTCAATTAGACATGCTTTTTCTAAGTTAACAATAGGTTTAAATTGCAAGTAAAATAAAACAGGAAAAGGAACACAATTGAAATGACTTAAAGAAAACCGGATTTTCAACAATTAGCTCAAGTACGCACTCGCCACCTCACTTACAAGGCATTTCAAACATCAAATATACCAAATCCTAAGGAGAAGGTCCCCCACACAAGGTTAGACAAGCCACTTACCTTGAACCGACTCAATAATCAACCCGAGACCACATTCTTGCCACGGGTACTCGCTCCAAATGGCCCAAATATATTCAATTCAATTACATAATGTAAATAACACTTCAAGTAACTGATTCTACAATTAAATTCTAAACTAATATGCGAAATTAGGTAAAATGACCAAAATGCCCCTCGGGCCTACGTTTCGGAATCGGATAAAATTTATATTTTCAGAATTCTCATACTCTCACGAGTTCATGCATACCAAATTATCCAAATCTAAGGTCAAATTCCCAATCAAAAGTCGAATTCTAGGTCTAAGAACTTTCTTCCAACTTTTCCCCAATTTTCATTTCCAATCCGAAATTAAATGATAAATTCATGTTTAGATTAATGGGTTACAAGCAAAAAGGAGTAAGGAATCGTTACCCAATTGATATCTCTAAAAATCCCTCAAAACCTCGCTCAAATCCGAGCTCCCAAGCTCTAGTTTTCACAAAAATGGCTAAACCCTCGATTTTGAACTTAAAAATTCTGCCCAGCTAATTCCTTCTTTGCGAACGCGGAAGGCCCCTCGCGTTCACGAAACACAATTACACTTGGGCCCAGATTTCTTCATCGCGAACGCGATGCACGGGACGCGAACGCGATTCAAAACTTCCTCCTCCTACGCGAACGCGGGAAAGCCATCACAAACACGTAGGTATAGAACTCCCAGCTTCGCGAATGCGGGAGACACTTCGCGAACGCAAAGCACAAATTCCTTGCGAGCCCCAGCTCCTCTTCGCGAACGCGAGACGCCACTCGTAAACAAGAAGAAGGAAACCAGAACTGACTGCTGTAACATTTTCTGCAATTTCCTAAGTTCCAAAAATGACCCGTTGGACATCCGAAACACACCCAAGGCCCCCAGGATCTCAACCAAACCTACCAACATATCCCATAACTTCATTCAAACTTGCTCTAACCTTCGGAACGCTCAAAACAACATCAAAACACCTATATTTCATCGGATTCAAGCCTAAGAATTCTAAAAACTCTAAAAATACACTTTCGATCAAAAAGTCTATCAAACCTCGTCTGAATGACCTGAAAATTTGCACACACGTCACATTAAACACTAAGGAGCTACTCCAACTTCCGGAATTCCATTCCGACCCTCGGATCAAAATCTCACTATCGAACCGGAAACTTCAAAAATTCAACTTTCGGCATTTCAAGCCTAAATTAGCTATGGACCTCCAAAACACAATCCGAACACGCCCCTATGCCCGAAATCACCCAACGGAGCTAACAGAACCATCGGATTTCCATTCCAAGGCCGTCTTCACACTGTTCCGACTACGGTTAACTTCCCAACACTTAAGCTCTTATTTAGGGACTAAGTGTCCCAAAACTCTCTGAAACTAAAAATCGAACATCCCGACAAATCAAAATAGCAGAAATAAGCACAGGAAAAGTAGTTAATAGGGGATCGGGGCGTTAATTCTTAAGACGACCCGTCGGGTCGTCACAATATTTATGGGTTCCAGGCTCGATATTTGAGGCCCAGTAGCACCAAGCTATCCTGAATTCTTATGTGTGTCAATTTCAATATTTTTAGAATTTTGTTAGTGTTATAATAATTAATATTTAGTTATTTAACTGGACAGAGTAAATATCTATGGGTTCCAAACTCGATATTTGAAGCCCAGTAGCACCAAGCTATCCTGAATTCTTATGTGTGTCAATTTCAATATTTTTACAATTTTGTTAGTTTTATAAATTAAATAATTAATTTTAAATTGGACAGGGGATATATCTATGAGTTCCACGCTCGATATTTAATTTGACAGCATATATGAATTTGTTAGTTCTGTGTGTTTGTTTTATAAATTAATAATCAATTTTTGTAAAGTGTAATTGGATAGAG
This sequence comes from Nicotiana tabacum, assembly GCF_000715075.1. Classification (NCBI taxonomy): domain Eukaryota; kingdom Viridiplantae; phylum Streptophyta; class Magnoliopsida; order Solanales; family Solanaceae; genus Nicotiana; species Nicotiana tabacum. The sequence goes on along the minus strand of NC_134086.1, from coordinate 95,028,140 downwards.
TTTGTAGTTAGTAGATACTTAAACTACAGAGACTCTACGCTAAAAGGATCTATATTTTACTACGCTATAAGGCTATATATTTTACTACGCTATAAGGCTCTATATTTTACTACGCTAAAAGGCCACTATTCTTTAAGCAAATAAATAATCTAAACTAAATAAAAACAACAAACATATGAACATAACATTCACGAAATTACATATAAAACAGTAAAAGAAATACTAATAATTTAACCAATTTTTTTAAACACTAATAATTTAATCCGGGTAAAAATAACATACAAATTTAATCGCAAACAAAACACAAATCAACGTGGAAACACATTCAAGAAAACAAATATGCATAATTATACGAGTTTCAACATTAACTAAATCGGAATACCTCGATTTATGTTTTTAGAAATGTCGGAAATTTGAAATTTTAAGTCCGAAACAAGGAAACCACAACAATCGAAGACTTGGGTTATACGCGGGACCTACACTCTTTACTTTTTGTGTGACGGGTAGGGCCCAATCGATTTTTTTTAAATCCGGGGGGAGACCACTGGAAAGTGGATGGGTTTTTTTTTAATTGAAACCAGAAGGTTTCTGTTATGGGGAAGAAGGAGACTTTATAATTTAATAGAAAAGCGCAGTGACGACTAAATTTTCGTTAAACTAAAATGCATATTTTTTTATTGTATAAAGATATTTTCTTTAGGTTTCGAACTCTAAGATGGAAGTGTGTAATTGTGTACAATCAAATTGACATGACTTTATATTAAATTGGTTGTCACACACATAAATACAAACAAAAATTTTGGTGGCGAGGGATGCGGGAAGCCATGAGGGTAGGGTAGCCTAGGGATCACATCACATGGGAGGGACAGTACACATTAGTTGAAAAGGTATCTGTTGCAAATAAGCTAATGTATATAAAATGTATAGTAATATATAATGCACATTTTTTTAGTTTTATACTATATATACAGTAGCTCAAAATATGGGGAACCTCTCTCTTACAAGACATGCTTTGCTCTTGTTTCACTCCAAGAAAAAACATACATCCCTACCTTGGTATTTTTTTTAATTTCCTTTTTATTTGCCCTTTTCCTAACTACCCTTTCTTTATATCATTTTTAGACTTAAATTATATAAACCAATAGTGTAATATTTTTGCAGTTTAATTATAATTTAACTGATTATAATATGTTATTATTTTCTATATATGCTAATATATCCAATTTTTTGAAGAGTTATATGTTGTTATATATACCGGGCTAATATGATAGTGTAAAAAGTTCATGTACTAGCTATTAGCGCACTTGAATCTTTTTTGTGTGTGCGCGCGTACGTGGGATTATGAGTACCTAATTTTTCTTTCTTTCTTTTTTTTGGTTTAGTTTAAAGCTCTAAACGAGAGCAACCTCCTCAAATCTCTTAGCTCGATGGTGATATTTTTTTGAGAAATTATTTTATCTATTTTAGCGTGAGATTTGAAATAAATCAGGTTTCAGTTGTAACCTAATGTTTTTGGTGATTCAGAAATTCCAGAAGTATACTGTGACTTGCAATTTATTTTCGTTTTAATGCAAAACCGATTGACCTTTTTCATTTGTAATTATTTTGCTTAATTAAAAATAGCATTTGAATATATATTTCCTATATGAAAACGTTATATGTATTTTCGTTCAATAGCGGTTGATGAGATCAGAAAACAACCTTATTCCATGCCCAACGTGGATTGATGCATTTAATCCCAATGTCTAAAGTTTTTGTTTAGAATAAATGATTATAAATTTAGTTACATAATAATGCAGCTGTATGCTTGGATGATGGTTTATTATATGGACGTAAAAGCACTAGTTGTTGTTAACAACACGAAACCTTTAAAGTTTTATTGTACATATAAACATTCAAAACACATTGACAAAAATAATCTTTGGTGAGAAAAGTGTTACTCTATATTGGTTTAACATCGCTTTCGTTTTAATGCTGTTTATTGGCTTGGGCTTTAATCAATTCACAAGTAATAAAACATGTGTGAAAAGGAGTCGAAAAGAATGTACATCTCTTCTACCCGTACAATCAGAAAAAGATTTAAATGTACCTCTTGTTATACTTGAGTTCAAATTTATTCTTGTCATTATACTATTAGTTCAAATATATACCTTTTTGTTAAGTTTGTCCAAAATGAACATTCAATTCTACGTGGCACTGACATTTGATGAGATCGATGCCACATAGCTTGCTACCTAAGCGCTCCTAACCCATTTACCCCTCCCTTTTTTTTTTTCACCACTAAAATTTCCTTCTCCTCCACCACTATTGCCACCATCACCGCTACCATGAAAAATATTGTATTTTAAATTTTAGTCTTTTTTATATGGATTAGGGGCGTTGATGTAGCATGTCATGTGGTATCCAGCTCATCAAATATCAGTATCACGTACAATTGGATATCCATCATGGACAAATTTAATAGAAGGGGGGTATTTTTGAAACAATAGTATTGCGGCAGGGATATGTTTGGACCCAAAGTATAACAAAAAATATATTTAACATTTTCTCATATATAGTACAAGGGTATATTTGGCCCTTTGCCGATTTGATTTAGACCTATACTATTTTTACTTTTTTTTCCCCTTGTAATCGTTTAATCAACCGTTTGCTTGTTCGGATATTAGTTCTTACTTAAAATGAAAAAAATAAGTACTTATCCAAACAATCTCTCCATTATTATATATGATGAATTAACTAATTATAACCATGTCAGTTAGCAAATATTAGAGCATGACTAGTGATAGTAATTGGTATTCCTCAAGAGATATTTACCTCAAGAAAAGGTAACATCAGATCAATGGTAAACCTTTGGCAATTTCTTAGAGAAAGGTAGTAGAGTTGTCCTTAATTATAACTATACTCTTTCTTCTTCTTAATTTCTAGAAACCAACCTACTAATTAATGGCAAATTCTGCTAACGTATCAGTGTCTGGTGAAATTATAACATAAGGAGAACCCAAATATCCTATTTATGTTGCATGAACGTATTTACATTGCATATTTGATACACGTGAATAAATAAGGGGCACATACAATTATTTATCACTTTGAAGAGTCTGTTATGTTTTTTTTTTATGTCAGTAGAATCGAAGCTATTACCAACACATATATCGAGTAATTCTAAAACATATAGTAATATCGATAATATCCAGTTCAGCGGTCTTTAAATACAAAGTACATTAAAATGAACGATTCACACAACGCTAAGAACCCTTTATCCCATCATATCCGGATTTGTCATAATTCGAGCCAAATTTCTTAAGTTCGGTCGACCTTTGTAGGATATAACTTTTTAATGGGTTAAATTATACTATACATTATCAGTGTAATTTTTTTTAATTTAAATTTAAACTCTTATTTAATTTAGAGGAAGATACTTTTCTTTCGGTGACAAAATTAAGTTTTACCTAATTTTTATAAAAATTGTTCCATCTACCAACCTAGTATATATAATATTATCACATGAGCTAGAAACAAAATATCAGCATTTGTAGATAAGAAAATGGAGCGACAAGCATCAATAGACAGTATCCTTCCAAGTTGTCAGCTATTTACTTAAATTAGCTGCGGTAATTTTTTTTAGTAGAATTTAACTTTTACGTATTCACATTGTAAAACAACTTTTACACAGTTAAATTACAAAAAATAACTTTACATAATAAGTAAATAAAACAAGTTACTTAAAAAATAAGGAAAACAACATGACAACAAAATAATTACTATAAAAATTATTTACAGCGTCAGTTCAAATAAGATAAAACTATTCAAGATAACTTTGCCATTAATGCCCCAACATTGATGGGAATATGTATTATTTTTAAAAATAATTTCTAATAGTAGCCTAGACATGTTGCGAGAAGACAAAATGAGCAAAAATCTGCACTTTGGTTTTGTGAATAAGCAAAGAAAATGTACCTTTGCCAACTATGACTTGGGACAAAAGCACATTGACAAACCTCGCTGTAATAGTCTGTGCCTTCATCTCTTTTTATTCTTCTATTGATTTCTCTCTTTTACCCTCAGATCTAAAATTTTACCCATTAAGGGTCTGTTTAATAGGAAAAAAATATTTTCTTAGAAAGTGATTTTCTTATTTATTTTTCGATGTTTGGTGAGATAGCAAATTTTTTTTTTACTATATATATAATTTTTTTACCCAAACACTATATGAGACAATGGGGAAGGGCCAGGGAGGTGGTAGGTCGGGGTCTAGGCGGCGAAGTCGTGGTGGCAATGTTAGGGGAGAAGTGGCGGGTGTGGACACCGCGTGGAGGAAGGGTGGAGGGGTGGGGGTGGAAGTGGGGAATAAGATGGGGAAGATTGAGAAAGAATATTGAAAAATATTTTTCCTCCTTTTGATAGTCATTTCCCTCTAGTTGGAGTAAAATAAATTAATGAGAAAAATATTTAAGTCAGCCAAACCTGGAAAAAGAGGAAAATACTTTCCATAGCAAGTGTTGTAATCAAGATTGGTATAAGAGATTATTTAATTAGAAAATCACTTTATTATATAAATAAGTTCAATAATAGTATTATTATTGTTTGAACATTGGAGGTGGGAGATCCAGTCGCCGAACTTAAACATGATCTGTTCGACATATTATTTGGTTTATGATTTCTGTTTGATCCTTTTTTGCCTACAAATTTATTATTATGGCTGGAAAAGCAAGAACATTGTTGTATCAAGTGCTATTAGGATGCAAAACAAAATCCTAATTAAGGAACCTAATTGCTCATAGAATCAAAACACATGAAATATCACTTGAAAATGGGACCTACACCAACACTCAAGAACACTAATCCACATGTAATCACATGATAAATCTAAAAGGCACGCTATCACTCTTTTTCCATTATCATTTATATATCAAACACTTTTTCACAAGAAAAAGAAAAATAACGCCTTCTAATTAATTACTTTATGTCGTAAAAAAAGGTAAGTAAGTACACACATCAACCAATCTTTCCCTCTCTCACAAACTTGAGTTCAAATTAAAGAATCCAAATCCAACTCAATTTCATAAATTTTCAAGCCAAATAGACACTTAAAAGCCCCCCCCCCCCCCCCAAAAAAAAAAAAACAAAAACAAAAACCTAAAACAACAATTCTAAAAAAAAACCATTTAAAATTTTACTGCCTTTGGTCCACTTTAATTGATTTTTTACTTTTTTTTGTAGTCCACAATATTTAATTTTTTTCAAATATCAATAAAGAATTAACTTCTTTTTTCCAAAGTTTCCCCCGGAGTGAAGAGCCTAGGAGTATCTGTTGTATTTTCAATGAACAAATTAAGATCAATATGGTTAATTATATTGTTAATTAATGCTAAATGGTAAATTCCTTAATATGTGCGAAAACAACCAAAAAATCACTTAAAGTGGACCGGAGGGAGTAGCATACAAGGGTGTGACATAGCAATTGGTTAAGTGAGATGAAAATTATATGGGATTAAGGTTCAAATCCACGTAAAGACAAAAATTGCTAAGGGTTCTTTACACAAATAGTCGAACAAATTCAGTATTTACTTTTCCTAGCTTGTATACATGGATTATGCACCGATTGTACACAATTACAAACACACATATATATATATTAAACATTCATTGGTTATTTTTAATTTAATAAATGATAGGATGAGTGACTATTTAGGTTAATTCTTCAATTGCCTAATGGCATCTGCCTAAGCATGAAATTATCAGATAACCATACTAGTAGAAGATAGCAAATATTAGGTAAAATAGTAGAGAAATGCGCAAATTAGTCTAGATTATTTCAAATTTATAAGGCTATTTATGTCAACAAAAGTTACTCACGGCCACGAGAAATAACAGCCAACTGTACAGGTTGTTACTTAAAGAGATAAAATAAAATACAAACAAAAACCAAAAACCACACTTCTTGAAGGAAAAAAAAAAAAGAAGCAAAATCTTCAGAAAAAAGTATCCCTTATATATTTCAACATCTATACAACACATTACACATCCAAAACACATCCCTTTTCTCTCCCCTTTTTCCTTTCTTTCGTAGTACCAATACAACAATGGCAGAGCTAGAAATCACTCAAAATCAAAGCTTGATGCCAAAACTCATCGATTACTTATCTTCTCTACTCCAAAGGGTGGCTGAAGCTAACGATATTAATGGCAGATTTCAACCCCAGAAAATCTCAGTTTTTCATGGACTTACAAGGCCAAATATCTCAATTCAGAATTATTTAGAGAGGATTTTCAAGTATGCAAATTGTAGCCCTTGTTGTTTTGTTGTTGCTTATGTTTATCTTGATCGGTTTACTCAGTGCCAGCCTTCTTTGCCCATCAATTCCTTCAATATTCATCGTCTCCTTATTACCAGTGTCATGATTGCTGCTAAATTCATGGATGACATGTAAGTTTACTCAAAATTCTCTTCATTAACTCCCAATTCTCTTAATTCTTCTTTTAAACATAGTTATCTTGTTATAGATAATTCGGCTTGAATTCATTTGTTATCAGTTCTTTTTGGTACAAAATCATGATCTTCTTCTCCATTGAACCGAAACAGACTTAAATAGAACAATATCGAAGTGAGAATTCATCTAACCGACCGCAAGTTATTGTGGATTTTCCACTTGAAAGGTTATTGAGTTATGGATTTTCTTGGATTTTGATTTTGTAGAGTAATTTTCTTAATTTCGAAAATAAAATTGTGGATAAAACAAAGAATTTCCATGGTATTAGATTTTTATCTCGAAAAGATATTAAGAATTAAAAAGTAAAGAGGCTATATAATTGGAAGTCCTAGTTGTATAACACACTAGACATTGGACATGCACAGGGAGCTCGCATTAAGTATTCCCTTTTTTTCTTACACAATAGTTGTTTATTTAACATCAGAGATAAAGCTTCTTAATTATTTAGTGACGTATTACTAATATTCTTATTAATTACGTAGCACTTACCAAAGACTTAATGACTGGTTAAGAAATCAAATAATAGCAACAGTGACCTGCCTCCTTTCCTTTTGAATTTTTAAAATCAATCACACATTTAAAGACAGCCACACAATTCTTTAGTTGCATGGTCAAGATTACACATTCTCATTTGAAAGCTTCACTCCAACATTAGTGACTCGATCTTCACCTAAAAACTTTAACTACAATTGATTATACATACTTGATTTTTTTCTTTTTTAACCTTTAAAGTATAAGCTGACGTTGTATATTTAATAATTTTATAGGTACTACAATAATGCATATTATGCAAAAGTTGGAGGAATAAGCACCACAGAGATGAACTTTCTAGAAGTGGATTTCCTATTTGGATTGGGTTTTCGCTTAAATGTGACTCCCACTACTTTCCAAACCTATTGTTCATATCTTCAAAAAGAGATGCTTCTGCTTCAGCCACCACTCAATTCTTCCTTATGTATGGGAAGATCACCAAAACTCCAATACATTTGTTTCAATGAAGATGATTCCTCTTCCCAACAACAACAACAACAACAACAATTAGTTGTTTAAATTCGATTAGTCTTATTAATGTAGTTATCAGGTTAGGTTTAGGGTCCTTTTTTAAACCAAAAATTGTACTAAAAAAAAAGAGCTGTGTGGTTGTTGTATTTTGAGTCTCTTGTTTTTTCTTTCTATTTTCTCTTTGCCTACATTTTGGGGGTGCTTTAGAACTCAAAAATGAATTCATATATATGTACAGCTAGATGGGTGCTTTTACTTTACAGTCTGGCCCAAAAGTTTATTTCTTTATTGTTTTCTGTTCTTTATTTAGCTTTTTCTTATAGATACTACTTGTTATTATCCAAGTCAAGATTCCAATGATCTGTATGATGAGGACACTGATCAAGACACAGGTTGGCATGTAACATGTTCATGTAGCTAGTTGCACTGTTTTTAAATGTGAAGTGCTCATGACATAGGCCACTCTAACAAATGCATGTAACAGTCATCTCTATAGGGATAATTTGGTGGTCACGAGACTATGATTTAAAGGGAGACACCTTGAATCAAGTGGTATCATTTGTTCTTATTTTGCCAAATCTTTTAATTAAAGTATATACGTAAACTTTAATTTGTTCTTCTATAAAACGATATTAATATATGCATTTGAATAACATCAATCGAAAAATAACATAAAGTAATAAAGCATCACTTTGTTATAGTAGTAAAGTCACAGAACTCTACAGCCCTTGCAAGCTCATCGATTTCGTGTTCAAATCGTATTGTGACAATAGACTGATCCCACTGACATTGGCGTTGCCACGTTATTACAAGATGGTCAAATGAGCACTCATATTGCTAAAAAATTATATTGCATATATAGTTTAAATATTATTTTAATTTATATGGGTATATATTATGTTTTGAGCCTTTAAAGTTTCAATACTATTGTATATTGAATACCCCCAAAAGTTATATGCATAACTAGTGAAAAATATCAATAACTGAAATCGAAACGTGTTCAATTCTTAGTGCTTACCCAAAATACAGGGAAAAATAAAGCATAAATTAAATGTAAAGGACATACACTAGTTTATGATGAGACACCAATAAGGAAAGGGACATGAAAAAGGAGGAAGAAGTATGTGGGGGGACATTGGCAAATACATCAAAAGAGGGTTACTACAAAGTAGGGCTGTATATTTAGATCGGGTATCCGAAATCCGATCCGATCCATTCAATTTCTGATTTTGGATTGGATCAGATTTCGGATTGTGTTTTTCAAAATTTCGGATTTCGGATCGGATTGGGATTGATATATTTTAATCCGATCCGAAATCCAAAATTATTAGGGAATGTATAAATACTACACTTTAATTTTGGACAGTCAGTATTTCCTTTACATCAACCTCCAAGTTATTACCTTTACAATTGCTAGATTTAGCTATATTGGCACCATAATACTCTCATAATTGCATAAACATGATTTTTTCTTAATGTATTGCTTCTTTTACAAAGAAAATATACATATTAGTTTAACTTTGAGGCATAATAATACGATCCGAAATTCGATCCGATCCAAACTTTAAAATCCGATCCAATCCGATATAATTCAGATCGGATTCGAATTGCATTTTCTAGAATCCGAAATCCGAAATTCGAATCTGAAATGTGCTAAATCTGATCCGATCCGATCCGTGCACAGCCCTAGTACAAAGTGATAAAGTGGAAATGTTATGGTCATTTCTGGCAGTAAAGACAAGTTAAGACACTTGACAGTTGTATTTTGATTCTCGGCAGGGAACATACTACATGTGCAATTAATCATGCAATTGAACAAATGCTTCTGCATGTGACCACTTGAGACCTGAGACAGACACATTTTCTCTCAAAATATTTTCTTCTGTTTTTTTTCTTTCTTCCAAAGGATTTCAATATGTCCTGTATCTGTTATGTCCTTTTCATCTCTCTGGTTAACATAAAGGGAAGCTAGAATTAAATCAACAACAATAATAATACCCAATCATAAGTAGCCTTACTATTTGAGGAGGGTAGAATATAAACAGACCTTACCTTTATCTTGTGTGAGGCATAGAGGCTATTCCTAATAAACTCTCGGCTCCATATTATGTATCGCTAAAAATACTCGAATTTGATCAAATTTAAGAGGTCAACTACCCTTTTCCATCTCGTCATACAAAAGTTTTATCTTTTTCCCTTTTGAGTAATAGGATCTGAAGTTCAAACTTAATGCAATTAATTAACCACACTTAGTTGCCCAATTTCTTAAGACGGTCGAAAAGATGTAGAATTAAAAAGTTTAGAATGATCCGAAGCATACATAGTTGATTAAGGGCACATTTTGAACATATATATATATATATATATATATATATATATATATATATATATATATATATATATATATATATATATATATATACACACACAAAATGTCCAACCGATCTTTGAATGTTAGTTGCCGTAAAATCATGTGTAATGTTACGCGGCGCCTTCCTGAAATTCCTTGGAAGGGCGACGTAAGGCTAAATAACTGTTGTCAGTATAATTACTATCCGCCAACTGAGGTCCCCTCCGTATGCTAGACGAGATTGTCAGTATCGTACGGGAAAACCAATGTCAAGAGCAATTGAGAGAACAAAAATGAGAATTGAGATTGAAAGAAAGCTTGATTGCATTAATGAAAGCTATTACAGAAAAGCAACACGGTGTCGAGGGGGAGAGACACCAGTACAGAGGATTGTTTGCTTGCTAGAAAGTTTGATTGATTGATCCCCCCTAATAGTGCTTAAAGAAAAAACCAAAAGTTACAAGACTAGACCTAACTAAGCTAGAGAAATATAATGGAAGTACATGAAATAAAATTACTCTATATTTACAATGAAAAGGACTTAGTTTTCTACAAGGTAGAAACAAGTCCATTGTCAGCAACCTTGTCTTTGCCATCACGGTCTGCGTGCGCGGCGCTGGCAAGAGATATCAGTGGAGCGACAGAGGCACATGCACGCTTGTCACTTGGCGCAGCCAAGACTACGGGGCCATCCGTGGCACTAGGCGTTAGGAGGCTTGCTAGGACGCCACGGGGCGCGCCCAAGGGGTTATGGGCATGGCTGGAAAGACTCCCATGACATTCTCCCCCACCTGAGTTGGCGACGTCCTTGGTGCCTTACTTGCAAGATAATCATCAATTAGGCTCTTGTAGGCTTTGAGGTTTGTTCCCCTCTCTCAAGTATTTTCCTCTACATCACAACCCTGCCATTTCACTAAGAACTCTTGTGATCTTTCCTTGAGACATGAATCATTCGATCATCAAGAATAGCTACAACACGCCTTTTCCCGGGGGAATTGGGGCCTCGAATACTTCGTATTGTGAGTTGGCTCCGTGAAAGATCCTCCATGTCTTCCCGAAAAGGTTTCAGAAGACCGAAATGAAAGATGGTGGATTTTCCACCAAGCTGGGGGTATCCACCCGGTATGCAACTTTCCTAATGCGCCTTTCATTGGACAAGAGTCTAATGTATTTTTGTAGTAGGCGAGGGTCATGGACCCCTGCAAATAAGTATCGCTTTGGAATTTTGACCGTCACTTTGTCTCTTACTTGGTATTCAACAAAGTGACGACTATGATCAACATGCCTCTTCATCCGCTATTGGGCTTTGATAAGATAACTCCGCACTATCTCCAAATTTTGCTTCCATTCTTTTGAGAAGCTAGCAGCTCGATGAGATTTTGACATTTTTGGTGAATTCATGGTTTGTGGGAGTAGTGGTTGTTGTCCGGTAACAATTTCAAAAGCACTTCTGTTTGTACTAGAGCTCTTTTGTAAATTAAAACACAATTGAGCAGCATCCAGAAGCTTCACCCAGTTCTTCTGCGATCCATTTACAAAGTGGCGGAGATATTCCTCCAGCATGTCATTGAACCACGTCTAGCCATTAGATTGCGGATGAAAACTTGAGCTGTGACTCAGTTTTGACCCAATGCACTTAAAGATTTGGGTCCAAAAGTTTCTAGTAAAGCGTGAGTCGAGATCACTAATGATGTCTTTAGGCAGGCCCTAATATTTGACGACATGAGAGAAGAAGAGTCGAGGTGTATCCTCTATTGAGATGTATTGTGGGGCTGATATAAAGGTAGCATACTTGGAAAACCAATCCACCATAACCAAGATGGTTGTGAGATCTTCGACCTTGGGAAATTCAGTGATGAAATCCAGAGAAAGACTTTCCCAAGGTCTCTTTGGGGCCGATAGTGGTTCCAAGAGTCCTGTCACACCTCCTTTTTCCGCGCCCGCAGGGGCGCAGGGGGAGTTTTTTCCAATTAAAGGACAATCGAAACGGGATTTATTTATTAATTTCAGAGTCGCCACTTGGGAGATTTAGGGTGTCCCAAGTCACCAATTTTAATCCCGAATCGAGGAAAATAATGACTCTATATTATAGTCTGCGTACCAGAAATCCGGATAAGGAATTCTGTTAACCCGGGAGAAGGTGTTAGGCATTCCCGAGTTCCGTGGTTCTAGCACGGTCGCTTAATTGTTATATTCGGCTTGATTATCTGATTTTATACAAGTATGAACTTATGTGCAAATTTTAACTTTTAACCGCTTTATTATTATTGTTTTTTACAAGAATGTGAACATCGCTTAAAACACGTCTTTGGACTGCGTCACATGAAATGCACCCACAATCCGGAACGCATTTTATTTGATGTTTTGAGATTTGGATTTGGGTCGCATGAAATGCACACCCGAGTTTAAGAAAAATAAATTATTAAACGCGCGCCTAAAGAGACTATCGCGTTATTATTTTTGCGGAGGCCGTGAAATTCGCTAAACGACCCTCCTGAATTCTAAGTAATTTTAAACAAGTATTTACTAAGGGCCCCGCAATTTGTATTTTTATTCGGCGAGGCTCATCTCATTCTTATTTTTTAAAGAATTTGCAACGTCATGGAAATGCATCTCGGGCCACGCCACAATCAATGCGCCCGTGACTAGAGACATATTTCGACTCCGTTGAGATTTGGATTTGGGTCACATAAATGTGCACCCGAGTTTAGGGAGATAACATTATTAAAGGCGCGCCTAAAGCAACTAGCGCATTATTATTTTAGGTGGGGCCGTGAAATTTTCTAAACGGCCCGTCCCGGAATCTAAGTGTTTAATACATACATTTAGAGGGCCCCGCGGCTTGTGCATTTTTTCTTTTCTTTTTTTTTTTTTTTTTTTTTGCGAGGCTCGTCTCATTTTTACTATTTAAGGGCAAACTTAAAACAACTACGATTTCCTACTAGTGAAGCCATCCGAGATTAAACAAAAAAACGATTCTAACAGGTAATAATATCCATGGTAAAAATGAAAAATAGAATAACCTCGTTCATATGCTCATATTTACTTTAAGCATGCAGTAACCAAACATAAAATACCATTTTTAACACAACAACAAAAATTGCATCGTTGACATTCATAAATATAGAATATTTTCATTTATTGCCTTGAATCATAACATGCGAAATGAACAAAATGAAACAAGGGACGAATAACACCAACCTTCGAACCTCGACAATCCTAGAACGACAAACAGTGCTTCCCACAGAACTCAAACCGGACTTCACTGAACAAGGAACAATGATGAAACCTCGGACAAAACACCTCGACGAGCAATAGCAAACTCACCGGAAAAACAGAAAGCTCGGACCAAAGTCGAATCGAGGAAACCAACAGCTGCTCGACAATGCCGACAGTAGTAAGGTCGACGCCAGGGGGGGCTGCTGACGGGCTTAGGGCAGTGACGTTTGGTGGTGGTGTTGAGCTGGTTTTTGGACGTGAGGGGAGTGTCACGACTGGAGGGTCAGTTACGAGAGGGTTCGACGGGTCTGGTTTTTCCGGTGGGAAGCTTAGGAGGAGGAGGGGTCGTGGTCGTTGATGGTGGTTATGGCGTCGGGGCAGGCGGTCGACGAGACTGGTCAGGAAGGTGACACAGCAGTGGTGGTGGTGTTCGGACAGTAGTCGATGGCCGGGGTTGGATGGGTCGTTTGGTGAGTTGAAGAAGAAGACGATGGTGTCTTCCTCTTCAGGTGGTTTGGCTTTTTGGCGACGGGGACGCGACGGGCCTGTTTGGTCACGACAAGGGGTCGACGGAGGGAAGGGATCGTTTGTGGTGGTGTTGAGGAGCTGGGGGGTTCAGACGGTGGAAGGGCTGGAATGGAGGGTTTTTGCGTGGTTTTACAATAGGGTTTCTTGGTTTTTCGAAGGAGGAAGACGATGGTGGTTTTGGGTAGGGTTAACGATGGTTTAGGGTGGTGTTTGGTGGTGACGGGGAGCTGAACGGAGGTCTGTTTGGTTGTTGACGGAGGGGGTTAGCTATGGCTTCTTCTTCTTCTTCTTGAGGAAGAAGAAACGTGAACAGTACATGTTTTCAAAAAAATTCCCAAGTCCTTTCGTTGGTCCCCCCTTTGAAAATGTCCAAGTCCGTGCATTTGTAGCTTTGGCCAAGAAAAATGAGCCCCACGCGTGGTGGGGTTCAAGGTTTATGTCCCCCACGCGTGGTGGGGTTCCCCATGTGTCCTGGACACGGTTTATTATGGGCTAGGTCCGAAAATTAGGCCTAAAACCGGGTAGTTTGAACCCGAATATTATTCTTTTGCCCGGACCCGAGAAATAGGAACATGTTGCTTAACTAGTCCTATGTAAGCAAAATAACTACAAAAAATAAGACTAGTATTCAAACAAAACTATATATTTTTTAAATATTTTTTCAAGATTTAAAATAGCTACAAAATATTAATAAAACTATTTTTGTAATTTTCGTTTTTTTAAATATTAAGATAAAATATGAAGTAATGTTTTTTTTGTATTTTTCAAAGTTAAAATGACTATAGAATATTAATAAAACTATTTTTTGTAATTTTCGTTCTTTAATAAAGACAAAAATATGAAGTAATATTTTTGTATTTTTCAAAATTATAATGACTGCAAACATTAATAGAACTTTATTTTTTGTAATTTTCGAATTTATATAAAGTACCAAAATAAAGTACAATTTTTGTATTTTTCAAGTTTATGAGAGATACATAAACTAAAATTTATATATATATATTTTTGAAATTTTTCTTTTTGCAACGGAATAAAGTAAAAATAGTTAAAATAGCTATACTAGACCCAATTTCACATATTCACGCTAAAAATATGAAAATTCTCGGGGAGGGTCAAAAATCACGTGCTTACAGCTGCCCCTCTTTGACTGGAAACACGAAGAGTTTTCCGACAAAGAACGACTAGACGTGTTTTTGACCCGACCATTACTTGGACGGACTACACTGAAGGAAAGGGAGGGAATGTGACCGAGCCCTGGTATCTGAGCTGCCTACATATCCTTGGTTATACAGGAATCAGGCCACGTGTAGTTCGGGAATGAGAGAGATAGTGAAGTGTACCGAGGTGAAGAGCCGATCGAGGTGTCGTTCCGTTGAGGTTCCGGTCCGCGGTCCTGTCATTACAACAAAAATGAAAATTGAAAAAGACTAACTAAGCCTATCAGCTACTAGTTACAAGGATTCCTATCTCTGAAGTCTTCTGAAACTTGGTCTTGAGTCTTGAATGGTGCTTCATACAGACTTTGGATTTGAACCTTGATACTTGCTAGTTGTAGGTGCTAATTCTTGAGCAGACCACATTTGTTCTCCACTTCCGTATTTTGGGCTCTTCTCTTTCTTCTTTTTTTTTCTTCTTTTTTTTTTCTTGTTTTTTTGTTTTTTTTTTTGTTTTTTGTTTTTGTGACCAGCTTCTGTTGATCATCCCAGACTATTGATTCGCGTTCTTGAGGCGAGCTTCTAACTTGGATTGAATGCTGGGGATTTCTGTTGTAATCCTTCTGCTTTCCAGTGGGTCACTGCTTGATCTTTGACAGGCGGACTCCTGACTTCTTCGATCTTTGACATACCACAAACTCCGTTCTACAGGCGGGTCCCTGACAATCAAAACAAACAAAACAAACAAAATTTCCTAACCCAGTTTGCATTGGGGAGGTTTGTGAGTCGTTAGCAAAATCGTAGCCCACTGACACTACTGATGCAGTGCTGAGAGTGAACTAAACACTAGATTAGGATGTATTCCCTTGTTATATAGGTGGGCGCCTAACTTCAATGCTTGAAATGTAAGGACTGAAATGTATTCCTCTGTTATTATGGGCGGGCTCCCAATTTCAACACTTGAAAAGTAAAGACTGAAATGTATTCCTCTCGTTATACAGGTGGGCGTCTGGTTTCAACAACAATTTAGAAAATAAAATCCTATTCGAGGGCGGATGAACCCAAAATATCCTATTCGAGGGCGGATGAACCCAAAATATCCTATTCGAGGGCGGATGAACCCAAAATATCCTATTCGAGGGCGGATGAACCCAAAATATCCTATTCGAGGGCGGATGAACCCAAAAATATCCTATTCGAGGGCGGATGAACCCAAAATATCCTATTCGAGGGCGGATGAACCCAAAATATCCTATTCGAGGGCGGATGAACCCAAAATATCCTATTCGAGGGCGGATGAACCCAAAATATCCTATTCGAGGGCGGATGAACCCAAAATATCCTATTCGAGGGCGGATAAACCCAAAATATCCTATTCGAGGGCGGATGAACCCAAAAATATCCTATTCGAGGGCGGATGAACCCAAAATATCCTATTCGAGGGCGGATGAACCCAAAATATCCTATTCGAGGGCGGATGAACCCAAAATATCCTATTCGAGGGCGGATGAACCCAAAATATCCTATTCGAGGGCGGATGAACCCAAAATATCCTATTCGAGGGCGGATGAACCCAAAATATCCTATTCGAGGGCGGATGAACCCAAAATATCCTATTCGAGGGCGGATGAACCCAAAATATCCTATTCGAGGGCGGATGAACCCAAAATATCCTATTCGAGGGCGGATGAACCCAAAATATCCTATTCGAGGGCGGATGAACCCAAAATATCCTATTCGAGGGCGGATGAACCCAAAATATCCTATTCGAGGGCGGATGAACCCAAAATATCCTATTCGAGGGCGGATGAACCCAAAATATCCTATTCGAGGGCGGATGAACCCAAAATATCCTTAAGACTTGAAAATGTCTTACCTCGAATACTTGCTGGGGATTGGGATGAATTTTCCTTTTCTACCTTCCCCAATTTTTATTATTATTCTTTTTTTTTATTCCTTTTTTTGTTTTGTTTTTGCATAGCTTCATCCTTCAAAGACTACCTCCCTTGATTTACTTACCTGTTGGGGGGTAAAATTTTATCAGCTGGGGGTACCTGACTTCCAGAAAATTTTCTAAATGGAAGGAAAATTTTCTGCCCCAGTTTGATAATATCCTTTGTGGCATGCGTTTCTGGCGTCAATGCCCATTCTTTTACCTGTTTCAAATCAAACAAAATTTGTTAGTTTAAAACATGGTGGTTGGTTGTGATACTCCTACTGGGATGGTTTTCCCTTTCTCCTTCCTTGCTTTGCGCTCCACAACTTGTTGGGGATGATATTATTTGCTGGGGATAATTCCTTTCTGGGGATATCCCTCTTCTTTTGTGGCATAGCTCGGAAACTGGCATTTCCCCGACCTTTTAGTCTAGTATGATTTTCCCAAATCATGCTCATTGCTCTTCTTGATTTGCCCACGGGCTTTGGCCTTGAGGTTTATAACCTTTGATAAAGGCAATGGTATCCCTCTTGACACTTGTCAGTCCTTCTGTCAATTCCCTTCTGCTGGGGATATCTTTTGACACTGGCCTCACGTTTGTTCCCTGCTGACTATACCACTTGGATGTACTAGTCAGATCTCATTTTGGAAAGCTGATGGCCTATTTTGAAGTCAATTCACACTTGTTCTGACCAAACAAACTCTATTGGGGATTTTTCTATGAAAGGAAAAAGATAAAAGGGAACAGAATAAAGACAAAAGAAAAGATGACTCTTTAACAAAAGAAACTATAAATGAAAATCTATCAAATGGAGATACCAGCTTTAATGGTCATGACATGCACATGTGGCCTATCCTCTACCGTCAATCATCTTTCAAGATCTTCAATTGGCGATTCCCCATCTGATTCTCAATCTTATTCGACTTGTAGTGCCCGAAGGGTTTTCACTAGCAAGTCTCTCTCATTTTTGGCTCTTCTCTCAGCTTTCATCGCCTTATGGTGCCTGTGAAGGTTTTCACCAATAAGACTCTCTCATTTGTATCACTTTCCAGCTGGGGTTTTGGAGTGTTGCCGGTATGACTCTTTCTGCTGTGGAATAGAGTCCTATCTGCTGTGGAACAGAACGTTATGCTCACCGGTGAGACTCTCATTTGTCTGACTTGGCATTTTTGAAAACTGATCAGAAGGTCTTTCTTTGGACCGTAATGTGGGTTTTGGATAGGGCTAGAAAGAAAGGGTATTAAAGGCTCAAAAATGCATTAATTTTGGGTTATTAATTACAACCTTCGGAATTAGATTTATTTACATCAAACGCAACTTTTTGCCCCAGATTCTTGCTTGGGGATATTTTAATTGATTTTTTTTTCATTTTTCAAAACTATGACCGAGCCGTGAAGCGCTTACGTATCCTCTTTGAGGAATCAGGTCAAACGTAGTTCCCAATTCCTCTGTTTTCATTGTGACTTTCTTTTCACTCATTTCTTATCTTTCTTTTCTTTTTTCTTTTGCTCTTTTTTTCTTGCCTGTTTTTGTTGTTTTGCTATTCTTGCTTTTTTTTATATCTTCCATGTTCGCATCTTCTAGTCGTTGCTACTGATTCCGAACGAGGGGTATGAAAGAAAAATAAATAAGGCTCAAAAGGGGTAACAAAGGATAAAGTGTTTAGGTAGCAGAATAAAATGCCTTCGTCATTCCAATCTTTAAAACATGCCAAGTGCAAACAACACAATTTAAGCTTGTAGTCCCTTCTGATGGTGCTAGACTTGACAATTATATTCAACATCTGTTTGTTCATTTGTCACTTCTAAAGCACCGTTGGGCGACACTCTCATTCTCATTATTATGAACGACCCTCATGCCAATTTAGGCGAATCTTTCTTTAACGGTTTTCTTTGTGTTTAACTTGCCCCAGTTCCACATGACTCGGGCTCTGAATAATCTCAAACCGACCTTATTTCCTTTAAATGGTCTGATCGCCTTTCCAGGGTTTTATGATTAACTTTAAAATTAGGCCCAAAGTGTGTGCGTATGTCATGTCCCTAGAATCGGCATTGAACAGAAAATGGTGAAAGGACAAAAGAATGACTGGAAATAATGAAAGACCGGACTTTGTATTAGACTACTGGTGAAATGGTTTAAATAACAAAACAAACAAAACAAACCAGAACAAAATACTAAAAACAAACTAGACAAGACAACATCCGACTCATAACCCTAATAATCCGAACAACAGAAATGACAACAAAATGAGCCACCACAAGCTTCTCTCTTGCTGACCAAGGAACAAAACGTCCTCCCACTTTATCAAAATTGGCATTTTAGCCACTGAGCTTTGCATCAATATTACCACCTTCAACCTCATCAACCTCCGTAGGCAAGTTCTTGAGGAGGTTCGAGTGCTCCATGTCACTGTTATTAATCGCAACCCGCCCTTCTCGGATCATTTTCTCTACTTCCTTTCTCCAGCTATGACAGCTCTCAATGTTGTGCCCTACGACATTGGAGTGGTAGGCGCATCGTGCTGCCGGATCAAAGCTCCTTGCAAGCGGATTTATAGTACATGCGGGGAGTGGCTCAATCGAACCAGCATGCCTTAGCCTTTCAAACAGACTGGCATAAGATACCCCGATGGGGGTGAGAGCCTTTCCTCGTTTCAGCAACCTCTTCATTCTTGCATGTTGACTGGGCCGGAAACCTGATCCAGGTGGCTTTTGGTAGGCTTGTGTAGGTGGGTAGGCATTTTGTGGAGCCGGGTGCCTGGAAAGTGAAGTATGGCGGGGAAAGAAGTGGTGTTGGGGAGCGGAGAAGCATTGAGGAGTGATGGAGCTACTCGGGTAGCTGGGAAGGCTGCCATAAGTGGGTTGGGATGGAGAGTATGGGGGATCTTCCATTATGGTGTTGGGTGCTTGGGAAATGACCGAGCTCAAGAGACTTGGCGGTGGAGGGGGTGGTGCTTTTCCTGTTATCCATGCCTGATACATGTCTGCCACATGCTGTCTCAGCATTTTCACTTCTTCTACCAACCCGTTGTTCCGTTCGATCAATTGTTGTCGGTCATCAGTACCGACCCACTCGGTTCTGCGGTTCTGAGCCATTGTCCTTTGATTTTGCTTTGCAGGGAGGAGTTACCACAACCAACCACTCTCTATATATGGACACATCAAAGGCAAGTCATCACGTTAGTGTTAGGGCATTGGACAGACAATCATATATCAAAAATGTACCCAAGCAGTTAGGCAATTGTGCCCCCTGAAAATCTTCCACACTCTCTTTTATTTATTTATTATTATATTTTTTTTTTTTTTTTATTTTTTAGTGGTGGTCGAATCTTATGGAGATTGCCTACGTATCACGTCCCTGCGTGAATCAGACCTTGCGTAGTTCGGACCATTAAAAGATAAACAATACTAAACATTTTTTCATATTAGAACAAACTGGGTTTCAAAGGTTTGAAGATGACCTACAAACTTGAAAATCAAACAACCCGCATGTTCTAATCAAAAGATTGGTAGACTCAAAAACAAAATTCCAGCTCCCTTTCTCTGTTCGGCAAATGCAACCAAATGGTTATTTTTTGCAAATGTGGCCCCTTCCAAATTTCACATGAATTTTGAGGCCGGGGAGGATTATTTCGACACTTTACAAACTTGTCCATTCTTTTACGAAAATAACCTTTCGACAACTGAAAGATACTCTAAGGCTATTTCGGCAAGAACGGTTTAAGATGCGGCCGAAGCTGGCTCGGCTTATTATGACAAAAGACGGTATTCACATGACCGCTGACTCTTTGATTTTTTTCTTTTCAAATTACAATAAAAGACTTGGCGTTGTAAACACGGCCCTTCAGCGCCTCGGGGACGAAGATTTATAAGGCTGTGTGGGTCAACTTGGACCAAAAATTCTAAACATGACCTGAAGGTGGCTATTTATGCAAAGTCAGCCTTCCGGCGTCCCTTTCGGGAACATTCGGCTATTTATGACAAAACAGCATCACCTGACTTATTTATGACTCTTTTGTCGTTTTTCAAATTAGAAAACTCAATATTGCAAGCACGGCCTTTCAACGTTCCGGGGACGAAGATTTTTAGGCTGTGGGGGTCAACTGGACCAAGTCTTAAAAATGACCCAAAAGTGGCTGTTTATGCAAAGTCAGCCTTCCGGTGTCCCTTTCGGGAATATTCGGCTATGTCTTGATAAAACAGCGTCACCCGACTTCTTTATGACAAAACAAAATTAAAAATCTTTGACATGTTTTTTTTTGTTTTTCATTATTATTTGTTTTTGGCTTTTTAGCAAAAGGTGGGGTTGGACCCGATGAGGGTTGCCTACGTATCTCACATCCGGTGAGAATCAAACCCGCGTAGTTCGGGCAAATAAGCTATTTTTGAGAAGACCCTTTTCCATTTCTATTTTTTTTATTATTATTCTTTTTTCACAACAATCAAATAGACTATTATTTTTCATTCATAACAAACAAACAAATTAACGAAAAACATAAAACATTCCTTCTTTTTTGAGAAGGTGGGGTTGGACCCGATGAGGGTTGCCTACGTATCTCACATCCGGTGAGAATCAAACCCGCGTAGTTCGGTAAAATAAGGATAAGTAGATGAACTAACCTTTTTTGAATTTGAAAGAACTACTTTAAAAGAAGAAAGGAAGTATATTTTTTTATTTTTGATTGATTTTCTTTTTAAAAGAAACACTTCTAAGATATATTTTTGAATTTCATTTGCTTTTTTTTTTATTCTAAAGAAGAAGAAGAAAATATTTTTTGGAATTTTACCTTTAATAAAAGAAATGCTTCTAAAATGTTTTTTTTTCTGAATTTTCTAAAGAAGAATCAAAATATTTTCGGATTTTTATTTATCTATTTTATCTTTTTTGAATTTTGAACTTTCTTTTGATTTTTTTTTTGATTATGTATATACTTATTTTTGGAACAAACAATAAAACTCTTTTTATTTTTATTTCTGGCATTTTCATAGACAAACAAAATAAAATAAAATAAAACATTTTTTTTTAAAAAAAAACAAACTCTTTTTCATTTTCATTTAATGGCAAAACAAACTATTTTCTTTAATATTTTTTAAAAAACAGACAGAACAATGGTGATTTTTTTTTTATTTTTCCTTTGCTTTTAATATAACAAACTAACAAGACATTTTTTCATTTTTAAAATTTCGGCAGAGTTTCGACTCTACTCGGACTTCTATGCTGTTATTTTCTCCTCTTTTTCACGATTTATTTTTAATCTGTGGAAAATAACGAAAACATACAAAATCTTTTTGAATTTTCATGCTTTGTTTTATTTGTAATTGTTTTTTTTTATTTATTATTTCTTTCAAAAATGTGGCATGGGAGACATAACGATTTCCAAGACTTCTTGGATTCCGCAAATGCTCCACATGCGCTTTTCCCAACATATGAAGCGTGGGGGACATATGGGAATTCCAAGACTTCTTGGATTCCACAAATGTTCCCCATGTGTTTTCCCAAAAGCAAGCGTGGGGGACATAGGGAATTCCAAGGCTTCTTGGATTCCACAAATGTTCCCCATGCTTTGATTAAAATAACATCATGCTGGAAATGACCAAATGACCCATTCGCCCTTGACTGAATATAACATGTAGCACATAGGATGCCATAAGATGGTCTATTATTTTCAGGTTGCTTGTCCTAGACGGACCCAACCCCTGTGTTGAGTCCCCTAAGTCAAATGCACATGATGCAAATAAACGTTCCTACTAGGGATCCGGCATGTGGCTTTGTTATACTAGGTTCAGAACCTGGGTGTTTGTTCTAGACCTGGCTTACCCGAGCGGACAGCTCGAGCCGAGGGGGGCAGCGTACCGGGAATACAGAAGCTTCACCGGCTTAGCAACTTATCCGAACCTCGTTCTAAATTGGGATTTGACACTATACAGAAAAGAAGTCATACGAAGTATGCCCTTCTTCATGATTTAGAAGACTCAGAAAGTATAGGGGTTTCGGCACAGTTTATATACAGTTCACGTAATATCGAAGCAGTAAAAGCAGCATTTAGCACATTAGGCTCAAACATGTAAAAATCAGATAATAGATAAAGCCAAATAATAACAATTATTTTAAGCTCGAATTCTTAACCCTGAACCAGTGGTTCTGGGTATTGTCCCCAGCAGAGTCGCCAGAGCTGTCACACCTCCTTTTTCCGCGCCCGCAGGGGCGCAGGGGGAGTTTTTTCCAATTAAAGGACAATCGAAACGGGATTTATTTATTAATTTCAGAGTCGCCACTTGGGAGATTTAGGGTGTCCCAAGTCACCAATTTTAATCCCGAATCGAGGAAAATAATGACTCTATATTATAGTCTGCGTACCAGAAATCCGGATAAGGAATTCTGTTAACCCGGGAGAAGGTGTTAGGCATTCCCGAGTTCCGTGGTTCTAGCACGGTCGCTTAATTGTTATATTCGGCTTGATTATCTGATTTTATACAAGTATGAACTTATGTGCAAATTTTAACTTTTAACCGCTTTATTATTATTGTTTTTTACAAGAATGTGAACATCGCTTAAAACACGTCTTTGGACTGCGTCACATGAAATGCACCCACAATCCGGAACGCATTTTATTTGATGTTTTGAGATTTGGATTTGGGTCGCATGAAATGCACACCCGAGTTTAAGAAAAATAAATTATTAAACGCGCGCCTAAAGAGACTATCGCGTTATTATTTTGCGGAGGCCGTGAAATTTCGCTAAACGACCCTCCTGAATTCTAAGTAATTTTAAACAAGTATTTACTGAGGGCCCCACAATTTGTATTTTTATTCGGCGAGGCTCATCTCATTCTTATTTTTTAAAGAATTTGCAACGTCATGGAAATGCATCTCGGGCCACGCCACAATCAATGCGCCCGTGACTAGAGACATATTTCGACTCCGTTGAGATTTGGATTTGGGTCACATAAATGTGCACCCGAGTTTAGGGAGATAACATTATTAAAGGCGCGCCTAAAGCAACTAGCGCATTATTATTTTAGGTGGGGCCGTGAAATTTTCTAAACGGCCCGTCCCGGAATCTAAGTGTTTAATACATACATTTAGAGGGCCCCGCGGCTTGTGCATTTTTTCTTTTCTTTTCTTTTTTTCTTTTTTTTTTTATTGTTTTTTTTTGCGAGGCTCGTCTCATTTTTACTATTTAAGGGCAAACTTAAAACAACTACGATTTCCTACTAGTGAAGCCATCCGAGATTAAACAAAAAAACGATTCTAACAGGTAATAATATCCATGGTAAAAATGAAAAATAGAATAACCTCGTTCATATGCTCATATTTACTTTAAGCATGCAGTAACCAAACATAAAATACCATTTTTAACACAACAACAAAAATTGCATCGTTGACATTCATAAATATAGAATATTTTCATTTATTGCCTTGAATCATAACATGCGAAACGAACAAAATGAAACAAGGGACGAAGAACACTAACCTTCGAACCTCGACAATCCTAGAACGACAAACAGTGCTTCCCACGGAACTCGAACCGGACTTCACTGAACAAGGAACAATGATGAAACCTCGGACAAAACACCTCGACGAGCAATAGCAAACTCATCGGAAAAACAGAAAGCTCGGACCAAAGTCGAATCGAGGCAACCAACAGCTGCTCGACAATGCCGACAGTAGTAAGGTCGACGCCAGGGGGGGCTGCTGACGGGCTTAGGGCAGTGACGTTTGGTGGTGGTGTTGAGCTGGTTTTTGGACGTGAGGGGAGTGTCACGACTGGAGGGTCAGTTACGAGAGGGTTCGACGGGTTTGGTTTTTCCGGTGTGAAGCTTAGGAGGAGGAGGGGTCGTGGTCGTTGATGGTGGTTATGGCGTCGGGGCAGGTGGTCGACGAGACTGGTCAGGAAGGTGACACAGCAGTGGTGGTGGTGTTCGGACAGTAGTCGATGGCCGGGGTTGGATGGGTCGTTTGGTGAGTTGAAGAAGAAGACGATGGTGTCTTCCTCTTCAGGTGGTTTGGCTTTTTGGCGACGGGGACGCGACGGGCCTGTTTGGTCACGACAAGGGGTCGATGGAGGGAAGGGATCGTTTGTGGTGGTGTTGAGGAGCTGGGGGGTTCAGACGGTGGAAGGGCTGGAATGGAGGGTTTTTGCGTGGTTTTACAGTAGGGTTTCTTGGTTTTTCGAAGGAGGAAGACGATGGTGGTTTTGGGTAGGGTTAACGATGGTTTAGGGTGGTGTTTGGTGGTGACGGGGAGCTGAACGGAGGTCTGTTTGGTTGTTGACGGAGGGGGTTAGCTATGGCTTCTTCTTCTTCTTCTTGAGGAAGAAGAAACGTGAACAGTACATGTTTTCAAAAAAATTCCCAAGTCCTTTCGTTGGTCCCCCCTTTGAAAATGTTCCAAGTCCGTGCATTTGTAGCTTTGGCCAAGAAAAATGAGCCCCACGCGTGGTGGGGTTCAAGGTTTATGTCCCCCACGCGTGGTGGGGTTCCCCATGTGTCCTGGACACGGTTTATTATGGGCTAGGTCCGAAAATTAGGCCTAAAACCGGGTAGTTTGAACCCGAATATTATTCTTTTGCCCGGACCCGAGAAATAGGAACACGTTGCTTAACTAGTCCTATGTAAGCAAAATAACTACAAAAAATAAGACTAGTATTCAAACAAAACTATATATTTTTTAAATATTTTTTCAAGATTTAAAATAGCTACAAAATATTAATAAAACTATTTTTGTAATTTTCGTTTTTTTAAATATTAAGATAAAATATGAAGTAATGTTTTTTTTGTATTTTTCAAAGTTAAAATGACTATAGAATATTAATAAAACTATTTTTTGTAATTTTCGTTCTTTAATAAAGACAAAAATATGAAGTAATATTTTTGTATTTTTCAAAATTATAATGACTGCAAACATTAATAGAACTATATTTTTTGTAATTTTCGAATTTATATAAAGTACCAAAATAAAGTACAATTTTTGTATTTTTCAAGTTTATGAGAGATACATAAACTAAAATTTATATATATATATTTTTGAAAGTTTTCTTTTTGCAACGGAATAAAGTAAAAATAGTTAAAATAGCTATACTAGACCCAATTTCACATATTCACGCTAAAAATGTGAAAATTCTCGGGGAGGGTCAAAAATCACGTGCTTACAAGTCCCACTTGTGTTAAGTGGTCTGACTTATCCTTCTGGCATACTAGACAAATCTTCACATACTAAGCGACGTCATCGGCCATTTGAGTCCAATAATATGCACGACGAAGTAATGCCATGGTGCGTTCTTCACCAGGATGACCGGCCCACAGAGTATCGTGACATTCCTCCAGAAGAGTCCTTCGTAGATATCATCCTTTAGGAACATAAAGTCGGTTCTCTTTCACTTTCGGGAAACCATCTTTCATGTAGAACTGGCGAGTCTTGACCTGTCCTACCAGATCAACCAAATGTTGTGCATCAGGATCCTTGATGAGTAGATCATGTATCTGGTCTTTGATGGTAGTGGCTACTTCACTCCCCCCCTTAGGGTGGCGAGTAGGCACACCGATGCTAGACCAGCTCTCTGACTGAGCGCATTAGCAACATGATTGGTCTTCCCACTTTGGTACTCCAGGTTGAAGTGGAATTCAACTAGGAGTTCCTGCCACCTGGCCTGTCGACCATTCAACTTTGGCTGGATCATGAAATGGCTAACAACTGTGTTGTCTATCTTGACCACGAACGGGGTCCCCAGCAAATAGTGCCTCTAAAGGCGTAAGCAACAAACAACAACCAATAATTCTTTCTCATGGGCGGCATAGCGCCGCTCTGCATCCTTCAGCTTCCGGCTCTCGTACGCTACAAGATGCCCTTCTTGTAGCAAGACTTTGCTGATGGCATAGTTGGATGCATCTGTTTGTACCTCGAATGGCTTGGCCATATCAGGGAGGGCCAAGATGGAGCTACTAGACATAGCCGCTTTCAATGAAGGCCTCCACTTGCCTGGATCCCCAATCCCAGGGCGTGTCCTTCTTAAGGAGTTCTGTCAATGGCACTGCGATGGGGGAGTAGTTTTTCACAAATTGCCAATAGAAGTTGCATAGGCCAAGGAACTCCCTCAAGGCGTGGATATCCTTAGGCGGCAGCCAATCTGTGATAGCTTGAATCTACTGTTGGTCCATCTTGATCCGCCCTTCCTCGACGACATATCCAAGGAAGTCAATCTGCTTTTGAGCGAAGGAGCACTTGGATAGCTTCGCATACGTGCTCCCGCAATTGGGCTAGGACCTTCCGCAAGTGCTCCAAGTGTTCTTCTAGTGTTTGGCTATATACTACAATGTCGTCCAAGAAGGCCACCACGAATTCGTCAATGTACTCTCGAAAGACTTGGTTCATCAGGGTGCAAACTGTGGCCAGGGCATTAGTTAAGCCGAACGGCATAACCAGAAAGTCGTACGACCCATATCTTATCACACAGGTCGTCTTGTGTTCATCACCCTCTGCAATTTGAACTTGCCAATAACCTGTCTTCAGATCTATCTTGGTGAACACCGTCGCACCACATAGTCTATCAAACAAGTCTGCCATTAGCGAAATAAGTACTTGTTCTTCACGGTGATTTTGTTTAGAGCCCGATAATCCAAACAGAGTCGCAAGTTGCCATCACGTTTCTTTTGGAATAGCATATGGACCCATATGGGGACTTGGAGGGCGCGATGATCCCTGTGTCTAGCATTTCCGTTAACTGTACCGAAGCTCGATGAGTTCGGGTTGTGACATTCTGTAAGGCGCCCAGGCGGGTGTCTTCACACCCGGCACTAACTCAATCTCATAGTCCACGGTGCGCTTAGGCAGGAGTCAGTTTGGCATGTCCTGTGGCATGATGTCTTCAAACTCCATTAGCAGCTCTTTCACGAGTGCATGAATGGAACCCGATGAACATTATATATCTTTAATGTAGAGGGTGGCCAGGAAAGTAGGTTCATGTCATTTGACCCCCTTCTTCAACTGCAAGGTCAAGATGTTCTCAGCGGCCATCTTCATGGGCACGCAAGGGATAATGCAGGGCTTGGCCCCATTTTCTCCCATCATCAGTAACATGTCAGCATACGGTACGGGCATGGTGTTGGTTTACCTCAGGAATTTCAACTCAACTATCAACTCGAAGTCATCTATGATCACCACGCGCAGGTTGATTTTTCCTTCGTAAGGGCCAAGCTTCACTTACCTCTTTGGCTATTCCAGACACCGGCTGAGGAGGTAAGTTGATAGCCTTTACACGACATCTACCCTTTCCTACAACTAGACCAATGAGTTCCACCAGAGTCGAGGCTAAGTAGTTGTGGGTAGCACCCGTGTCTATCATCACCCGAATGGGCTTGCCATTTACCTTCATCTCGACGAACATTAAGGTCCTCTCTTGTTTAAGAGGAGTCTTCTCATCCACCTTCTTTTTCCCTTTCTTGGTGCTTGGGCAAGTGTCCTTCTTCTTACGGATACCAGTACTGGTTCCCGCTAAGGCCTCAGAAATAAAGCCAATAATTGCATTGAAGGTACCTACTGGTTCAGTGTGGTCCGCATCGTCTGTGTCGTCATCGGTCCCATCATCAAAAACTTAATGGGAGTTTATCTGTGCATGTGGACATTCATTATTCCAATGTGGTCCGCTGCAATGACGGCATCATGAAAGGGGTTTTCTCCCTCGATCATTGTTGTTTGACGCAACATTATTGCTGTCAGAGGAGGGAGACTTAGATTTGGTGGCATTCTAATCTTCTCCACTTCTGCTAGGGCCACTATTGCTAATCTGTCCCCCTTCGTATCCCGCTCCGGCAGGCAGCTGAGGCCTATCCTTCCGAGCTTCCACTTGATAGTCCCCGAGGAATTCCGCTGCTTAGATCGCCTTGAGTAAGATATCTACCCTTTGTTTTTGCAGCTCCATACGGGCATAAGGTTTCAACCCTTCCAAAAAAGTGAAGAGTTTATCTTTTTACCTTATGCCACGTATGTTCAACACGAGTGCGGAGAATTTTTGCATGTAATCCCGCACTGATTTGGTTTGGTGGAGCTCCCGTAATTTTCTCCTTGCATTGTACTCAATATTTCTGGGGAAGAACTGTAGGTTTATGGCTACCTTCAGTTCTGTGCAGTTTCGAGGGCATCTTCACCGGCCCTGATGGCTTCGTACTTCACTCGCCACCAGAGTTTAGCATCACCTTGAAGATACATGACAACAATTGCTACTTTCTTAGCTTCTTCTAGCCCCCCACAACATTGAAGTACCGTTCAATGTCGAAGATGAAGTTTTCCACTTCTTTGGCATTGCGAGCTTCACTGTATGGCTTTGGCTAAGGAATGTTCAATTTTTGTGTCGCGGGGGCGACGTTCACAACACCCTCGATTTGGTTTCTGACTCCTCGAAAGCAGGCCTTGTAAAGTAGCATTGACAACATTGAGTTGGCCTGTCAAGTTGTCTATAGTTTGTTGCATGGCAGTCACCCTGTCTACCTCTTGTGCCCTGTAGGCTAAATCCTCGATACGCTCCTGTTGGAGGCTCTCGAATTTGCCAAAAATTTAGGCTTCCTCTGTGGATGTGGTTTGCCGATCTCCTTCAGAGTCGCAACTGATGTTTTCTATGTCAACTTCGGCCTAGAGCATTCTGCGGTCCAGGTCGTCCAACCTTTGCACTTGGCTGATTCTTATTTCAGGTATCGTATCCACGATGGGTAATAATACGTCAACCGTCTCTTCAAGGGCCGCAATGCGGTTCCCATGATTCACCATGGTCAGAAATGGTGGTAATGGCAATGTGTTCCCTCGTCCGATGTCGAGCCTAGGCTCTAATACTAACTGTTACACGGTGTCTTCCTGAGATTCCTTGGAAGAGCGACATAAGGCTAAACAACTAATGTCAGTGTAGTTACTATCCGCCAACTGAGGTCCCTGTACGCTAGACGAGATTGTCACTGCCGGAAGGGAAAAACCAATGTCATGAGCAATTGAGCGAGCATAAATGAGAATTGAGAATGAAAGAAAGCTTGATTGCATTAATGAAAGTTATTATAGAAAAGCAACACGGTGTCGAGGGGGGAGACACAGTACAAAGAATTTTTTGCTCGCTAGAAAGTTTGATTGCTTGATCCCCCGTAATAGTGCTTAAAAAAAATAAACCAAAGTTACAAGACTAGACCTAACTAAGCTAGAGAAACATAATGGAAGTACATGAAATAAAACTACTCTATATTTACAATGAAAAGGACTTAGTTTGTTACAAGGTAGAAACATGTCCGTTGTGAGCAACCTTGTCTTTGGCATCACTGTCTGCACGCACGACATTGTCTGCTCGCGTGACGTTGTTGGCATCTGCCTACGGCTGGGCGCTGGCGAGGGATATCGGTGGAGCTACAGAGGTACGTGCGCGCTTGTCACTTGGCACAACCAAGACCACGGGGTCGTCCGTGGCGCTAGGCGTTAGGAGGCTTTCTAGGACGCCACGGGGCGCGCCCAAGGAGTCATGGGGCATGGCTGGAAAGCCGCCCATGACAATACATGGGTACATGTGTGTGTATATATATTAGGGGTGTTCATCGGTCGGTACGATACAATATTTAGATATTTCGATTCAGTATTTTCGGTATTCGATTTCTTAAAATGTATACCAACGCCTCACTAATTAAATTTGGTATGGTTTGATTTTTCTCCTTTCGGTTTCGGTTTATCCGGTTCGGTTTATTCGGTTTGAATACTAACTAGTGCATAAAGTCATTGAATATAATATTCTGAATTAAAGTGCTCAAAAGTACAAAACTAAAAACATTTGTTTGACAAAAGTTTTGTCCAAAACTAGCAAATATCAACTTAGAGAGAGAAAACTATACATAAAAGAATAAATTTGATCATTAGAAATATCTTATTACTTCCTTAGAATTAATTGATGAACTTAGAGAATAAAGGAAAGTAAAATTATAGATTTTTATATTAATGTTATAATTAATATTATGTGTATTATGTAATATAATATATATTTCGGTACAATATTGGTATTTTCGTATTTCATTTTAAAATACAAAATACCATATCTTATACCAATATTTTTTAAAACTTAAACCAAATACCATATCGAATACCAAATACCAAATTCGATTTCGGTACGATAATTTGGTATTGCACAACCCCAATATATATATACACAACCGTAGATATTGCAATGCTACAATATCTGAAGCTCTTCGCTATACTACAAATTAAAAGGGCTGTCAACTCCCACTTAAATCTGTAAATTTCAAGGGTCCGAATTGCATATAACGTTGTTACCCTGAATAATTAAGTTATGTTATAAATCAAATTCTCTCTTAAGTTTAATAATCTCTCTTGCAAAATCATTATGTCCTACACAGTGTTTTAAAAGGCGTGAGCGTAAGACAAGGCGTTTTACATATACCTCAGCGAGCCGTAAGCCCCATAAATATTTAATTTTTAATATTTTATGAAACAATATAATTACAGTAAATATTTATAAACATATAAAATTGCATAAAAATTGAAAAAAACTATAAATATGTGAATATAGATGTGCTCCATCCCTACAAAAAACTAGTCAAAACAATCTATTATACGCTACTTATAAGTACAAGTAACTTGAGTCTAAAAGAATAAAATTTTCTACATGGAGGAATAAAAAGGATGACTAACCTGCAATTTAAACTTTGAATTTGCTACTATGAAGGAGAATGGAGTTCTCTTTATATTTGTAAAAAAAAAAAATTAAATGTTCGTTGCTTTTGAAAATATTAGCAGACTAGTAGACAAGATAAAGAATTGGGAAAGACTATAAATTAGGGCTTCAGTCAATAGAAAAAGATCTTGACTTTTAAATGTAATACATTTCAATTCCTTTTTAAAACTTTTGAGTAATTATTAAGCTGACTTTTGAGAATTTGGGTATTATGTGAAAGACCTATTCAACATTTTTTATTTTAAGTGCTGCTTAATAGAATGAACTACAATTATCGTTTAAATTGATCATAAGGAGTAAATATTCTTGACACAGTTAATGCTCAAAACTTTAGCTATTACGTTATGTACGTTTATTTCTTTTTCTTGTTTGTGATGATAGCCAAATCAAAATTTGTGGACCTTAACATCCGATAGTCCACTACTTTATTTTTTGTGTTCTTCTTCCTTCTTTTTTTTTTTTTAAATTCGCTTATTTTTGTCTTAAATGGTTAATTTATTGTTTAGAAAGTAAATTTTGTTTTTAGTATAATTATATTATACAATAAATTTAAAGGTCTTTCAGTATGATTTCGTCTTAGTTCACGAGATCCATGCAAGCAATATGGAGAGGATTCTCTGTTGCAGCTTCAAATAACCTTTGGTCCATTATTTTGAAACATCCAATAATAAAAATACTTGTGAAATTTTTTTACCTTTCTTTTGAGCTTATATATATAAAAAATTATCTGCAGTTCTGGTAAAATGATCTGTTAATTTGCTTAATGGATTAATTAATTCTGTTCAATTTGACTCATTTTTGTTAGGAGGTTTCTTCTTGAATTAATAATTGGCAATCTCAGACGTTGAACTAGTAAGATAAATTGTTAATTATCAATGAGTCGCTCTCTTTTGATATATGAGTTCAACATGTCAAGCAACTTATTTGGACGTTTGACGGTATTCATCTGGTCCAGAAGTTCAGTTTTACTGAACAGATTTTCTGTTACGCGATGAGGACTATAAAATTTATATATTTCTGTATATATATATATATATATATATATTCAGATTTATAAGCAATTCAAAGTAAACGAAAATGTAAACAATTACTCTGCTAAAGTCATCTGATTCTTTGCCGTCACACCTTTTCTATTTTTTTTTTTTTTTTTACCAGTTTCACTAAACCCTCTTAAATTAATAAAAATATTTAGTAAAGCTCAAAAGGGTTTTTAATTAAAAAGTAACTAAATTGTGTTCAAAAGGAAATAACTCAGAGTCGGCACCTGACATGATTTGGTGTGTTAGGTCATTGTTTTTCTAAAAGTAATTTTTTTTCTTTCAAAACACTTAAGACTCCAAAACTAAGTTTGAGCTAGAGATTCGGGTAAGGGGGTTTTATTTGACTCAGGGAGAAGGTGTTAGGCACTCCCCAAGTCCCGTAAAAGTTACGGTTGCGTACTCGATCTAGTTGGCCTTTAAAACATTCAAATTGAGGTAGAAAACACAAAAGGAAAAATAAACACACAAAATGCTCGAGATCGTCCTCACCTAATTAAAAGAAAAAGAGAAATGAACATAAAGTAAAAATACTACAAAGATCTACTTTAGGCCTCCAATTACAAGTACGTCGGGGCATACCCAGATATATATACAAATTGCGGGGCATTTTCGGGTAAATTTAATTAAGGGAACGACCTCTCGCCTCGAAACTAACAAAAACCGTAAGGCTTGCCTACCCAAGTGTGGTTGGCTTAAATATGCTCCTATCGACCCCAAATAAATAAAAATAGAAATTAAAATTAGAGAATTATCTAAAACCCAACAATTCAAAGTTCTGTCCAAAACCCCAAGCTTGTTTCCTTAAGAGACCAATCCCACAACTAATTAAGTATCGTGCACTTCAGACATCCAAATCATATTGCTTTAATTTACTATTCAAATTTCATACCCATTTTGAGATCAAACGTGAACAATCAATTCAACATGACAATTCACATTAATTCAAGGTAAATAAACAAAGCAACTCCTTGAAGGATGAATATTCACTCCTTGTTATGTGAAACAAAAGCCAAGTTCCAAAACAAACAATATTCCGACGAACAATTGATCGGAACCTCGCCAGAAACCTCAAACGGAACCGGAAAAGATCGAAGCCAAACGACCTCCATCAAAATGGGACATTGATTCAAGAGATTCGAACCAATCCAAAATCGCAGCAGTAATCACTCCATTTTCCACTGCTGTTCATTCGCTTATATGCCTGACGCGCGGAAACTCGAATACTCGGAATTGAAAGCAGCAAAAAAAATTTAAGCTACAAGAACTGGAAACTCTAAAAAAAAAACAGAAAACCTAAAAATGATAGAGTCAAAGAGAGGAGGCCGCTGTTCTTCTTAGAGTTGTTAAGAGATGGTCCGATTTTCGTCGTTCATGGAGATCGACGGGTCTGTCGCTGCTGGGGTCTAGCGGCGTGAGAGGTTTTTGCGATGGGGGGTCTTGGAGTGGTTGAGAAAATGAAGTTACAGGAGGTTTTCGCTGGTGTTGTCTCTTCTTCTTTTGGTCAAAAGGGATATTTTGGTTAAGGCTAAGGTTGAAGAAGAAGGGCAGCCATGGGACTCCTCTCACGTTCGGTTCTCAGGTGTAGGGTTCTTTTGATGTGTTAAGAGTTACCGAAAAGTTAATTGGGGCAAGGGCTTGAAAATTTTACAAAATCGAGCCAAGAAAAGGTTATAAATTCAATTTAAATACCTGCAAAAATATAAAAACTCTTAATTGATTTTAATAAACTATTATATGTAAAATAAAATTAAAAACTAAAGTTGAAACTATTTTTTGGTATTTTCAAAGATTATATTAAAATAAAATAGGTTCAAAGTAATATATCCTTCTAAAGATATCTAATACGTGAATTGAATAGAGAAATATAGAACTATTTTTGTATTTTTAATTTTGTGATAAAAATAATATAAAAGAGTCAAAATTAGTTGAAGTAACTATATTAGACCTAAACTAAGTATTTAAATACTAAAATATATAAAATTTTGAGAAGGATAAAAAATCACATGTCTACGTTTGCAGGTCACTTTGACTTAAACTTTTCAGAGCTTTCTTCTTGAATTAAGAATTGCCAATGTCGAACAGATAATGTCACATCATATCCTACGTTTTTGCCACTGGATGCATACAGGGAGAGGAAAATTTGACTTGCTCTTTTTCTTGTTCATATAGTGATTATGAATTCTAAGGAATATGTTTAACTAACTAGTATGACCAATACAAGTTAAATGCATAAATAAACCTGAGGATTACGCTGAATTGTCAGGAAACGTGTATCAATGGAATTTGATTATATGCGATGCGACATCCCCAGGTGAAATTGATTATAGAAGCGTAGAGGAAATTCAAACTTTATTTTGTGTACACCTGTGGTAGAAAAATATATTATAATGCACTTTCAAGGTTTCATCCTTTACACATTTTAAAAACCTTTATTACTAAGATAACAAAAACCAGATTGAATATGTATTACCATAGTCGTGCGTGTCTACGCCAGCCTGCGCCTGCATACATTATTTTATAAGGTATGTATCGAGTAACTTTGTCCATATAGACTTGAGAAGATCGGAAGAGATCACCCATCCTTTTTGTGTCTGTTGAAATTTTTGGTCTCCCGTGATTTTCTACCACGTCATTGACCCTTATGCTACACCCTTGGATGTATCTCTGAGCAATTATTTGCGCGACAACTGCAGCCAATACTTGAATTGAGACAACTTTAATGTTTGAGGTGTTTAACTAAGTCAATTTGGATCAGTTTGAAATGTACCCATGAGTTCATTTTCCATTATCATCAATTAACCAGGGTAATTGGAAGAGAAATATCTGAAAGCAATTGAGTAAAAGAAAATGTAATTGAGTATAAATAACAAGGTTTTATTTTGGAATTTCAATACATCCTGGTTGATCAAAAAATATACAGGAAGATGTTGTTCAAGTACCTGAACAATTCCTACGTCTTGATAAGAATCTAGGTTTCTTCCAGTAGTTTCTCACCAACATTGTAATGTAAGGCAACAAGATTGGAAATACTGAAGAGAAGATAGAAAAGAAGATAGAAATTCCCCCGATAGGCGTTATGGCAGACATCACAGTATCATAGGTTGCTATCAAGGCAACAAGTGAAACTTGCAGTTCCAATTGCAAAGGAAATCCTACGGTGAGGAAATTTATCATGTGAAGAGATACAAAAAATCCGATGGAGTTGAAAACCAAGAACAACCCATAGGTAATTGGATTGATGGTTCCCATCACTGACTGACCTGCGATACGTGGTGAGGACATTTTTCCATCATTGCTGGTGCTGTTATTAGCGTCGGGCCAGTAAGTGTCCTGCCAAACACCTCCTGGTGGACTTAACACTGCTTGATAAGTTGCTGTTGCAATTAAATTAGCTATCACAAGAAGGGTGTCTCTTACTTTTCCTGGAGGAT
The DNA here is from genome assembly GCF_000715075.1 of Nicotiana tabacum. NCBI lineage: Eukaryota > Viridiplantae > Streptophyta > Magnoliopsida > Solanales > Solanaceae > Nicotiana > Nicotiana tabacum. The sequence continues at coordinate 94,992,279 of NC_134086.1, read as the reverse complement.
CTTTGGTTTTATTGTACTTGAAGTAATCTTGAAGCTTCTTAGATCGAGATCGAGGCTGATCTCTCCTGTGCTCTCTGCTGGATTGTACATTTGATGGATCTTGAACTGCAACCCAAGATTGGGGCGAAGCTTCTTGCTGTGAAGTTTGCATGTTTTCAACAGATACAGCACCACATGCTCTTAGAATTTCCTCAATATCTCCATCTCCGGATGCCTTAAGTAGCACATCCAAAGGTGTAAGGCCTCCCTTGTTCAAAGAATTCACCTCTATCGTGCCCTTGGCAACAATATTTTCGTCGAGCAATAGATCAACAACCTGGTTGATTCATTTCTCTTAGCTGTTAAGGTGAAAGTTAAAAAGCAAAATGAAGAGATAAAGGAAGCATAAATAAGATACCAGATATACTTGCCTCGTATTGCTTAGTTGACACAGCAAGATGCAAAACAGTATTTCCTAGAATGTCCTTCTTGCTTAAAAGATCATACTTGTTAAATTCCTTGAGGTTCTCAAGTAATAATTTGAATGATTCAAACTGATGATTCTTGACAGCTAAATGCGGACAAGTCTCGCCACGAGCAGTCACTTCTGCTGCAGAGTATGGAAAAGCCACAAGAAGCTCCCTCATAACATGTTTTCTGCCTTTGATTACTGCATGGTGAAGGGGAGTTCTTCTTTCCTTCCCTTTGACAAGGCAGAGATCACGGTCAACGCTCAAGAGCTGCTTCACAATCTCTGTATTCCCATTTGCTGAGGCAATATGCAAAGGGCTGAAACCATCCTGGTTTAGGTCTCTTGAAAATTCTGGCCTCAAATGAATGATCTCCTTAGCAAACTCAAGATGGCCACCTAAACAAGCAATATGGAGATGAGTTTCATTACCTGCTAATGAAACTGCCCTGAGAAGAAGAGGGTCTTCTTTGATCAAGTTTTGCAAGTGATGAATATCTCCTTTTTGTGCAGCCTCCCACAGCCTTCTGTCCATCAGTTTTACCGATGAATAATGTAATTTCTTTGTTGTTTCTCCTTTGAATTCTAAAATAAGCCTGCAGACTTGAACGTTTTGAAATTCAACTCTTTTTCATGACCTTCAAGCTGAACTTCAACTCTCAAAGGAATAAAATATTCCTTTGTGCCCTTGTTTCATCTTTCTAACTCTGTACAATAAAAAAAACATCAACCAAAACAACTGTCGTTGGCGAAAAAAAAAGGGTATTCAACAACAATATAGAAAGTTTTGGTTGCCTCGTTTTTAATTTCCTATTTTGACATCCTCCCTTTGTTCAAATTTGCATCAGTGTTCATAAACAGCTACTACGTTTCACGATATGAGGACTCTACTATGTTCTACTACCCTGTGAAATGAAGCATATAATTGATTTCTTGTTGGCATTGATAAATATATAAGGTGTACTAACATGAGAGGTTCAAATAGCAGAACTGGAATCTCAGCAACTCGTGCAACGTTGAAATGGTAATAACTTCTGCCATATAGGCCGCCAACGCAGTTAAGGAGCTGTCAATCATTACAAATGACCATGAACAAGAGAGCTCTCATGCAGCTCTTTCCTTAAGCGTCTTGGAAAGGCGACGTAATGAATGAAATCGAGGTGTCCACAGTTGCTTTCTGCTAACCGAATGCCCGCTCAATAAGTTAGGCTAGATTGCAAGTGCCGCACAAAAGACCAGAACAGTATGTACAAGAGAAATTGAATGAAAGCTTGCTTGTATTACAAGAAAGCCAGCATGGTGCTGGGAAGGGAAGACACCAATATAGCGATTTGAACGTTTGCCAGAAACTTAGACTGCTAGACCTCTCTTATATACTCACTTTATTACAATTTATATGTCTTACTTTCCTTTTTAGTCTGTTTAAAAAAGAATGTCACTTTCTATATCTAGAAACTATTTAACTCCAACATTTCACATGGCATATTAAAGAAAACAAGATTTAAGGGTATTTTGTTATATGATACACATCTTTAGTTTAAGGCCACAAGGTTCAAAAGTCTTTCTTACTTTTCGTTAAACTTCATGCCCAGTCAAATTAAGACACATAAAATGAAACGGAAGGAGTAGATCTTAAAAACATAAATGCAAGTTACAGGACATAACATAGGAAAGCTGTAAAAACACAACGGAAATGACACAAAGTTGATGTTAAAATGTAATATAACCATTTTAAGACAGTTTATAGGCAAATTCACAAAGATTTCTATTATTTTGATGAATGAGTATGCATGTCCCAATGAATTCCTCTTCCATTGACATCAATTAACAAGGATGATTGGAAGAAAAATATCTAAAAGCGATTAAGAGAGAGATATTAATGAATCTCATTACCAAGCTTCATTTTAGTATTTGAATACATCCTGATTGAACTTCAAAAGAAGAGCAAAATACAAGAAGATGTTGTTCAACTAACTGAACAGTTCATAAATCTTGATAAGAATATAGGTTTCTTGCAATAGTTTCTCAGCAACATTGAAATGTAAGGCAACAAAACTGGAAAGACTGAAGAAAAGATAATAAAGAAGAGAGCAATTCCCCGGTTAGGCGTTATGGCAGACATCACAATACCATAGGTTGCTGTCAAGGCAACAAGTGAGACTTGCAGTTCCAATTGCAAAGGAAATCCTATTGTGAGGAAATTTATCGTGTGAAGGGAGACATAAAATCCGATGGAATTGAAAACCAAGACCAAGCCATAAGAAATTGGATTGTTGGTTCCCATCACTGACTGTCCGGCGACATGTGGCAAGGACATTGTGTCATCACTACTGGTGTTGTTATTTCCTCCAGGTCGGTAACTGTCCTGCCAAACACCTCCTGGTGGACTAAGCACTGCTTGATAAGTTGCTGTTGCAATTAGAATGGCTATCACAAGAAGGGTGTCTCTTGCTTTTCCTGGGGAATCTTTGGTTTTATTGTACTTGAAGTAATCCTGAAGCTTCTTAGAACGAGATCGAGGCCGGTCTCTCCTATGCTCTCTGCTGGATTGTTCATTTGATGAATCTTGAACTGAAACAACCCAAGATTGGGGGGAAGCTTCTTGCTGTGAAGATTGCAAGTTTTCAACAGATACAGCACCAGATGCTCTTAAAATTTCCTCAATATCTCCATCTCCACATTCCTTAAGTAGTACATCCAAAGGTGTAAGGCCTCCCATGTTCAAAGAATTCACCTCAATTGTGCCTTTAGGAACAACATTTTCGTCGAGCAGTAGATCAACAACCTGGATGGTTCATTTCTCTCATCTGTCAGTAAATTGAAAGATAAATACCAAGATGAAGAGAAAAAAGAGACATAATGACACATCAGAGACACTTGCCTCGTATTGCTTAGTGGACACAGCAAGATGCAAGACAGTGTTTCCTAGGATGTCCTTCTTGCTTAATAGATCAAACTTGTTAAATTCCTTGAGGTTCTCAAGTAACAATTTGAATGCTTCAAACTGATGATTCTTGACAGCTAAATGAAGACAAGTCTCGCCTCGGGCAGTTACTTGTGCTACAGAGTCTGGAGAAGCCAAAAGAAGCTCCCTTATGACATGTTTTCTGCCTTTGATTACTGCATAATGAAGGGGAATTCTTCTGTCCTTCCCCTTGAGAAGGCATAGATTGCGGTCAACGTTCAAGAGCTGCTTCACAATCTCTATATCCCCATTTGCTGAAGCAATATGCAAAGGGCTTAAACCACCCTGGTTTAATTCTCTTGCAAATTCTGGCCTTAGATGAACGATCGCCTTCACAAACTCAAGATGGCCACCCAAGCAAGCAATATGAAGAGGAGTTTCAGTACCTGCTAATGAAACTGCCCTGAGAAGAAGAGGGTCTTCTTTGATCAAGCTTTGCAAGTGATGAACATCGCCTTTTTGAGCAGCCTCCCACAGCCTTCTGTCCATTAATTCTACCAGAAAATAATGTTAATTCCTTGGTTGTTTCTCCCTTGAATTCTAAAATCAATCTGCAGACTTTAGTTTCCTTCATTAGTTGGTGCTTAGAACTAACGAATAACTCAGCTCTCTGAGGATGTAAGACTTCAACTTTTTTTGGATAGGAAAAAAAAAGAGTTTGACTTTCATAATCCTACAGCTGAATTTCAATATATTGGGTTAATTTTGTCAGTCAACTATGTTTTAAGTTCACTAAAGTCACTCAACTATGTTTTGTCACTTAAAAGTAACTAAACTTTCACATTGTCACTTAAAAATTATTTTGGCTCAAACCCCTATCAAAAATATGACATGATATAAAATTTAATGAGAAAAATCCAAAAATAAATGTCGCATAAACTTAAATGGACTATACCCACTTTAGATCCATTTCATTCTTAATGTGATTTGACACATAACCCAAATGCTTACAATAAAAAAATATTAAACTTCACATTAGTTTAAAATGATTACCCTATACTACAAAATTCTTGCCTTTTCTGTTACATAATGTCTATTTATAATTATTCTATACTAAAAAAATTCTTATCTTGTTTGTATGCCTTATCCGAGTCGTTTTATAAATCTACTGAAGTTAAAATACGACTGTATCCAACTCACATAACATATTTATAATTTTCTAGTGAAATTAAAATAGTATTGTATTCATCTTACGTAACATATTAATGTATTATAAGCATACAAGAATAATAATAAGGCTAATAAGAGTCTATTTTCACGATGAACATGCAATTACAAATAACTTATTGCAATTGTTTAGACAAAAAAAATATTATATTTGTACGATAAAAACCCCACAAAAGAATCACAAGACCTAATTTTATTAGGGGTGTGTGTTTTTCCCCATATTGAAGCCCATTGGGTTATGGGTCAAATCAAATTAAAGGAGAAATGGATCTAAAGTAGATGTGTCAAACGGGCCGGGTTGACCCGGAATCGGCCTCGCCCTGACCGATTGAAATCCGGTCCGGCCCGGTACTTAGAGAGCCGTGTGGGCTGGGTTACTAGGGTTAGGGGCTGGTCCGTTTACTTTAATTCATCTGGTTAATCGGACCGGTCAAACCCGATCAATCAATATCCCTGTAAAACCGGTTAACCGGCCCAACTCGGCCCGACCCGGACTTGTTTAACGACTATTTTCATTTTTTTTAAGGTTTTAGAGTCTAAGGCAATGCAAAACCTTTCAATTTACTCTTTTTTCGTTATTTACTTGTTGTTAAATGTAAACATTTCAATTTGTAAGTTTGAATTTTGAAATTAATGTAGCACTTGTAATTTTTAAGTGCAATTGTTTTTCCATCTTCATTGTATTCTTTATATTTTTACTTTATATTAATATAAATTATAATAGTTATACAAAATACAAAAAAATAATAACCCGGCCCGACCCGACCCCTTGGACCCGTAACCCTTACGGTTCATTTTTTTTACCCGGATGGACCCAGACCCGTTAAGCCCGGTAAAGACTAACCCGTAACCGGCCCGGATCGGAAACCAACCGGTTTCATTTTTTCCCAACTCGGTCCGGCCCGGCCCATCCGTTTAGCACTCTTGATTTAAAGTGGGCATGGTCCATTTAAGCTTATGTGGCATTTATTTTTGAATTTTTCTTATTAAATTTTATGTCATGTCATATTTATGGTACGGTTTTGAGCCAAAATGACTTTTAAGTGACAATGTAAAAGTTTAGTTACTTTTAAGTGACAAAAAATATTTGAGTGACTTTAGTGAAATTAAAACATAGTTGAGTGACTATCAGTGAAATTAACCCCTATTTATTTCTTTCCCTTTCCTGTTTCAAACTTTTTAGAATAAAATAAGTGTCATTGACGCAAAAATGTGATCAACAATATAGAAAATTCTGGTCGCCTCCTTTTTTTCTTTCTATATTGTTTAGTCTCCCTTTAGTTCAAAATTCAAACTTTCAGCCTCTCCGCAAACAGGTACATTTTCAAATTAAAATAATAAAAAGCTACCAAACCAGTTGAGACTGCTATATGCCTTAATATGATAATATTAGTACTCGCTAATTATAGGGGGGGAAATAAAATTTTGTTTCTTTCTGCTTTTGCCCTTTTATCAGGACTTCTGCTAGCCTGAAGAAGCAATGGCAGATGCACCTTAAATAAATTAGGTTCAACTGAATCATTCTCAATGTGGGGTACAGATATTAATGTGAAAGTTAATAAAATGTCAAAATTGTACATTTTGTACCCTTTTATAAATGTATATTATATTATGGATGTTTAGTTAGTATTTCATTGTAAATAAGCTTCCTGAAGAAGCTTATTCATATGGGACTCCGCTGTAAATATGTTTATCTATTTGGTACTCTATCGGAAATAAGTCTCCTTAAGAAGTTTATCATTTCGGTACTCTGTTATGGATAAATATTACCCTCGATAGAAAATTATCTATATCTGGTACAGTAGCAGCTTACAAGCAACTTACAAGCTGCTTACATAGCAGCTTGCAGTAGCAGCTTGCAGTAGCAGCTTATAAGCAACTTACATAGCAGCTTACACAGCAGCTTACAAACCAGCTTGCAGTAGCAGCTTACACAGCAGCTTCCTTTCTTCTATAAATAGAGGAGATTTCAGTTCATTATGTACATGAATTTGAAATTGAATAATAAATCTCTCTCTCTCTCTCTACTTGTCTTTGATCTCTTTACTTTAAAGCCTTTATTTTATAACACGTTACCAGCACGAGACTCTGCCATTTTGAGCATTTACTTCAAATTTAATTTCTATTTCAGTGTTCATCTCCGATGTATGCGACACTCTTACATCCGTGGTAGATCTTGTTCATTCCGAGCATCATAAGACAGATTATATCCTTGAGGTGGTGAGCTTTTCTTCTTGGCGGTAGAGATGTGGATATCACTTACGTCTGGAGTGGCCAAATTTGTGTGAAGTAATTTGAGCATTTGGCTGATATTTAGTTTAATATCTTTATCATCGCTTGCTTGGTTATATGCTACGTATACCGTACCTATTTTGGTATTTATTTCCTTCATCCTAATTATCATAATAACGGATTATAAAGTGGATAACATTGTTAGATCCACTTAAACTTCAGCAGAGTTTGCAAGAAATATATAACCACCATAAGTGATTATCTTTTGTATATCTCACTGTAACTAAATTTTATTAACCACCAGAAGTGGTATACGCATATAACCACCAGAAGTGATAATTTAGGCTTTCTATGGTTACAATTGAAGATAAGTTAGAAAAAAATTCTCTACATTACTTGTATGCCTCGATTTGCTCCTAAAGTAGCAATATCTTAAAAGATGTTCTAAGCGGTCATACAATTTGGTGTGATTAATGCACGTTCAAATAATTATGTTCCGTTCCCTGAAGGATGACAACTTTTGATAAATATTAGTCAATTCCTGAAGTAAATGTGACAATATTAATAAAGCTCGTAAATATGAACGCGCTTTTGATATGAATATATTACAATTCACCTCCAGAAGAGGTAATATGATTGAGGGAATATATACTCAATATTTCATATTTTAAATTTGCTCCTGAAAAAGTAACACAATTGAAATTTTCTCTTGAAGCAGGAAAATATTATGAAATTGTGTCTTTCTGTGCTTAAACAAAATAATAAGCTATTCAAAGTTATTTTTGAAGCACATTTTTATTCCCTGGAGTGAATGAATAAATACCACAACTCACCTCCTGAAGAGGTAAAATAACAAAGGATATAAATCTTGTTTTTGTGGCATAAAGATCATTGTCGCACGTACCCGTTGTACGTAAAATATCTTAGAAAATTTTATTAAATATCATTCCAAGGCAAAAGTATTCTTGTAGATGCTTTCTACTACAACCACATCAGTACATTATGGTTAGTTATTGAGTTCCCCGAAGAAAATAACAACTCGTGTATCTTTTCTTAAAGGACGCAATGACTATGTGGTTGCCGTATTGATACAAAATATTCAGATGTTAATGGTAATTCTTCTTGAAGGAGATATTGGTCACGAAGTTAGTAGTAGAATATTAAAATTCTTGATTTTCGTCATTTATAAATTTAGAATTGGCTTTGTATTGTCTATTTGATTATGATTTTCTCTCATGACACCAAAAGTTTTTGAGCAATATTTTGTAGTACAAAATTTAAAGATCCCGAAGAGCTATCTGTTTGTCTAGAAGACATATGACACCAGTAGTGTCTGATAAATATTAGATTGTGGATAATGAATGAAGGCTCTTGAAGAGCTTATATATAAATATGTCATTCATATTATATGATTATGGTCAAAACACATATTGTAGTAAACTTGAAGTTTACTAATACAAATGACAATCATACTGAGACTACAAATGATTGAAAGATTGAAAATTTTCATGTTTCCACAATCATAGGGGGTAAATATGTATGTGAGAAGTTACCCGCTTTATTCTTCAGTTTGTACTATATCATGTATCACAGTAAACCAGAAGTTTACTAATGCAAAAGCAGCTACAGTAAATCAGAAATTTACTTATAAAAAAGTAGCCACAGTAAATCAAAAGTTTACTAATGCAAAAGCAACTAAAGTAAATGAGAAATTTACTTATACAAAAATAGTCACAGTAAACCAGAAGTTTACTAATGCAAAAGTTTGTGTCATAGTAAACCAGAAGTTTACTAAGAGATAGCGCATGCCATGATAAACTTGAAGTTTTCATTTGCCATTTTTAAATGAGCTATTTGAGAATTCAGATAAGCACATACTGAAGAACTAGAAGATTCTTAAAGAATTCTCCTGTATTGCTTGTTCTCATAATAAATCGATTATACTAGCTAAAGTTGGGACTAAGACCCCTGATATATAAAAGGTGAATATGGGCTCATTCACCTATCATGTGAACCACTTATAGATGCATATATAAGATGGTTACATGTGTGTTCATTGTCAACCTGCAGTTTGGCATTTTAAATTGCTTTTCTCAACTAAGAGCAAAACTTTCAGATTATGAAATCAAGACAGTTCATCTTGATAATGCTGGTTTATATCCAAGCTGGTTTAGCATTGAATACCTCCTATTAATGGCTAAACCATTGCTTATGAGAACAAAGTTTTATGTGTTGGTTTAAGATTTTCTAAATTGCATATAGCAGCACTTGTATGCATCAGACCAACAATATATGATAAGTCCTCCCCTCACAATTGGTTTAGGATAAGAAACCAAATATTTTTACAATCTTTTGATGTGTGGTATATGATTAATTTCTCTACCATAATGCACAAAGATATATTTCCCAACGAAGATTGGGGATATATGTTAGTTTTTCTAACATTTGGGGGATGGAATAAATAGCTAAAAAATATGCTATATGAATCGAATTATCATTAATATGTTCCTCACTTAGAAGATAATTCAAGTAAAATGCCTGAAGCATTTGCTGATCTAAAATTAAATATCATATTTCAGCTACAAATGCTTTAAAGACCCTGAAGGATAGAGTTTACTGTACGCATGAAGCGTGGTAGACCAATCAGTTCCAAAGGTAACAATCCTTGAAAAAGGATAAGGAGCTAATGATCAAAATGATCATAATGAGGAGGAAATGAGCTCTAGAAGAGCCCACAACATAACATTTCATGAAACTCCAGAAAAAGTTCAGGTACCTGAAAATAAAGAAAGTGATGAGATCTCAACAAGTTATGTCGCTTAGGAACCGATACAAAATAATTGTCGACGATATATTTGATACAATATAGTTCACAATACTATGAAATATTGTGAGGATAGGACCAGTAGTCCAGACACCTGAAGATGTCATGCCCTTTAAATGCAAGTCATAACCTGTATGACTCATTTGATTAAATCTCCATAAAGATCCCTAAAGGATTTAAAATGCCTGAAGCATATAGTTCAAAGTCTCGAGAAATGTACTCGATCAGATTACAAAGATCTTTGTACGATTTAAAGGAATCTGGACGCATGTAGTATAATCGCTTCAGTGAATATTTGCTGAAAGAAGGTTACGTAAGTGATGTTATTTGTCCATGTATTTTTTATAATGAAAATGTCATCATAATTTGGTATACTTGTTGTTTATGTTGATGACATAAATCTTGTTGGAACTCAAGAAGAGCTCTAAAAGGCAATTGGATATCTTAAGAAAGAATTTATGATGAAAGATCTTGGAAAGACAAAATTTGGTCTTGGTCTGCAAATTCAATATTTTAGCAGACGGAATCTTTATCCATCAATCTGCCTATATAAAAAGGGTCTTAAAATGCTTTTACATGGATAAAGCATACCCATTGAGTACACCAATGATTTTTTGATCACTTAAAGTGATTAAGGATCTGTCTTACCTCTAGAAGAGGATGATGAACTCCTTGGTCTTGAAATACCCTATCTAGTACAGTTGGTACACTTATGTATCTTGCTAATGCTACAAGGCCTGACATAGCATTTTCTGTTAATTTACTAGCAAGATATAGCTCTTCTCCTACACAAAGACTTGGGTATTTGAAACAACGTCTTTATCAAGGGGAGTAAAGTATGCACTGTACTCTTTTTTCCTTGTTCGGGTTTTCTCCCACTGGGTTTTTCCTGGTAAGGTTTTTAATGAGGCAACTTGCAATGTATATTATTAGTGTACTCTTTTTCCTTGACTAGGATTTTTTCCCATGGGGTTTTTCTTAGTAAGGTTTTAACGAGGCACATAATAATAACTGTCACGCCTTTTTTTTTACCTACACTCCCGGAAGGGTGTAAAGGCGTTTTTTCAATTAAAGGACAATCGAAACAGGATTATATTATTAAAATATTCAGAGTCGCTACTTCTGAGATTTATGGTGTCCCAAGTCACCGGTTTAAAATCCCGAATCGAGGAAAGGTTGGCTCTGTAATACAGTCCGTGAACCAAAAATCCGGGTAAGGAATTCTGTTAACCCGGGAGAAGGTGTTAGGCATTCCCGAGTTCCGTAGTTCTAGCACGGTCGCTCAACTGTCATATTTGGATTAACTATCTGATTTTAAACAATTATGAACCTATGTGCAAATTTTAACTTTTAACCGCTTTTAATTAATTTTAAAAAAGATTGAACGTCGTTTAAAATGTGCCTTTGGATTGCGCCACATGAAATGCACCCGCAATCCTAAACACATTTTGGTCAACGTTTTAAGATTTGATTTGGGTCACATAAATGCGCACCCGAGTTTAGGAAAGTAATTATTAGAATAACGCGCCTAAAGCGACTACGCGTTTGCAACTTTGTGAGGGCCATGAAAAGTTTGCTAAATGTTATGCCTTGATTTCTAGAGGATTAAAGTTAATTAAGCGAGGGCCACGTATGAGATTTTGTTTGGCATGGCACACCCCGATTTATTCTAGCCCCAAAAGGTTTCTAAACTAACTCATGAGAGCCATAAACTATTTACATTATCTAATATGGCGCGCCTCAAATCAAGGATAGCTTAATTAACTTCAACAAAATATAATTCGAACCTTTGTTTGCGCAAATGCCACTACGAAGAAAATCGGGCTCACAGATCGAATCCCGCCCCAGAGAATAGACGGGCGAAAGGGCATTCTAAGTTACTTGGAACCTTTCATTCAATTGGGCTAACGTTAGGCCCAATTATGGGATCAAACAATTTGGTACAAAAGTTAATTAATCCCAAATCAATCGAAACTATCTGAAACAAAGCTTGAAGTAACATTTTTTCTTACTCTTGGATTTTAACTATATGGACATGAACTGATTAGACAAAATTCTGGACGCTAAGTTCTCACAATTCAGGTCAAATCTGTTGTGGAAAAGTGAATCCAGCAACAACAATTAAACACGTTGTTGGGCTCAAAACATAAGCCCAGATAGCATTGGCATACTGTTCTTCTTTGCACATAGCCCAGAATCCAAGGCTTTGTGAACTCAAACCTTGTAAAATCAAGGCTGAAGATCAAGACTCGATATCGAGTCTATTCCAATCAACAAACTACCATTTGCAACAACAATAAACCTGTTAACCCTCATCCCTACACAGTAATTGGGACACAAAGCAGTTTCAAAGGCTACTAAAAACACATGCTCGACTTAAGCTACCCAAATATTCATGTTTGAATTCAATTCTAAGCTAAATTCGCAAACAAACTTGAACTTAAACTCACTTAACTCTTTCTCAATATTGACAGTAACGAAATCTAGGAAATTAACACCATTCACTTGAATCAAAAGAAGAAGAAAAATCAACACCCCAAACTCTTAAAGAGCACAGGTTCATTTTTACAGCATACCAATGACATAAGATAATCGAGCTACCATGCATAATAAAGAGTCTATTGCAGAACATTTAAAGACATAGAAGAAGCCAATGAAAGGAAATTCAACAACTTGTATTTAGTCAGGCTTCAGCTCGAAGTACATGTTCCTAATCACTTGTTGACAATGGTTTGGAAGATACCTGGTAACAAGCAGCAAAACAAAAGGAGAAATTGAGTTGAAATCAGAACAAAAACAGCAGAAATTGACAGCAGCAACAACACAGCCCAATTTCAGCAAATGAAACCAGAAAAATTGATTTACAATCCAATGGAACAGTAACCAGGCAACAGAACTCAACCCAGAACTTTCAAAAACCAGATTTAAACCATTTTTATCTTAGAGAGTCAGAAAATGTTTCAGTATTTGATAATTTTCAAAGACCAAAACTGGGAATTCAATGGAACAATGTTTTCTTTGATTTTCAATTGACTCTGATTTTCTGTATTTTTCTATCTTTTTTTTAGAGTCAAGTTAAGATGCCTTTATAGGTAAGGCACTAGGGCAGCCTCAAAGAGTTCAAAGTTGCTATTAAAACCTTCTGAAATTTTCATTTTAGCTTAGAAATCCCTAGTGTTAACCTCAGAATTTCAAAATAGCCCCCACCCCAGCTTCTAGGAAGCTTCCTAGTTCAGTTATATAAGATTCCCCTACCTATATTCCCTAATTTACCCCATAAGCCTCCTGTTTTTACTTCAGACAACCTGGCCAAAACATGGGCCAAGTTGACCCAGGTTCATTTAGTGGGTTTGAGTCTACCAATCATGGGCTAGACCTTTTCTTTTGAGCCCAATTTGACTCGAGGTTTCACAGAAGAACTCAAAGAAAAAGAGAAAGAAAAGAAAAGAAAACAATACAAGGGGGAAGGGGACTAAACCGAGTCACAGACTCTTTGTCCTAACAACTTCAGGGGCCCAAGTAGCACGGGCAAACCAATTAAACTAATCTTCAAGTTCAGAAACACTAATTAACTTAAGACGAAAAACATGCAAAAGAATTGGAATATCGGAGAAACAAAGAATAAAAGAGAAATAAAAATCAAAACATGCACAAAAGGAACATAGGAAGATGATAAAGAACTCACATGAAAATCAAAATCAGAAGTTGAAAACAAATAACCCGGACCGTAAGAAATGCGAGAACTTCAAATCTTCAGAATTTCCCGGTCAAGTTTGACATTAATCATGTGTTCTTGTCACAAGAACACATGAATAACGTCGAACTAGACCCAAATCCCACTGAGATCTTGAATTTGAGTTGGTTTGGAATTTTAGGGCTTGAACTAGATTCAAGATTCGATGAGCTGGGCTATGATTTGAGGGAAACCAATCAGGGATTTGGAATGAGGGGGGCTTGGTGGTCATGGGATGTTATTCTGGCGGTTAACAGAGGTGGCGCCGCCGGGCTAAAGCGGCGGGAATTTGAGGGTGGCGCTAGGGTTTCTTAGGGTGGTCTGTGAGAGGAGTGAGGGAGATGAGAGACGGGGTTTGGGGGGTAGTGAGATTAGGACACTTAAATATTAAGCCTTCCCCACTTCCCCGTCGTTGGATTAGAACAACTCGACGGCCCAGATCTTTCTTTCACGGAACGGCGTCGTTTAGGTTTGGGGGGGACCGGGCATTTGGGCCAGGTTTTGGGCCGGGTTTCGGGGGAAATGTTTGGGCCTGGGGGTAAAATTCAATTGATAAGCCCAATTCACAACCCTTTTCTCTTTTTTTCAATTTCAAATTTTCTTCTTTTTTTCTTCTTCCAAAATTAAAAAAAAATTAAAATTAAAACCTAAACTAAATCCCAAACCAAATTATCCTATCAAACTAAATTAACTAACTCTAAATAATAATTACTACAACTAATTAAAAACCAAATTCAAGGAAAAAATTACCGAAAATCGAGATTAAAATTAAAAAGCGCAAAATAAATTATTTTTTTGTGATTTTTCCCATTTTTATAAAACTACTAATTTGTTAATTAATCCTAAAATGTAGAACTAAATCCTAAATGTAAATGCAACATATTTTGTTTTGTATTTTTCACTAATTAAAATGCACAACCAAAATGCAAACAATTAACAGAAAATGCCACGAAAATCCACAAAATTGCAAACACTGAAAGAAATTATTTTGTTTTGAATTTATGGGAGTAATTCATATAGGGCAAAAATCACATGCTCACAGCTGCCCCTCTTTGCCCGGAAACACGAAGAGTTTTCGTGCAAAGATAAAGTGAGCGGATACGAGCGATTTTTACCCATTTGAATACTCCGTGGGAAGCATTTTTGAAAGATTTGACCGCACCCTGCTTCCGAGGTTGCCTACATATCCTTGGCTAAAAAGGAATCAGGTCAGTGTAGTTCAGGAAGTTTTGGTAGCTGGGACTATCATGAAGCTGTGGTTTCACTGTTGCTACTGCTACTGCTTATTGCATCCCCTTATTACACCATGATAAAATAAAAAGAAGCTAGACTAGACTATGATCTATGCATTACAAAATCCTATATATCTTCAAACTTGCTCTTGCAGTTCTTGTTACCTTGTTGACTTGTATTCTCCTGGTGAAATCCTTTTGTTGCTGCCTTGAATTGTAATCTGAGATGTTTTCTATTTCTCCAAGTGGATGCCTGACTGCCAACTACATTTTGAGATGTTTTTTTCTTTTCTCCAGGTGGACGCTTGACTGCTGAACCTGAATGTATTCCCTGCTCTCCAGGCGTGCTCCTGATTGCTGAACTTGAAATGTATTCCCTGCTCTCCAGGCGGGCTCCTGACTTCAATGAAATAGACAAAAAAACAAGGAAAATTTCCTGCCCCAGTTTGGTGGCTGGGCACACATGTAAGTGCAAAACGGATCACATTACCAAATATCAATAAGAACTTGAAAGCTAAAACTTGAATTGTACTCCCTTGTTCTCCAGGTGGGCATCCTGATTGCTGACTTGAAATGTATTCCCTGCTCTTCAGGCGGGCTCCTGACTGCTGACTTGAAATGTATTCCCTGCTCTCCAGGCGGGCTCCTGACTACTGATTTGAAATGTATGCCCTGCTCTCCAGGCGGGCTCCTGACTTCAACAAAATAGACAAAACAAAGAAACTTTTCTGCCCCAGTTTGGGTATCTGGGCACATATGTAAGTGTAAAACGAACCATATTACCAAATATCAATAAGAACTTGAAAACTAAAACTTGAATATACTCCCTTGTTCTTCAGGTGGGCTCCTGATTGCTGACTTGAAATATATTCCCTACTCTCCAGGCGGGCTCCTGACTACTAAACTTGAATGTATTCCCTGCTCTCCAGGTGGGCTCCTGGCTGCTAGACTTGAATGTATTCCCTGCTCTCCAGGCGGGCTCCTGATTGCTTAACTAGAGATACTTTTCCCTATTCTCCAAGTGGGTATCTGATTTCAACAAAAATAGACAAAACAAAGAAAATTTCTGCCCCAGTTTGGTAGCTGGGCACATATGTGAGTATTAAACTGAATCATATTACCAAATATTACTAAGAATTTGAAAGCTAGGTCCCATTATCCAGAGGGGTCCTGACAACTCTTAACTAAACGACAACTTCAAATCTAAGTTATATCTTCTAAATGTGTGACTTATGCTAAATCTTGTTATCTAAGAGGGTCTTTAAACTATTCCCCATTGTCCAGGAGGGTCCTGAAAATCAAAAATCAAATTTTATCTTAAGAGTGACAACTTTTATGGCTGAGTTTAACTACCCTACAACAGAATTTACGCAAAATATTGTTATCTAATCGAAATCTTAAAGCTAAGTCCCATTATTCAGGAGGGTCCTGAAAACTCCTAATTGAATCCTATCTCGAACATGCAAACTTCTAAGCCAACTTATATTCCTTTGGGATATATTTATGCTAGATTATGCTATTTCTGAACTTTAAACTAGGTCTCATTTTCCAGGAGGGTCCTGAAAATCAAAAATCAAAAATCAAACCTGTTTGGTGACTGCCTTTCTCCACGGAGGGTTTCTTCGAAACAACCGAAATTTCCTGCCCCTATTTTAATCAAAGAAAAATTTTGTCAGTTTAAAATGTGGTGGTTAGTTGATGGCATTCCCGTTGAAGGTCTCTTCGCTGCGTTGTTTGTTTCGACTGACTTCCCCGAACTGGCCCTGAATCGCTTGACTTTCTGACTGACTTTCAAACCCCCATGACTTTGGATGACCCAAGTGTTCTATACTCGAACCGTTGTTTCACACCTTTGACCCCTTTAATTGAACCTCTGCATCTCCCATGAAATTACTAAATCATTCTGTCGACGGAACTTTTGTTGGCACTTTATCCCACTTTACATTATGCTGTCTTTGGTATGCTCTGGCCACACTGTACTTTGCAATCTTGAAGCTGGTAGTGAGCTTTGAAATTCCTTATTATTTTCTTAAACAAAACTGACATCGGGAACATCTTAGAGAAATAAACCCAAAAGAAATGAAGTGCAATGACTTTCAGAGTTAAGGATAAGAAAATCCAAAACTAGAAGACTATTTGAAGAGGAAAAGGAAAAGAGACTTATCTGAGTAGAGCAGCTGGCACCAATGATCATGACATGCATTTCGGATTAATCGGCCCAATCTGTCTAACCAATCAACTTTCGGTTGCCCTACTTTGTTGCCCCGGAATTTCCATAACCTGATTTCTTCACCCAAATCCTGACCTTGTTCATCCTGCGGTGCCTTGAAAGATTTTCACCAGCATACCTCCCTCATTCGTTCATCTGTCAACTCACTTTTGCCTCAAGGTGCCCGTGAGGGTTTTCACCAATAAGACTCTCTCATTTTTATTTCTCTCTGCTCCTGTCGCCTTACGGTGCCCATGAGGGTTTTTACCAATAAGACTCTCTCATTTTTACCTCTCTCAGCTCTCGTCGCCTTATGGTGCCCATGAGGGTTTTCACCAATAAGACTTTCTCATTTTTGATTTCTTTTCCCTGTTTGGACCAGAGTGTTGCCCCTGATATGAATCACCTTTACCTGCTCGACTTGCCATTTCTTGAAGACTGATCGGAAGGTCTTTCTTTGGACCGTAATGTGGGCTTTTGGACGGGATTAGAAAGAAAGGGTATAGAAGGCTCAAAACAATTCGAATGGGTTCAAAAATAACAACTTTCGGAATCAGATTTCTTACAACAACCACAACTTCTGCCCCAGTTTCTTGTTTGGGGACTTTTGGATTTTTATTTTGATGGGACCGAACCGTGAGGCTGCCTACGTATCCTTAAAAAGAATCAGGTCGAACATAGTTCATGTCATAGAAATTACTTTGTTGTTATGATTTTCTCTTTTCTCTTTCTTTTCTTTCTCTTTTTGCTTTCTCTTTCTCTTTTGTTGTTTTTCTTCTTCTTTTTCTCTCTTTTTTTTTCTTTTTGTTTTCTTTTCATTCTTTTCTTTCTCTTTTCTTTTTCTTTTTCTTTTTCTTTTTCTTCTTCCTTTACTCATCTTTCACGCTTGTATTTCTGATATTCGCTACTGATTCCGAAAGAGGGGTGTGAAAGAAAATAAATAAGGCTCAAAGGGGGTAACAAAGGATAAAGTATTTTAGATAGCAGAACAAAATGCCTTCATCATTCCAAATCTTCAAAGATATGCCAAGTACAAACAAATATAAATTAACCAAAGAGAATCATACATAGTATCTTTTGACTGCATTAGAGTTGATAGCCATTTCTACACACTTGCCTTCTACATCTGTCAAATACAATGCACCATTGGACAACACTCTATTTACAATGACCGGCCCCTGCCAGTTTGGGGCAAACTTGCCTTTTGCTTCAACCTGATGTGGAAGGATACGTCTTAACACTTGCTGACCTACTTCAAACTTCCATGGACTCACCTTCTTATTATATGCTCTTGCTATTCTTTGTTGATATCGTTGGCCATGACACACTGCTACCAATCTTTTCTCGTCGATCAAACTCAATTGTTCCAAGCGGGTTTTGACCCACTCATCATCATCGACCTCAGCCTCTGCGACAATTCAAAGGGATAAAATTTCCACTTCTGCGGGTATCACTGCTTCGGTGCCATACACCAATAAATAGGGAGTCGCCCCCACTGAAGTACGGATAGTAGTGCGATAACCCAGCAATGCAAACGGCAGCTTTTCATGCCACTGCCTAGAACCCTCCACCATTTTTCGAAGTATCTTTTTTATGTTCTTGTTAGCTGCCTCGACTGCTCCATTCTCCTTGGGACGATATGGGGTGGAATTGCGATGCACAATCTTAAACTGTTGATATACCTATTTCATCAAATGACTGTTGAGATTAGCATCGTTAATGATTACCTTCGGTATCCCAAATTGGCAAATGATATTTACGTGCACAAAATCAACCACCGCCTTCTTGGTTACAGCCTTGAATGTTTTAGCCTCAACCCACTTGGTGAAATAATCAATGGCCACCAGAATAAACCTATGCCCGTTGGACGCTGCTGGCTCGATTGGTCCAATAACATCCATTCCCCAAGCAACAAAAGGCCATGGTACAGACATTGTATGTAATTCAGATGGTGGAGAATGAATCAAATCTCCATGCACTTGGCACTGATGACATTTACGCACGAAACGGATACAATCTCGCTCCATAGTGAGCCAATAATAACCTGCTCGGAGAATCTTCTTTGCCAACACATACCCACTCATATGCGGTCAGCAAACTCTAGAATGCATTTCGGTCATAATAGTTGTAGCCTGCCTAGCATCTATGCATCTCAGCAGTCCAAGATCTGGAGTCCTTTTGTTCAGAACCCCTCCGCTAAAGAAAAAACCGCTTGCCAACCGCCTAATTGTTCTCTTTTGATCACTTGTGGCTTGTACTGGATACACTCCCATCCTGATGTACTCCTTGATATCGTGAAACCAAGTCTCCCCATCGAGCTCTTCTTCTACCACATTACAATAAGAATGCTAATCGTGGACTTGAATATGCAAAGGGTCCACACAAGCCTTATCTGGGTGATGTAACATTGACGCCAGAGTAGCCAAAGCATCAACGACCTCATTATGAATCCTCAGAATATGCCTGAACTCTATTGATTGGAACCGCTGACAAAGATCATGTAAACATTGTCGATACGGTATGAGTTTTAGATCCCGAGTTTCCCACTCTCCTTGAATCTGGTGCACCAGAAGGTCCGAGTCACCCAAGACCATGACTTCCTGGATACCCATATCCACAACCATCCTTAAACCCAAAATGCATGCCTCATACTCAGCCATGTTGTTAGTATAGTAGAACCGAAGCTGAGACGTAACAGGGTAGTGATGCCCTGTTTCAGAAACAAGTATCGCTCCTATCCCAACGCCTTTCATGTTAGCAGCCCCATCAAAGAGAAGTTTCCATCCTGGCCTTTCAATCTGTTCCAACTCATCAATGTGCATTACTTCTGCATCAGGGAAGTAAGTCTTCAAAGGTTCGTATTCTTCATCCACAGGATTCTCAGCCAAATGGTCGGCCAATGTTTGTGCTTTCATCGCAGTCCGAGTCACGTAGACAATGTCAAATTCTGTGAGCAAAATCTGCCACTTTGCGAGCCTTCCCGTGGGCATAGGCTTCTGGAATATATACTTCAACGGATCCAAGCGAGAGATGAGGTAAGTAGTATAAGATGACAAATAATGTTTCAGCTTCTGGACTACCCAAGTTAGGGCGCAACACGTCCTCTCAAGAGGAGTGTACTTAACCTCGTACGATGTGAACTTCTTACTGAGATAATATATGGCCTGCTCCTTCCTGCCGGTGATGACATGCTATCCCAACACACATCCAAATTAATTGTCCAAGACCGTCAAATACAGAATCAAAGTTCTCCCTGGTTCTAGTGAGACCAACACAAGTGGGTTTGACAAGTACTTCTTTATCTTATCAAACGCTTCCTGACATTCATTTGTCCACTTGACCGTAGCATCTTTCTTTAACAGTTTGAAGATAGGCTCGCAAGTTGTCGTGAGCTGAGCGATAAACCTGCTGATGTAATTCAATCTCCCTAACAGACTCATCACCTCAGTCTTGTTCTTTGGGGGTGGCAATTCCTGGATAGCTTTGATCTTTGACGGGTCTAGTTCAATACCTCGGCGGCTGACTATGAATCCCAACAATTTTCCAAACGGAACACCGAACGCACATTTTGAAGGATTAAGCTTGAGATTGTATCTGCGAAGCCTTTGGAAAAACCTTCTTAGATCTCTGACATGGTCAGACTGCTTTCTAGACTTTATAATCATATCATCCACATAAACCTCGATCTCCCTATGTATCATGTCGTGGAATATGGTCGTCATTGCCCTCATGTAGGTTGCCCCAACATTTTTCAAACCAAAATGGCATAACCCAATAGTAGTATGTTCCCAATGGCGTGATGAACGCTGTCTTTTCTGCGTCCTCCTCATCCATTAAGATCTGATGCTAGCCCGCATAACAATCCACAAAAGAACCAATCTCATGTTTGGCACAATTATAGATTAATATATGGATATTCGGCAATGGGAAGTTATCCTTGGGACTTGCCTTGTTGAGATCTCGATAATCAATGCACACTGGTCTTTCCATCCTTCTTCGGCACAGGTACAACATTGGCTAACCAGGTGGGATACCGGGTGACCCGAATAACTTTGGCCTCAAACTGTTTGGTGACCTCTTCCTTAATCTTCACACTCATATTAGTTTTAAATTTTCTCAACTTCTGCTTGACCGGAGGGAACGCTGGGTCAGTGGGCAATTTGTGAACCACCAAGTCAGTGCTTAGACCTTGCATGTCATCATAGGACCATGCAAAAATATCTTTGAATTCAAACAATGCTTTGATTATCTCTTCCATCATTTGTGGTTCCAGATGAACACTTATCTTAGTTTCTCGGATATTATCTTGGTCCCCTAAATTGACTGCTTCTGTATCACTCAGGTTAGGCTTGGGTTTTTCTTCAAAATGGCTTAGTTCTTTACTAATCTCTTCAAAGGCTTCATCCTCATCATATTCCGATTCAACATCACATTCTATTTCTTGAATTACTATTTCAGAATTAGATTGGCTTTTAAGACTAGGCCGGAGATTCCTCATGCATGTCATATCATTGAAGCCAGCATAAAAAGAACTGTACAGGGAAGAAAACAAAAACAAAAATAAAACTATCAGAAAGGAAGACAAGGGAAATTGCATTTCATTGAACTTAAAGACAACAAGGTTTATACATCCAAACGGACAAAACATAGAATCTGAATTACAACCCTGGAATAATCCAGATAAACTGAAAGAAAATCAAAGTAAACTACCAAAACTCCTTCTTGGTGGGGAGAGGAGTAGCTTCCCAATTGTTAATCTTTGCACTGGGCCCAACAAATTGCACATTCGCCTCACTAGAACCCTCTCCATCTTCCACCATGTTCATTTCGTCAAATATCCTCTCGAATTTTTCCATCAAATCTCCATCCATATCAACCACTGAACTGGGAACCGTTGTCACTGGGCGCTTTTTGGTACCAGGCCTTACAAATGATCTGGAAAGACGTGGGACTGGCTTTGGAAGGGCCCATGCTCTCTGTTTCATTTTTCTGACTCTTCTCACGTCTGCGACTGTGGGCTTGAACCCCAGACGAAATGTATCCAAATTTTTAGGAAGAGAAACCGGCTGTACAATACCTTGCAGCGATGCACCCAAAACCTTGCCCGGTACAAAACCATTTTTCAACATTTCAACGGCTACCATGACTGATGCAGCAGCTACCCTCGGAGTTGGAACGCACCTCCCTTCTGGAATTTTCTCTACCGATACTGTGTCAAAAACCTAATAAACACATGGCCCCTTGTCGCCTTCAAACTCTATGAACGGAACAATGGCATCATTGGGAACACACAAATTATCTTTGCCGTGCACAATAATTTCATGTCGATCCCATTCGAACTTGACTATTTGATGCAGAGTAGAGGGACCGTTTTGGCAGCATGGATCCAGGGTCGTCCTAATAGCAGACTGTAAGAAACAGCCACATCGAGCACCTGGAATTCCATAGTAAATTCAACTGGCCCTATTGTAAGCTCAAGCACTATGTCCCCGACTGAATCTTTCCCTCCACCGTCGAATCCCCGAATGCAGATACTATTCTTGTGAATTCTTTCATCATCCATCTTCAACTTGTTCAGAGTGGAGAGGGGACAAATGTTCACGCTGGAACCATTGTCAACCAATACTCGAGTAACCACAGAATCTTCGCATTTCACCGTCAGATAGAGGGCTCTATTGTGCTCAGTACCCTCCACGGGCAATTCATCATCAGAAAAAGTGACTCTGTTTACCTCAAATATCTTGTTAGCTATCTTTTCCAAGTGGTTTACTGATATTTTGTCAGGAACGTGGGCCTCATTCAAGATCTTCATCAAAGCCCGACGGTGCTCGTCTGAATGTTTCAATAATGACAATAACGAGATCTGAGCCGATGTCTTCCTTAACTACTCCACAATGGAATAGTCCTGCACTTTCATCTTTCTCAAGAATTCCTCTGCTTCTCCTTCGGTCACAGCTTTCTTCACCAACACTGAGTTATCTTTGGAGATCTTAGCTTTTCTCAACTCTCCGGGGGCAAAGCATCTCCCCGATCGAGTCAAACCATGGGTCTCACACACTTCTTCTTTAACTTCTTTCCCCTTGTAAGTCACTGTCACTCGTTCATAATTCCATGGGACTGCCTTACTGTTGACTATCGGTAATTGAGTTACCGGTTTGATAATGACAGGATCTGTGCGGGCACCCTTCACAATTACCACGGGCTTGTTTGTCACTCCTGGCACAACCACTTTTGCTCTTTCATGTTTCCCTGCAACGTCACTTGAGGACCCCTTCCTGACCCCCACAGATGGTTCATTATTTGCCCCGTTCAACTTGATCACAAACTTTTCACTTGTTGACTTTTCAAACAGCTTGGTTTTACTAGCCCGAATCATCATGACAGTTTGCGAAGGCTTCTTAGGCTCCCCTCCCTTATGCACTATCTCAATCATATTTGTCTCATGATGGGCCGGCAACGGGTTCTAATTGATATTGGGTGCCTCCGGAGCTTGTACCTCAATCCGATTAGTATCAATGAGCTCTTGAATAGCTGTTTTCAATTTCCAGCATTTCTTTGTGTCATGACCCGGGGCCCCTGAACAATACTCACAACTCACTGAGCGGTCAAGATTTCTGGGAGGGGGATTTGGTAGTTTAGCCTCAGTTGGATTCAACATAACCAACTGTCTCAATATGTGGAATAGATTGGTATATGATTCGCCCAATGGAGCGAAAGTCTTCTGCTTTTGCAACCTCTCATTCTTGAAGGCTTGATTTGGCTGAAAACCTGTTCCAGGGGAATTTCTGTAGGCTTTTAGAGGTGGATAGGTATTTTGTGGAGCTGGGTATGGATTTTGTGGAGTTGGCGAACGCCATTGTGCATGAGCAGGAGGTTGGGTATAGGTTTGTGCATGGTGGACGGAAAAATGGGGATCTGGTAGTGGGTAGTAGTGTTGTGGTGGGCTGTATGAAGTGTGGGGGTAAGCTTGGTGATAGTGTCAAGGATGGTTGTAGTAATGTGAAGGGCCCCTGAACCCGACCCAAGCTCCCGAATCGATTATCGCAACATCCCCTTTTTTCTTCTTCCCGAGTACACCCCCAGTACCGTTTTGAATGGCCTGGGTAGTCGCTTTGATTGCGGAATAACTCATGATCTTGTTGGACTTGAGTCCCTCCTCAACCATGCCTCCTATTTTTACAACCTCATTAAAGGACTTACCCACTGCTGACACCAAGTGACCAAAATAAGTGGGCTCCAAAGCCTATAAGAAATAATCAACCATTTCACTTTCTTTCATCGGAGGGTCAACCCTCGCTGCTTGCTCCCTCCAACGAAATCCATATTCCCTAAAACTTTCACTGGGCTTTTTCTCAATCTTTGTCAATGACAGACGGACTGGGATAATTTCAAGATTGTACTGAAAATGGCAGGGAAAGGCTTGGGCCAAATCGTCCCATGTGAACCACCTGCTGTGATCTTGTCTGTTATATCATTCTAATGCCGATCCACTCAGACTTTAGCTGAAATATGCCATTAGTAATTCATCTCTTCCGCCTGCCCCTCTCATCTTGCTACAAAATCCTCTTAAATGTGCTATTGGGTCACTATGCCCATCATACACATCAAACTTGGGCATCTTGAACCCTGCTGGTAACTGAACATCCGGGAACAGACATAAATCCTTATAGGCCACACTTACTTGACCTCCCAGCCCCCTTATATCTCTGAACGATTGTTCTAAGCTTTTGACCTTTCTAATCATCTCCTCATGCTCGGGATTTTTGGGTGGCTTCTCGGTCTCCGCTGGGAAATCAAGATGAGGGGTGTAAGAATATGGTTCTGGAACTTTGAAGGTGGGTTCGGGGGGATAATACTGGTTGTCGTGAGTTTGAAACAGAGGTTCACTGGAAGATTGATGTAATGCAGCAGGTAGAGGTTCCACAAAAACGGGAGTGACTGGTGGAGGAGGGTATGGGACTTGTTTGGGTGGTGGAGCTTGAGAAGTATGGGAAGTGGTGCCATATCATTGTTAGTAGAGTGGAAAGACTAGAGATGAGTTCACAGTGGGAGGCTTCTGAGGTTGGGCCGATGGTGGGATATACGCAGGGTTAGCGGGATACATCGGTGGTGGATGACCCTTTGCCCAGGCCTGGTACATTTCAGCCATTTGCTGCTTTAACTTATACATTTCTTCCTTCATTGCATTAACATCCAATTCTTCCGCCTCTTTTGATGGATCAACAATACTTGTCTCCGGTTCTTGGTTGGCCATGTTCAGCTTGTCTTTCGATCGGGTGTTGTAGGAGTGAGTTGCCAGAATGCCAGTCAACTAACCACCTGTCTGAACTCGGCATATCAAAAACAACCTTGTTAGTGATTAGGCCTTTAACAGATTGGTAATTGCACATTTTGGGGAATGAATGCACCTAAGCAGTTAACCGTTTATATTATGCATTTGATCGGATGCTTGCGTCATCCCGGCTTTTCTTTTTCTTTTTTTCTTTTTGTGTTTTCACTTTTTCCCTTGCTTTCTCTTTGTTTTTATCCTCTCATTTCCCTCTTGTTTTGATTCTTTCTCTTGATTTTCTTATTCTTCTCTCCTTTCTTTCCTTTTTTCTCTTGTTTTTCCTCTCTCTTTTTCGTTTTATTCTTTTTCTTTTGGTTATGGTCGAATCCTATGGAGATTGCCTATATATCATGACCCCGCATGTATCAGACCGAGCATAGTTCTGGAAGTAAATAATAAAACATTTTGGGATTTTTAATTTTCATAAAAAGCAAATGTTTTGATTACAAAGACTCAAAACTAACAGACTCTAGAGGAAACTAACAAATGCTGATGAAAAGACGAAATATAGACTCCTATCATATTCCATCAAAAGAAAATACATACTCGAAAACAATTGACAGACTCCGGTAGAAAGAAAAATACAGACTCAAAACAACTGATAGACTCTAACGGAAAAGAAAATACAGACTCAAATGAAAAATCATGAATAGATTAATGCTCCTGGTGCCTGCGAGACATCATTCGGTCTCGCTGCGGGCCTATATGCAAGATCCCTTTGAAGTCGGTCCAAGTCACTCATTATCTGTTTAACAAATGTCATCACTGCCGCGAAGAAAATGGTGCGAGTCATATCCTCTTAGACTTGGCACTTCACAACAATGTAATCAGCGATGTTTCTAATTCTCTCTTTTATGACATCTTTTTCTTGTAACAAACGCCAGATCTGCTGGGCCCTGGCTTCCAAAGTTTGCTCAGCCACATGATTCTGCTCCTGAAGCTGTCGCAAATCTATTTCTAATTGTGCCAATGTTGTATAACAATGTTCCCTTTCAACCTTGAAGTCTTTTGCCTGTTTGATCATTTTGTTTTCCGTGGCGATGACCCTTTTCTTTAATCCCGCGACCTCATTGTCGTACTTTTCTTTCAACTACTTAACCAGGCGTGCTCGTTCATCTGCGTTTTTAGCCAATTGCTTTCGAACTCTAGCTAGTTCACTTTTTGTTTTGTTCAAATCAAAACTATAGTCACTCACTTTCTGCCTCAGGTTATTTATGAGTTTTTCATCTTTGGCACTTCGGGCGGGATTCTCTGCCTCTATTTTCATTTTTTTAATTTGGTCTCGAAGGGCCTCATTTTCTTTGGCTAGCTTTT